>NC_142284.1:19841736-20189652 GCF_965620075.1 Prunus avium | reverse complement strand
TCAGCCATAATGGCCCCTGTTCTCTGCACTTGACCAACTTTGAGAGACAACAATGGCTTTACTTGTCGCATTTGTTCCCCTACTCAACAACGACTCTGCCAACCCAACTTTATAAATGGTAATGAATATAATTAATGAAGATGAAGGAGATGCTCTACGGGGTGAACTGTATGATTAGAGAGTAAATACAACCTTAAATGACCGTTTTGCCCTTCAGACGTCGGTCACACGATTGAAAACACACATAAAGTAAATAAGCCACAGAAGTGTCCATCTAAATTTCTAAATGGATCGATGTCTTTCAAAAAAGTATAAACCATTGTCTCTTTTCTAATTTGGTTACGTAAATAAGCCAACATTTTTAATTACAATTTCCATTAAATAAAATTCTTTTTATTTTATTTTATATACAAACGATATTATATTTTAATTCATCTAAACTACGGGGAAGGGGATTCGAACTAGCGCACAGTGATGAGTACATCCGCTCTAACCAACGTGGCTAAACCCAGATCTTGATATAAAATTCTATTATAATGTGAGGAAGTTTTGGAAGGTGAATAAACAAACATTAAGTGGTATCTAATGCAAGTTTATTCTCCTCCAATGATTGCACTAGAAGACGATGACACTCAGAAGCTCCCACCCTCCTTATATATCCCTAATTATTTATGTATTTAATTTTCTGGCCTAAAGGTGTGTATGGTCTCTTAATTAAGAAAATCAAGTAAATAAATAAATAAATAAATAAAGGTGCATGGTGTTAGTCCTAAGGGAGATTCCATTCAAAAGGGCCCCCTGGTTTTGCAGCTTTCCTTGTCTGCATGTGTCTTTCATGCATCATATTTATATATTGTTTGATTTTCGAATGAGTTTAGTTTGATGGAGAAACCATGAAAGTCATTGTCATGTACGGCCCACGATCTTTGATGTCCAACTTTTTTTAAATCATATGATTGTTTCCGGCCTGCAAATAATGAAAATTAATTGAGAATGTTACCATATATCAATGAAAGTATAAATATTATGTAAAGAATAATATCAGTTAGCTTTTAAAAAAATTAATAAGAAAAGAAATCTCGACGGCACAAGACAAATTTATTGAAGAAACAAATGAATAACATCGAGACATTTGAAGATGGCATCTAAATTATATCTTTATCAAGATAATAAATAAACTATTAATAAAAAGAAAATTCTCTCATATGGGGAAACGATAAGGTAATGATGCGAATAAGGAAAATGATAAGATAATGAGTGCTGGGTATTTGAAAAAGAAAGTGCTTTGTAAAGTGATGAAGAAAAGTTTGGTGTCTCTCTTTATCCAGCATGTCACAAGTCATCTGCAGATTTTCTGTGTGTCTTGGTGTCTATGGAGTGATCCGATAGAACATGAATCTTAGTTAGGTACAAAATTATCCCTATTAACTCTAAGGATTAATGATTGTTTTTCTCCTTAAAAAGCTTAGTTAGGTACAAAATTATCCCTAAACCCTCAATATGAAACCCAACGTTTTTAAATTTACACAATCCATCAACTTCACCGTTTGATTTTCTGTTAAATTGGTGACGTTAGTTGGTAGGATAGTCACTTTTATGTTGATATATGTGTAAAAGAAAACAATAGAGAAAATGGCAATGGCGTATGTAATTTGACAACAATTTAATAGAAAATTAAACGGTGAAGTTGACGGAGTGCGTAATTTGATAATATATTTAAAAAACGTTGGATTTCATATTGATGAAATGAAAACTTTAGGGCCCATTCCAATAATGACGCTAACCTGCATGGAATAAAATGTAGTTAATTCTATTTTCTTTTTTTTCATACTAACAATATTTTGGAGGGGGGTCGAACATACGACGTCCAATACAAGACCATAGTTAGGTTTTTTAAATAAGTATTTGCCTTGCTTTTGATAATTAAAAAATCAAAGAAACAAATCTTTTGCTTGATTTTTCATTTTTATTAAGTAGTAAAGTTTTTTATTTATTATTATTATTTTGTTACAAAGGAAGTAGCAGTAAAGTTGAATCCTTATAATCCTTTGTCTTAAAAAAAAAATGAAAAAAAAATTTGTCTGGTTAGCACGTTTTGAAAAATGTAATTATTAATAACTTTTTCATAACTAGCTTTTAATCTAAGAGCATCTACAATAGGCTCCCTAAATCACCTCTTTAGACAAATTTTAGGGAGGCATTGTAAAAATGCAACTCCAACCATGCTTCCTATTCACCTCCTAAAATAGGCACTACTAAAAAAAACCCCTTGCGCGACAAATATTAATCATCGTCGCTCAAAGTCTTACGCGACTCAATTTTACGCAACGAAAAACAAATCGTTGCACAAAGTCACTTTGCGCGACGACAAATCATCATCGCGAAAAGTAGCTTTGCGCGACGAATACTAGAGTTCGGTGCACAGAGTTTTGCGCGACGAATAGTGATTAGTCTCGCAAAGTATTTACAAAAATAAATAAATAAAAAATTATTTTTAAAAATTTTTGGATGCCTTTGGCAACGAAATAATAATCTTCGTCTCGCAAAGTCTTCACTAAAATTTATTAAAAAAAAAAAAAAATCTTGGATGACTTTGCGCGACGAAATAATAATCTTCGTCTCGCAAAGTCTATACAAAAATAAATAAAATTAAAAAATTATTTTGCTAGAAAAATATATTATTGTAGTTCGGATTGGGTTTTTGTTAGAAAATATATATTTTAAATTGACGATCGAATTGGTTCATTGTATTCATATAGGGTCAAGGAATGTAGCTGTAAAAAATCATCAAAATCGAAATTGAAATAACCGTTAAATCGTGATTTTTCGTTTATAACCGTTGAAAAGTTTTGTCCTTTTACTTGATCTCTGAATGTTTATTTTTTTCGATTTTTGGCGTATATGATCTCGAAGTATAAACAAACAAGTTTGACAGTTGGATCGTTAAAACTAGTTTCGTAGAATGCGTATGCCATCAAAACAATATATTCACTAACAATTAAGAGTTTATAAACTTTCATTAAATACAATATAAGATTTTGTGGTATCCACTAGTGTAAATATTTTCAATTGAAGATCAAATTGAGTCATTGTATTCATATAGGGTCAAGGAGTGTAGCTCTAAAAAATCATCAAAATTGGAGTTAAAATAACCGTTTAATCGTGATTTTTGTTTATAACCATCGAAAAGTTGTCCTATTACTTAATCTCTGAATGTTTATTTTTTCCGATTTTTGGCGTATATGATCTCGAAGTGTAAACAAACAAATTTGACGGTTGGATCATTGAAACTAGTTTTGTAGAATGCGTATGCCATGAAAACAATATATTCACTAACAAATAAGAGTTTATTTATACTTTTATTAAATATAACATAAGATTTTGTGGTATCTACTAGTGTAAATATTTTAAATTGACGATCGAGTGCAATCATTGTATTCATATAGGGTCAAGGAGTGTAGCTGTAAAAAATCATCAAAATCAGGGTTGAAATAATCGTTAAATCATGATTTTTCGTTTATAACCGTTGAAAAGTTTTGTCCTATTACTTAATCTCTGAATGTTTATTTTTTCCGATTTTTGGCTTATATGATCTCGAAGTGTAAACAAACAAATTTGACGGTTGGATTGTTGAAACTAGTTTTGTAGAATGCGTATGCCATGAAAATAATATATTCACTAACAAATAAGAGTTTATTTATACTTTTATTAAATATAACATAAGATTTTGTGGTATCTACTAGTGTAAATATTTTAAATTGACGATCGAATGCAGTCATTGTATTCATATAGGGTCAAGGAGTGTAGCTGTAAAAAATCATCAAAATCAGGGTTGAAATAACCGTTAAATCATGATTTTTCGTTTATAACCGTCGAAATGTTTTGTCCCATTAATTGATCTCTTAATGTTTATTTTTTCTGAATTTTGGTGTATATGATCTCGAAGTATAAACAAACAAGTTTGACGGTTGGATCGTTGAGTAGCTTTAAATTTATTTATTTTGTACGTATAACACTTAAGAAATTGAATAGTATATGTATTTATTAGTAGCTTTAAATATTTTTTAAGACTTTGCGCGACCAATTAGTATTTCGTCGCGCAAAGTATACTCTCAAAATTTGGGCGTGTGCCAAAAATGGGAATTTTTTTATAAAAAAATTTCGACTTTGCGCGACCAATATATAAATATTCGTCGCGCAAAGTATACTCTAAAAATTTGGCGGGCACCAAAAATGGGATTTTTTTATATAAAAAATTTCGACTTTGCGCGACCAATATATAAATATTCGTCGCGCAAAGTATACTCTAAAAATTTCGCGGGCACCAAAAATGGGATTTTAAAAAAATAAAATAAAATTTCGACTTTGCGCGACCAATATATAAATATTCGTCGCGCAAAGTATACTCTAAAAATTTGGCGGGCACCAAAAATGGGATTTAAAAAAAAAAAAATTTCGACTTTGCGCGACCAATATATAAATATTCGTCGCGCAAAGTATTCTCTAAAAAATTGGCGGGCACCAAAAATGGGATGCGGGAATATTTTGGTCGCGCAAAAGTTTGGGCGACCGGAAATTCGTTGCCCAAAACTGAAAAAAATTGGCGGGCACCGAAAATGAGAATTTTTTTTATAAATTTTTTTTAAACACTTTGCGCGACCAATATATTGTTTCGTCGCGCAAAGTGATACGTTCTTTAAAAGCAAAATAACTCCTCCACTCACTCTCTCATCTCTCTCTCACTATCTTCTCCAATTCTCTCACACTCACTTCTCTGTAAATTTTAATTTTTTTTCATTAATATGTGTTTTTGGAGTTAGTTTTGAGTTTATGCCAATTATTTGTCATTATTTTATGTTATTGTTTTGTTATTTGACAATATTTGTTTTTTTTTTTTGTAGGGAATTGTTGAGGCTAAAGTTGAGGATTTGATATAAGATGCTTGTAGATTTTATTATTGTACTTTGTTAATTTAAGTGTACATTTTGAATATCATGTATATTGGATAATTTGACCACTATTTTTCTTATGTAATTTTATTTTGAATATGTCAATTTAAATTAAAGTAATAAAGAAAAATAAAATCATACAATTAAATTAAATTTAAAAAATTAATATAATGAAATTGATATAAGAGAAATAATAATAAAAAATGTCAAAAACCTTGCGCGACAAAATATTTCGTCGCGCAAACTATTAAATTAGTTTATTTTAGTTTAAAATTTTCAAAAAATATAAAAATATAAAAAATGAATATTTCGTCGCGCAAACCTTTGCGCGACGTTAACATTCGTCGCGCAAAGTACATTTGCGCGACATTAACTTTCGTCGCTCAAAGTAGATAATATCCATCGCGCAAAGTAGATAATATTCATCGCGTAAAGTAATTAGTATTAGTCGCGCAAAGTTGTTATTTTCCGTCGCGCAAAATTGTTATTTTCGTCGTGCAAAGTCGTCATGATTCGTCGCGCAAGTTGTTATCCTTCGTCGCGCAAAGTGGCTTTGTGCGACGAAGAATTTTCGCCGTCGCGCAAACCCTTTCTTTACGAGTTTTGCGCGACCAAAATTTCGTCACGCAAACTTTGCGCGACGAAATTTTCCTTTGCACGACCAAAAATCATTCGTCGCGCAAAGTGTTTTTTGTAGTAGTGAGGGAGTCCTCTAGGAGCTCCTAAATCTGAGGAGAGAGAAAAGACTCCTAGTGGCTCCCTATAATTTAATACTGCCTTATTTAATGAGTATTTCAAACCTTTATTTAATGCTAACTATTTTTTATTTTATTTTTTAATAGAGATGGACCAATCAAAAAAGAGTTATAGCATTTATGACTCTCCAAATTAGGGAGTATGGTTGGAGTTGAAATTTTTTAGAGAGCTCCTAAAATACCTTTCTTATATTTTTAGCTAAATTTTAGCTAAGAAATAGAGTGCATCATTGCGGATGCTCTAATAGTACATGTTCTTAAGTATAATAAGTACGAGGGCATCCAAAGGACATGTCACATGATTTAACTACCTAGATTTTGAGCCTCTACATTTAGCATCTACACATTTATATGCATTTAAAAGAATCTTAACTATTCAATTAATCTAATGAATATTAATTATTTCACCTTAGAATAGTTGTATTATATTTAAACTCAAAATTTGCACTATATCAAAGAAAAAAGTGGCACTAAAACGGCAATAAATAATCACTATTTGTTTTGGTAAATAGTAATAATGATATTGATAATGCATGACCTAAAAAAGAGGTTTTTTTTATATAGAGAAAGCAAAAGGCAAGCCTAAAAATTTATTGCGGTTCAACAATTTTCAATATTTTAGTAGCAAGCTTTGAGCTTTTCCTTGTATTTCTTTTCATTGTCCTGCAAGTCAAGGAGAGAATGATGCGCAGGCACGTGTCTTTCCCCCTTCTTGAGAATCTGAAAAATATTTTCATGGTTGTATGGTTTGTTGGTCGATTTACAATTAGTCTAATTGTGGTTCGACCAAAAAATACATGTTTCATAATATATATGGATGAAGGGTGTTTGATCCCCCTATAATAGTAATGGGACCAAGCTGAAGCAATGCGAGATTGTTTGGTGGCATCCCTTGGGGGGGAAAAGGATGGTTTATTTGAATTGAGTAGTGCACAGTACAGATCTCTTTTCTTCCTCCCTTTCACAACAACTTTCCCCTCTATTTATAGAGAGACGGAGTTTGATTTACAAGCCGGCCATCGCAGCTCGGAGCCGAGTCGCTTACATCACATCAGGTCTGTTAGAGGGGGTATGGCCGGGATTCACTCCTCCCTTCAGCTGAGGGTGACTCCTTTCACTTCCACTAGGGGCGGGCACAGACAGAAGTAGCCTTTTCTGCCCAAAAACGGCGCTTGTCCCATCTGGGGAGGAAGAGGTCTGCATGGCCAACACGTGGCTTCTGAGGGGATAGGGGGCGTGTTACGAGGTCAGGCGGGTCGGCAGTCAGAGGGGGTCTCATTGCTGACGTGTTTGTGTAGGTGTCAAATGAGGGCCACGTGTCAAGATTCTATTGGGTGGATGAGCTCGGCATGTGCCGAGCGTCAACAAAGGGATCAATTTACAGTTTGGATAGTAATAAAAATGATATAATTATAAGAGTGAATGGGAAATAAAGACGGTAGGAAAGAAGAGTAAGTGATTCGGTGTAACGAGTGAGTTTTAAATAACATATAACTACGCTAAGGTGTAATGTTTAATCTCCATTAGATTAATAAAATAGTTAAGATTCTATTAAATGCGTATAAATGTGTGAATGCTAAATGTAGAGGCTCGGTATCCCAACTACCCTATGCCTTATTTTTTCCAAGTGAAACAAACAAACATGCATATACGTTTAAAATACTAGAAGAAAATATATTTTGTTGATTTTGCTTGGGGTTGCTCTCTCACGTTGAGTGAGGAGAGTAAATTTAAGGGTTAGGTTTTTCTTCCTCTAGCTGCACCACCGTCAGTCTGCGCCACCTCTCATGTGCACCTTTGCTTGTGCCTGCCTTTTTCACATCGGTGTGCTAAATGTCTTATTGAAGGCCTTTGCTCCCAAGGCCTTGGGGTCTTGATCTCTCCAAGTGGTTTTGGTTGTTGGTTCTCATGGGGCGTTGATGTTTGGTGGGGATGAGGTCCGCATTCCTAGGGACTTCCTCTAAGGGGGCATCTATGTTTCTACTTTAACCTAGCCGTGTAGGTTTCTGTTTTGTGGCGTGATTTGTCATGATTTTCGGTAGCTGGAGCTGTTGGGTACCAACTATGTACCTATCTCTACGATTGTGATGGGGATCGTGGATCCGGGTGGGGGCAAGACTCTATGGTGACGATGCTTTTGATACGGCGAAGGAGACCAGCCTCGAGGGGTCTTCAAGGTCTCCCTGATCTTTACTCGGGAACGTTCGTAGGCTTGGCATCTGATGAACATTCGTTCTACGAAGATCTTTCTTTGGAAATTTCTTTAGGCTAAGAGGCCAATTTTGGTTGGATCTATTTGATACCCATAATATGCTTTTCTAGCTCTGTGCAAAGGACTATGATGCTTTCTCTAGATCATAATAGACCGTCTTTGACAATTCCTTGCGTAGTGATGGGATGTGCTTCAAGGGCTTTGTGGTTAGTGTTTGGTTGGATATGTTTTATCTCCACAATATGTTCGATCTTGTACAAAGGACTATATATGATGCTTTCTCTAGATCATAGGAGGCCTTCTTTGACAGTATCGGCTGAGTGTTGGGATTTGTTTTCAAGGTTTGTGGGTGGGTTCTATGTTCTGTCTATTTTGCATAAACTTTTTGATTTATTTGTTTAGTCATTAGCATGGGTGTTACTCTTTCTTACTATGGAATTCTTTTCTCCGTGAAGGTTTTAAGGAGGCTGCCTTTTATCATGCTAGTTTCTTCTCGTGTATTGTTTCTTATGCGTTTAATGAAAGATCATCTTTTCTAAAAAAAACAAAAATTGGCACACGTTCCCAATATTTTTATTTATTTTAAAAGTGCTGCTATTTCAACACCTTGTTCTATTTCCCCACCCACCTTATCTTCAAAATTTTAAAAACAAACCACTTTGTAAAATGACTTCTAAGGACTTAAGAAAAAAAAAAAACGTCAACTCACGTAACCCACCTATTGTACCTTAAAAAAAATATATGACTCCTCAATTGCTCTTATGAGTCATCAGTGCTCATAAGTTAATTCTCAAACAATTTTCTTCTTTCTTATTTTCATTTAGGGCCAATTTGGGATTATTGTGTAGTGAAAATAATTACTTTCGGATTTGCTGTAAAATAAATCAGCTGTGAATGAAAGTAGTTTGGCGTTTGGTAAACTTTGTATTGAAAGTGATTTTGATACAAAAATCAATTTAAGAGGTAAATGTTTGTGTAAAACAGCTATGAGCTGTGCAAAATGACTAAAAAGGATATGATGTTGAAATAATTTTTTTATTCAAGTGTTTGGTATTATATATATAAAAAAAAGGCTTATTATTATTATCACAAAACGTCCCTAAGGTTTACGAAACTATCAGATTGCATCATTAATGTTTTTTTTTGTCATTCGTGGTCCTCAAGGTTAGTATGTGTGATCACAAATGGTTTCTGCCATTAGGTTCCGTCAAAAACTCCGTTAGTTTGCTGACGTGGTTTATATATGTATCACAAAACATCCCTGAGGTTCACGCACCTATCACAAATGGTCCCTGCAAATTTTTTTAATTTTTTTAATTTAAAATTCATAAAATTTTGGTTTTCTTTTTTAAATCTTATGAATTTTAAATTATTTAAAAATATATATTGTATTTTAAATACACATGACACTATATTATTGTAGTTGTGGGCTCCACATATATGCCACATCAACAAACTAATGGAGTTTTTAAAAAATAATTTAAAATTCATAAAATTTAAAAATGAAAAAACCAAGAGTTTAGGGTTCATAAATGGTCCTCAAGGTTAAAATCCATCTATAAATGATTTTAAAAACTTCATTAGTTTGTTGATGTGGCATATATGTGGAGCCCACATCTTCAAAAATATAGTGCCATATGTATTTAAAATACAATATATATTTTTAAATAAAATAAAAAAGAAAACCAAAATTTTATGAATTTTAAATTAAAAAATTAAAACATTTCGCAGGGACCATTTGTGATAGATGTGTGAACCTCAGGGATGTTTTGTGATATATATATATGCCACATCAGCAAACTAACGGAGTTTTTTACGGAACTTAACGGCAGGGACAATTTGTGATCACACATACAAACCTTAAGGATCATGAATGACACAAAAAAACATTAAGGATGCAATCTGATAATTTCGTAAACCTTAGGGACGTTTTGTGATAACAAACCTAAAAAAAAACCTTTTTTTTTTTTGCCAAAACATTGTTACTTTCAAGTATGCAAATCTTTTATTAAATATTTTTGTGGAGAGACACTCTAAATAAAATAACATTAAAAAATTAAAACAAAATTAACCCACCCTCTTTGCCCCAACCCACCCTCCCACAGATCCACCTAATCTTGACAATCAACACCCTCAAAAGCTCCCACACAATCAACAATGTCAAAGTCAAGATCCAATACAAGGAGAGTATTCTGCCAGACCAACAGAGGTCAATCTTTGCTTGCAAGCGGCTCCAGGATGGCCGCACCATCACCGACTACAACATCCAAAAATAATCCACTCTCCACCTTGTGCTCTAACTTCGTGGTAGATAGAGAGAGTTACCTTTCTTTGGCCGATTGAAGCTTAAGGACGAAAAACCCTCTATTGCTCTATCAAATTATTCAAATATTTCAATTTGTTGTGTGCAATAATGCTTTGTCAATGAAAATGGGAGGATGTACTGAAAAAAAATGAAAATGGGGGGAGTTGGAATGGGCTGCTTTATCAAAACATTCCCTGGAGGTTTGAGAGGTTTTAACCTTCGAAACATTGTGAGAAGAATGAGATGGTCGACGTGGGAAGAAGATGAGGGATAGATGATGTAAATTAGAAAAGTTAACAAGGATATTATAGGCAATTCATTAAAATTCATTAAACAACCCGGTTCCTTGTTTAGCTTTCCGCGAAAGCTAAATTAAAATCAGTCCTTAAGCTGCTTTCCAAAATCATGGTCGCTGACAGCTATTTTATCCCAAAAGTGATTATCTCACCTTTACCAAACAAGGTGAACTTCAAAAACTTTATCAGAAATCACTTTTTAGTCCAAATAATCAATGCCAAACGGGCACTTAATCAAATTATTTCTAAAGAATAAAACCACGATTCCAGCGAAAATGGCCCTTCACCTTTCTCATTTTACGCACAAATGGAACACAATAGAAAATTGCCCTTCAAACACCTTTCTCTTAAAAACATTTACCCAAAATCAAAATATTAGACTAAAACATTTATGCTTCAAACACAACTTGTTCTTCTCCATATCTCAACTATTAATGATTAGCAAGGAGAATTTGTTTGAATTAATAATTAAATGGTATTTTATGAATAATGGTGGGTGTAAAGATAGGATTGTATTTTTTCAAATTTACATGGTATGTGAGAAGATAAGGTGAGAAGATAGGCATTGACCCAATAGGCCAAACCCACTTGCCACTCATTTGGGCCACTTGCATAGCCCAACTCAAACTAACCTACTTCCAAGAGTAGGCCTTATAAAGATCTCCAATGAATTCTAGTTTTCCAATGTGGGACTAATTTCAATTCAAAGATAGCTTGCAATGCCTTGCATAGCCAACAAACAATGTGTACGAAATGTTGCCACTTAGACCTAATTATCCCTAGCAAAAGGGGCGTGAAGATCATTAATACGGAGAAGGATGACATTATGAACTCCTAATTGGCATTCCTTTACCAAAATTTATAAGAGCGTGTGGGCTTGGGACAGCAAGCGCCATGGGGTAAACCCAATAGGGCCACCCATCCTAGGCCTCGTCAGACCAATGAACCCAAACATGGGTTAAGAAGACATGTGGGCCTAAGATCAATTCCCCTTTGGCTCCATGAAGTGAGTCCAAACATGACTAATCCTTGGGCAACACGCCTCCAAAATGGATCAGCATTGATCCCCCAAGTTCTCCCTCGTTACAGTAGCAACAATCTCGGAGATCATGTCCACACATTTTGGGCAAGTATTCCACACATCCCAAGTCAAATAGCTAATTGACTGAACATGTGACATAATGGGCAAGAAACGCCCCTAATTAATGCCAAACGCAGCCTCATATGATGATAAGTCAGCCACTAACGAGCCATATAAAACCCAACTTCAACCATCAAAAGGAGGTAACGTTTTATTAATATGAAAAACCTAATTTTTGATATCATAACTGGTTTTAGCATCGGAGGCTATTTGGCTCACACCACACCATTGTGCTCAAAAGACTCACGATCAATCTGCTTTTCTCTTGAATTTCAGGGGTAAAGAAAGTCATTTTTGGGACAAACGAAATTGTTCCCCCACAATATGTTCTCGGTGGCAGTAAAAATATTGGAAAATAGCCCTATATGCCACCAATTTTATAATCTGAACTAAAAATACCACCCCTCCCCAATTTTTGTACAACTATCACCTCTAAATATAAAATTATTGTCCACTTATTGCTGAATTTTCACAAGTTCAGAAATTTTGTTCTTTCTTAGGTCACTCAGCTCTCTCTCTCTCTCTGGCACAGCTCTCTTTCTCTTTGGTTTCTGTCTAACGCAGCTCTCTGTGTCTGTCTTGGCTCTCTCTCTCTCTAGCGCAACTCTCTGTCTCTCTCTTTGCTCTCTTTCTCATAGCGTAGCTCTTTCTCTCTCTAGCTTCGTTATGTCTTTTTCTCCCTCTATTCGGTCTCTTGCTCTGTGTTTGGAACCGCGAACCCCTCCCTTTAGGTATGTCTTCTGAATAGCTGCTTGCAACCTTGAAGCTTTAGTGGATTGCCGACCTCGAAAAGGTAGTGTTGATGGTTATTTTCTTAAAATCAGTGGGATTATGTGAAATGGGTTATATTTTGATTGTTTGGGTTTGTGTTAAATTCGTTTTGGCTTTAATTGCTTTGGGTTAAGTTTTGTTGAATATTCATGCTCAGTCATCTGGGTTTGTACCAATTGCACTTAGATTGGTCTGGATATGTGAATCTTGAAACTTGGGATTTTCCATTTGATGTAGTAGATCTGTATAGTGTGATTCTGATGTGTTATTGGTATACTGCTGTTGTGTTCCTCTTATTTTACCGTCGTATTGCTGTTATATTGCTGTTATATTGCCATTGTATTGTATGGTTATTGTGGTTATTTGTTCTATTTCTAAGTTGATTCAATTCTCTTATGAAAATTTATTTGAAGTCTTATACATAGTTTTTGCTCTAATTTTTCGTTTTGAATTATTCGTTAAAGTTTATTTATTTATTCATTTAAAATTTTGGAATTGATGAGATATCTGGTCTGGGCTTGAGATTACCCTAATTTATTGTTCTTTATTGTGATTGTGATTTTAGCTAAGGATTGGGTGATGTGTTTTTGTTTTGGGTCATTTGATATGGTTTTGAGATTGGTTTCATATCTATGATTTTGGTTAGTGTTAAAGTAAATAAATGGGTATTTCATTCCTATGGTTTTTGTGGAGGTACACCATTGTATCATACTTATTTTCTCTTCTGATGATATGGTTCTATAATGTATTTGTTTGGTCAGGCTGGTTTGATAAGTGCATGAGCCGTGCTGAAAAGTGGCAAAAAAAACTTAAAATGCAGAGCAATAGGCTCCTTAAATACACAAGTTGAAATGCCTCAGCAGGTTTGTACCTGTCAGTGCATGGATTTAAATGTGTTATTGACTCTTCAACTTTCATAATATTTTTATATTGTGAAAAATGAAAAGATTATGTTCATTGTATCAAAGTTACCTGTAAGTAATAAGATCATGTCGTAGTGAAAGATAAGCCCCTGCCATCATTTAATCTCACTTTGTTCTTTACCTTTTACTGAGGCCCTTAGTATAGTCTCTTATGTAGTGTTTTTTGGTATATATGATCACTGCTCTAATTAATTTTTCTACTTGCAGACGAAACTTAAACTTACTGGGAATCCACGTGGTCGTTTAGTGACATATTCAGAAACTCAGAGTCTGATGGTTTGTTTCTAAGAATCTTTTTTCTTCTGGTTGCTGACTTTATCCTGGTTGAAAATATTGAACAGAGATCTTCGCATTTATTAATTATTATGGACTCATGTAAAGCATCTGTGCCCATTGTTTTTCACAACAAGGAAAGAAAATAACCTATAGATTAATATTACACTGCGATTAGATGCTAAAATTAGTAAAGCATTGATGGAGCGTTATGCTTTAGGTTTGCATTCCCCTTGTTTCCAGTTAATTTTACACCATGAGATTGGGGGAAGGGAAAGAGGTCAAATAGGGATTCCTTTAGAGCTATTCCCAATTAATTTTTTCTTTCCAAGATGCAAGCAGGAGGCTTAAGGCTACTGAGAATCATATGCCTGTGATTTCTTTCCCATGCCCTACAAAATTTCTTAGATTTATATGAGGGTGGGTTGGGCCATGTTGTGTATGAAGGTTTGTCTGTCTTTAATAATGATTTCTCTCAGGGTGTAATTCCATTCGGAGCTATCTCATTTGCAATATGTGTTTTTTGAACCATTGGGAAAGCATGATGGAATGTAAGTGAGCTCCTGACTCGTGCTATGTTTTGTTTTTGGCATCTCATGTGCCAATCATAAAAATGGTATATTCTTGGTTCTGTTGTTCCTAACAATTTCTCATTTCCTTAGAATAATCATAGCAAGGTTAATATCATTTATTGTTGTGAGTGCATCTAGTGATAGACGTTGAGGACAGAAAGTGCATGTGAAGAAATTGTTTTGTTCAAATAAAAGAAACCTGCATAGAGTGATGTAAAAGATAATGTTTACGTGATTTTTTTTTGTGTGGTTAATGTATTAAATATCTAAGAAATAAAAGCAGATCTCAATTACAAGTCTTTGGATTCAACATAGTAGAGTAGTTCAACCTAAAAAAAAAGAGAGCCTAGTATCTGTAAGCTAGACTATGAGCTAATATATTATGTCTGCTATCTTTTGATTGAGTACATCACAATTTTTCCATTCTCGTGAGTATATTTTGCTCAAGGAGAAAATTCCCATAGGAAATAATATATATAACTCTCATTTTACCTGCAAAAAGTAAATTCTTGGTTGACGCTTGGTTTTGTGTGTGTTAAATTGGTGGATGCTTCTCATCTGGTTTTGGTTGATAACATGTAATATTGTCTGGTAGTAAAGATACACTTTTTTGTCCCTTCTACTTTATTATTTTTGTTCTTCCTTTTAGCTAGTAGTGTACATGTTTTGTTACAGCATGCTTTTCTTCATTCTTTCTCTCTTTTATCAGGTTTGGTAAATCATGTTTGTGTCATTCAGTGCAACATTATATTACAGTGCACTACGAGCAAAATGAAACACTAATTGTTATGTGTTACGAAGACAATGGAATCTAAACTCATATTATACAATTTTAAATGCTTTGGAGAATTTAGGGCTCACCCCACATGTGTATGAATCCAATCAATAGCCATTCTTGTCACTGAACTAGTTTCTAAGATTGGTGAATTTTGAATATTCTTCCCTCTGAAATTCTGCACATACAACCTTATATTTCTTGAAATTGGTGTCTATTACAATGTTGGTGATCTTTGGTATGTTACTAAATCCGCTAGAACCAAAATTCTTTCATGTTGTGATTTTGCTATACCATGAGTGGACATTTTTGAATTGCCTATTTTAAATTTGCATTCCTGTTTTCTGCATATTATTTGGCTGAGATTCCTCTTCTTCATATCATAGGGTGAAAGGAACAAGATATTTCAATTGCCCCCCACTTCATGGTGGAATCGTTCGGCCAGACAAAGTAAAGGTTCGTATGCATTTGTATTCTAGAACACTTCGAAATGATTTTTTTTCCTGATTTTCCTATCAAGATGTGGAGTATATTATTGTTTGGTTCGATTGGCTGTTTCACAAGGAACAGGAATGTGTTTGTTTTAAAGTTTAATATGACCTGTTAGCTCATAGGTTGTCACCCATCTGTGGTATTTCAACCGCTTCATGAACAGAACAATAGTTTGGGGCTCACCTTTTAGCCCTGGATAAGCTGAAAGTTCACCTATATCCTTCTTGGTATGGACTGTCATCCAATGTTGCAAACTGTGATAACTAAGTGATATGTCTCTGGTAGTTTTGTTAAGAGGGACTCGTAGATTTTGTATTATTGGGAACTGTTGCAAAAGTATGATAAATGAAATTTGTCAATGATTAAGGTAAAATTCGATATATGGAGTCCTATTTGACAATTTAATCTAGAAGGTGTGAGTGTTTTTCAATAAATAAAAAATTAAGACTTTTACTGTTATACATTAGAAGAAGAACTCAAGGTTAAGGCGGGGAGTTAGCTTAGGAACTATTCCTCAATGATGACTTGGTTAATTGCAAATCGTGGAGTCAGCAATGACTGTTAAATGCAATTGGATTCCTACCATTCTAGTGCACATACTTTTTCCATCTGAAGTGTCTTATGTGAAATGAAATTGCTTTTACAGACCTAATTGAAAGGGTTTCTTTATATTCATTCACAGCGGATAAGTAATATCATTGTAAAATTCTTAACTTCAAACCTTTTAGCTAACAGTCTATTGAGTGCCTTTGTGTATTTCCTGCATGACTTGTTCATGGAGTTGACTAATGTGACTAATGCAATTTCAGGTTGGTGACTACCCTGAACAAGATCCATTTGAGGAGGATGAAATCTAAGCAGTTCTTAGGGAGAGTACTTATGTATTTCATGTTTCTACATAACCTTTTTGGGGCAATCGCCCTGAAGTTTCCTTATATTGTTCAAGTTGTTATATTATTGGGAGGGAGGGTCCAGGAATGAAACCGAGAAACCTGCTGAGGTTTGAATAAGAACTCTTTTATCTAGTATTTACATCATTCTTGAACATTGTAATGGAGCCAATATGCTTGTATGCATATCTGATGCTTTCTGCTGAGGTTCCCATTGATGTCATGCCTCTTTTTTCTTTTTTACTTTGCTTTTTTTCTTTTGGCTTGTCATATATGTGTGCCAGATAGCTGCATTTGGCACTATGAACTGACTCGGTGGCAGTTACAAATTAACATAGGTCCTAATTCTGGAACTGCCATTCATAAACTCTATCTTTGTACTTAACCCAGTTTTTTTTGCAGGTCGGTCTCAACCAAGTGTTGATTGCAATATTCTAAAGAAGATGACCATACACTGTTATTTTATGTAGGCATACGTATGAGATGGCTTAGCTTTAATTGGTTTGGTTGTTCCAAGTTTTATGTACACAATCTCATAGTCACTGCCGAGTTGTTTTTCATTTCATGTATTTCTCCGTGGTTTTTTTCCCCCAATATTCTGATTATGGAGATGAAGTAAATATTACTGTGGAGCTTATAGCATGTTTAGTTTATTTTGTGGTCTTAATTGTGTGAGAGATGCCCTTATAATGTCAAACAAACAGTATTGACATCAATCTTTTGAAATAATTGAAATCACACCGTTTATTATTATTATTATTTTTGTTTCTTCCTCCGAGAACAAGCAAAGTGGTTACAAATATGAAAGATTCCGAATAAGTTTTCTTCTTTCAAATTCCGCATGGACCTAGAGTTCTACGGTACCATCCAATGATACTTCACACTGGTGTTGGAAGGACATGTAAAAGGGTTATTGTGCGCTCCATTGTACAAGCTTGAATGGATTTTCTTTTCTGTTGTATTTGGCCCTTCTCTTGTCAAGCATGCCAAAAATCATCCTGGTTTTGTAATATGTGGTTTGTGCCCAATTAATTTACCGTGGATATTGCATTTTTGTACCCAATATTTGATAGCTGCCTTCTTTTGAACGATGATTCATTGAGGGAGAGAATTACTTTCCTTTTGAATATGAATCGATGTGCAACTCCAACTATCATTTGAAAGGTCAACATCAATTCATGGTAATATAAGGATGGATAACAATTGTCGTGTTCGTTATATTTGAATTCAGGATTACTTTGAACGAAGTGGAGACTGTTATTAGACCAAATGCCATGACATACGATATAATAGCAATATTAGGCCAATATACTTACACTATATAGGCAATATTAGAGCAATATAAGGATAATACGATAGCAATAGTATTACAATATACATCCAATAGGGTGGCAATATGCATACAATATCTATACAATACAAAGGCAATATTAAGCAATATACATACAATATAACATCAATATTAAGTGAATCTACATACAATAGACACACATCCATTACAGACTACATTTTACACATGCAAAACAAATCGCCACCGAACCTTAACAATACTATCCCGCGAAGGGAAAACGAAGGCAACAAAAAATCCATGTACTCGGGTGAGATGAACTGAAGCAGCACTCACCCTTACTACAGGTCCATCAAAAGATCCATGTCTTTGTCCTTTCACTTGGGAAACTGTCTTCGGATCAGCCTTCCTCAGTAACAAGCCGTGGACAATTGGCGAAGTCCACTTCAGCTCCTCAATCAGTAGGAGATGACCAAAACAGCTCTCTTCAAACCTTCGTAGCTATTGCTGACTGAATTTCTCCTTCATGGTACTGATTGCAGTCTTTGTATGGGATAGGGACAATGCTTTTCCTTGGAACTTTTCTTCCTCTGCAATCATCAACTTAATTGGAGAAACTATATTTCCTTACACGCCAATATTATAAAAATAATTTCAGTCCGTTGCAATATAGACAATAACAAGCAATAAACAATTAGCACTTATCAACAGCATATTATAGGATATTAAGTGAAAAATAAACAAAAAATACAGAGCATAAACAAAACCCCAGCTATTTACAACTGACCTACTAATTCAATGGCTCAAAGCCATTTAGAAAATTGTCATATCCAAATAAATAGTGTTGGTTATAACTCTTTTATCGGTTACAACTGTTCAGTAAGCCAGTTGAGGTTAGCTGTAACTATAATAAGATGGTGCAATGTAATTGAACAAATTAGAATATCTAATTTCTTAGCACCTCTTATCTCTATAACCACTCTGTCAAAGTTGTGCTCACAATGGGGTCTTCTTGGACACAAATACTAATAACTAGCTACTAGCAATACCAATATCCTATGATCAAAGAGTCGTTGTTCATAATGTATGCATGTTGTTTTTCTATTATAAATCAACTGTTCAAAAATATTGCATTCAAATTCATAATTAAGCTCACATATTTTTTTTTAAAAACAAAACAAAACAAACTCAGCACTTATCAATAGCCTATTATTATATCATTGTATTCAAAGAGCCTATTACCCTACTATTGTATTCAAACGAGCATTTTTTACACCAAAAAGCACCTTTTGCTATGCAAAATTGTGTATTTAAGGAGCCTATTGCTCTGCATTTTAAGTTTTTTTACCACTTTTCAGCATAGCTCATGCACTTATCAAGCCAGCCTGACCAAACAAATACATTATAGAACAATATCATCAGAAGAGAAAATAAGCATGATACAATGGTGTACCTCCACAAAAACCACAGGAATGAAATACCCATTTATTTACTTGAACTACCCTACTATGTTGAATCCAAAGACTTGTAATTGAAATCTGCTTTTATTTCTTAGATATTTAATACATTAACCACACAAAAAAAAATCACGTAAACATTATCTTTTACATCACTCTATGCAGGTTTCTTTTATTTGAACAAAACAATTTCTTCACATGCACTTTCTGTCCTCAACGTCTATCACTAGATGCACTCACAACAATAAATGATATTAACCTTGCTATGATTATTCTAAGGAAATGAGAAATTGTTAGGAACAACAGAACCAAGAATATACCATTTTTATGATTGGCACATTAGATGCCAAAAACAAAACATAGCACGAGTCAGGAGCTCACTTACATGCCATCATGCTTTCCCAATGGTTCAAAAAACACATATTGCAAATGAGATAGCTCTGAATGGAATTACACCCTGAGAGAAATCATTATTAAAGACAGACAAACCTTCATACACAACATGGCCCAACCCACCCCCATATAAATCTAAGAAATTTTGTAGGGCATGGGAAAGAAATCACAGGCATATGATTCTCAGTAGCCTTAAGCCTCCTGCTTGCATCTTGGAAAGAAAAAATTAATTGGGAATAGCTCTAAAGGAATCCCTATTTGACCTCTTTCCCTTCCCCCAATCTCATGGTGTAAAATTAACTGGAAACAAGGGGAATGCAAACCTAAAGCATAATGCTCCATCAATGCTTTACTAATTTTAGCATCTAATCGCAGTGTAATCTATAGGTTATTTTCTTTCCTTGTTGTGAAAAACAATGGGCACAGATGCTTTACATGAGTCCATAATAATTAATAAATGCGAAGACCTCTGTTCAATATTTTCAACCAGGATAAAGTCAGCAACCAGAAGAAAAAAGATTCTTAGAAACAAACCATCAGACTCTGAGTTTCTGAATATGTCACTAAACGACCACGTGGATTCCCAGTAAGTTTAAGTTTCGTCTGCAAGTAGAAAAATTAATTAGAGCAGTGATCATATATACCAAAAAACACTACATAAGAGACTATACTGAGGGCCTCAGTAAAAGGTAAAGAACAGAGTGAGATTAAATGATGGCAGGGGCTTATCTTTCACTACGACATGATCTTATTACTTACAGGTAACTTTGATACAATGAACATAATCTTTTCATTTTTCACAATATAAAAATATTATGAAAGTTGAAGAGTCAATAACACATTTAAATCCATGCACCGACAGGTACAAACCTGCTGAGGCATTTCAACTTGTGTATTTAAGGAGCCTATTGCTCTGCATTTTAAGTTTTTTTTGCCACTTTTCAGCACGGCTCATGCACTTATCAAACCAGCCTGACCAAACAAATACATTATAGAACCATATCATCAGAAGAGAAAATAAGTATGATACAATGGTGTACCTCCACAAAAACCACAGGAATGAAATACCCATTTATTTACTTTAACACTAACCAAAATCATAGATATGAAACCAATCTCAAAACCATATCAAATGACCCAAAACAAAAACACATCACCCAATCCTTAGCTAAAATCACAATCACAATAAAGAACAATAAATTAGGGTAATCTCAAGCCCAGACCAGATATCTCATCAATTCCAAAATTTTAAATGAATAAATAAATAAACTTTAACGAATAATTCAAAACGAAAAATTAGAGCAAAAACTATGTATAAGACTTCAAATAAATTTTCATAAGAGAATTGAATCAACTTAGAAATAGAACAAATAACCACAATAACCATACAATACAATGGCAATATAACAGCAATATAACAGCAATACGACGGTAAAATAAGAGGAACACAACAACAGTATACCAATAACACATCAGAATCACACTATACAGATCTACTACATCAAATGGAAAATCCCAAGTTTCAAGATTCACATATCCAGACCAATCTAAGTGCAATTGGTACAAACCCAGATGACTGAGCATGAATATTCAACAAAACCTAACCCAAAGCAATTAAAGCCAAAAAGAATTTAACACAAACCCAAACAATCAAAATATAACCCATTTCACATAATCCCACTGATTTTAAGAAAATAACCATCAACACTACCTTTTCGAGGTCGGCAATCCACTAAAGCTTCAAGGTTGCAAGCAGCTATTCAGAAGACATACCTAAAGGGAGGGGTTCGCGGTTCCAAACACAGAGCAAGAGATTGAATAGAGGGAGAAAAAGACATAACGAAGCTAGAGAGAGAAAGAGCTGCGCTATGAGAAAGATAGCAAAGAGAGAGACAGAGAGTTGCGCTAGAGAGAGAGAGAGCCAAGAGAGAGAGAGCCAAGAGAGACACAGAGAGCTGCGTTAGACAGAAACCAAAGAGAAAGAGAGCTGTGCCAGAGAGAGAGAGAGAGAGCTGAGTGACCTAAGAGAGAACAAAATTTCTGAACTTGTGAAAATTCAGCAATAAGTGGACAATAATTTTATATTTATAGGTGATAGTTGTACAAAAATTGGGGAGGGGTGGTATTTTTAATTCAGATTATAAAATTGGTGGCATATAGGGCTATTTCCCAAAAATATTTGTACAACTAAAAATAGCGGTATATACCCCCAATTTTATAATCTTAACTAAAAATACCACCCCCCCCCCCCCCCCACACAATATTTGTACAACTATCACCTCTAAATATAAAATTATTGTCCACTTATTGCTGAATTTTCACAACTTCAGAAATTTTGTTCTCTCTTAGGTCACTCAGCTCTCTCTCTCTCTCTCTGGCACAACTCTCTTTCTCTTTGGTTTCTGTCTAACGCAGCTCTCTGTGTTTGTCTTGGCTCTCTCTCTCTCTAGCGCAACTCTCTGTCTCTCTCTTTGCTCTCTTTCTCATAGCGTAGCTCTTTCTCTCTCTAGCTTCGTTATGTCTTTTTCTCCCTCTATTCGGTCTCTTGCTCTCTGTTTGGAACCGCGAACCCCTCCCTTTAGGTATGTCTTCTGAATAGCTGCTTGCAACCTTGAAGCTTTAGTGGATTGTCGACCTCGAAAAGGTAGTGTTGATGGTTATTTTCTTAAAATCAGTGGGATTATGTGAAATGGGTTATATTTTGATTGTTTGGGTTTGTGTTAAATTCGTTTTGGTTTTAATTGCTTTGGTTAGGTTTTGTTGAATATTCATGCTCAGTCATCTGGGTTTGTACCAATTGCACTTAGATTGGTCTGGATATGTGAATCTTGAAACTTGGGATTTTCCATTTGATGTAGTATATCTGTATAGTGTGATTGCTGATGTGTTACTGTTGTACTGTTGTTGCGTTCCTCTTATTTCACTGTCGTATTGCTGTTATGTTGATCTTATATTGCTATTATATTGCTTTTATATTGTTGTTATATTGCTATTGTATTGTATGGTTATTGTGGTTATATTGTGTTAATGAAATGTTGTTTTGTCATGGTCAGAAATGGAGACAATTGTTATTCTCGTGTGCTACAATGGAAAATGGGTCACCTCGAAGAAGATGTGCAAATACGAAGGGGGTGAGTCAAAAGGCTTAATAGTTCCACGGACCATCAAATTTGCTGAACTGTTGGACCGTGTGCATCAGATTCGTAATACAAACGGCAGGGAAGACAAGGTTAGCTTAAAATTCTTAGTTTTGGTGGCCTCGAATGAGTGGAAGCACATAAAGATTGAGGACGATGATGATGTCAAATTTTTTATGAAGTACAATTGTGAGGTAACACCTTCAAAACTAGCTCCCTTACTCGTGAGTATAGAAGATAAAGGACTGAGAAATGATGTAGTTGATAGTATGCATATGACGACAGACAGTAGTCGGATGGGTCGTTCTTCAGTTGGCATTGTTGAAAGCAATCAAGTAACTTGGAATAATACAAATGGCACTGATGTGGGAGGTGAAATAGGGACAGATTTTATGGATATGATTGATTTTAGCGAGGTGGATCAGATGCATGGTGGTGATAATGGTACTGAAAGAAATGAAGTGTCAGTGTACTCTGCCCCTCCTATTTTGGGCTGCTTGAACACATCTGCCCAACTGCCAATAATGCGTTTAGGAGGAGAATCTGAACCCATTCGTGAACATTATTCGAATGAAATAGGTGAACAGAACCGGTACAATGAAGCCGGTGTAAATGATGGAGAAGCATATTTGGATGGGGGGTTTTTGCGAAGTCATTGGAATCCGAAAATTACAGTTGGGCAAATTTTCTCTACTAAGAAAGCATTGTTGACGGAGTTATAGTTGATCGCATTAAGAGGCCACTTTGAATTTAAGGTGCAATCGTCTTGCACTAAGAGGTTGGTTGTGGTTTGTTGTCAAAGTCCATGCCCATGGCGAGTCCGAGCATCGAGATTTGGAGATAACAGCTTCATGATTGTGAGGTGTACAACTGTCCATAAATGTGATTTGAGGGTTGTAAGTGACAACCATCGTCAAGCAACTGCAGCACTTGTAGCCACTTCATTTAAAAGGAAGTTTAAGGATTCTCGGACAATATACACACCAAGTAACATTATGAGAGATGTGAAACACAACTTTGGTTTCAGCATCCATTATTCGAAAGCTTGGAAAGCAAGGGAGTTAGCTCTATTGTCCATTAGAGGATCAGTGGAGGAGGCATATTATATCCTTCCAGCTTATTGCTATGAATTGGAGCGTATGAATCCCGGCACAAAAACACACATCCAAACTGATGAGAACAATCACTTGGTGTATTTATTTATGGCGGTTGGCGCATGTATTAGAGGGTTTCGTTCTTCCATGCGCCCAGTGATAGCCGTGGATGCCACTCATTTAAAATCCAAGTACAAGGGTGTTATGTTTGTAGCAAATGCATTTGATGGTAATCGAAATATATATCCTCTTGCTTTTGGGATTGGGGATTTGGAGACGGATGCATCATGGCATTGGTTTTTCACTAAACTTCATGAAGCCATTGGTGAGTGTCCCAATCTTGTTATTATTTCTGATCGCAATGTTAGCATAGAGAATGTGTGGAACAAAGTTTTTCCAACGGCGCAACATGGCATATGCTTTTATCATATGAAGGGGAACATGAAACGCACTTGCAAGTTGAAAAAGCATGATCGCATACTTATGAACTTTGAGAAGGCTGCGAAATCTTATTCCATTGCTGAATTTGATTGTCATTTTCGCAAGATCAAGCGAAAGGAACATGTTGCTCAATATCTTGAAGACGCAGGGTTACATAAGTGGTCTAGAGCTCACATGGATGGACGCCGCTACAATGTAATGACAACAAATATTACGGAGTCAATCCACTCAGTCCTTAGGTTTGCAAGGATGATGCCAGTGGTTCATTTGATAGGGGAAATTATGAATCTCCTTGTGAAATGGTTCACCGAACGTCGTGACTTGGCTTTGAATTGCACAACAACATTGTGCCCCAATTTTGGAGAGAAGAAGTTGAGGAACAGGTTGGAGGATGCTGCAAGGATGAATGTGGTTAAAGTAAATAATGCACAGTATAATGTTTTGGACGGTTATATGGACGGCCTCGTAGATTTGACGAACAACAGTTGTAGTTGTAGAAAGTTTCAGCTTGAGCAGCTACCTTGCAAGCATGTAGTTGCAGTTTGCCGCTTCTTGAAAGTAAATGTATACTCAAAGGCTTCTCGGTATTACACTCGGAAAACTTGGATGGATGTTTATTCGGATAGCATCTACCCGGTACAGCCTCACGGAAGGTGGGATATTCCTGAAGATGTTCGAAGTCAATATGATTTGTAATATTCCATTGCGCAATGTATCTTAGACAATATGATTTGTGTTGCTTTGGTAGGTCATGTAAACTTTACTTTTATTTGTGGTGGGTTTCGTGTTATGTTGAATGAGAATTGTTTTAAATTTGCATAATTTGGGTTGCATTGCTACAGCATGCTGTATTGCTTCCAGATTGCTATTTTATTGTACTTTTATTGCACTGGTATTGCTTCCAGATTGCTATTATAATTTGAGTGCGAAATTAAAGGGCCTGGAATTAATTCCAAAAGGATCCAAAACATTAAAGTTCTTAGAATTCCTTTATTACACAGTTACCCTGATACTCCGACTAAACCTTCTTTTCTGATTACAAATTCGGCGGATGCATAGGCCAGATGTGGGGCAAATACAAGGTGAAATGTCCTATGTGTTTGACTACATATAGTTGTTGAAGGAGCATTACGAATGTTAACCCCAATAGATTGCTCATGTCTTGCCAAGAACACTCTTGAATTTATGCAATGTGCCCAAGCCAGTCCCAAAGCTGGACTCACCCGTCTGCCTGATGTGTCCAGGGACTCCAAGTTTCCCAACCTCACCCCATTCACTCCATCATGTGGCCCAATAAAATCCACCACTTGGTTGGTGACAACCACCGCCAACCCAAACTTATTTGCTAAACCCTTCAATGTCCCAGATATGTTGAAGAACAATTCAGACCGCCGTTTCAAATCTGCCGGTGTTGTCTGATACTTTGATCGGAACAATGCAGCAATGGAATCAATGACAATGAGTTTGACAGGTAGGCGGGTGTGATCAATGGCAATAAATGCTTCTATGTCTCCAAGGACATGGATGAGTTCTTGAGCATCATGAACACCACAAACATATATGTCTTCCAATGGCTCCAACCTTATTAAGTTGGGGTATGATGCATGATAAAGGTTGCCTAGTTGTTGCAATCGACGAAATGAGAAGCTAAATTCTGTGAATATGTAGACGGAGGAGCCCCCTAGTCCGCCATGTGAGGGTGGGAGCTGAGCTCGTACCGTAAGTTGGAGACAAAGCTACGTCTTCCCGGAACCACTCTCCCCTACCAATTCTGTTATGGAGTTGCAGGGTATCCCACCCCCCAAGCAGTGATCTAGTATTGGGCATCCAATGGATAATTTAGGGGTTGAAAGAGGAAGGAGCATGAGGTTTTGGGGTGTCATGTTTCTGTAATTTAGGGGGGATGTGATGGTGCCACAAGGCATGCATTATATATATAGAGTTCATTTTGAAGGTCTGTAATGTAGGCCATATGTCTTTTAAGGGATGTATACTTCATCCTTTTTCCAGGTTGTAATTACTTTTTTTTTTTTTTTTCACCAAATTGTTGAGGACCAAATAATTTGAAAAACATTCTGATGCAGTACGTACTGTAATAGGATCATATTGTAACTCTATCATCTCTCTATTGTACTCTTATTGACATAATATTGCCATTAAACGCTTGTTTATTGTATAGTTATTGCTGCTATATCGCCACTCAACTGGACACCGATAAACTGTATACGCACAAATACAAAAAGAGGCATGATCATTCCATAAAATCCTATTTCCAAACTTACATAATACAACAACAGGCCACCCCATGGTTACATAATACAAAAATACGCCACCTCATAGTTCCATTTCCCTGCTGTTGACAAATTTGAAGTTTGCATACTGTTCAAGTGTGGCGACCACGACCCATGAAATTCATGACCCCGCCCACAGTGATGTTGGCCCAGTTTCCTGCCGGATCCACTATTTTTGCAAACTTACGAAATAGTTCAAATCCCCTTTCCACTTGTTCTTGCTTCAACTTGGCCATTTCTTCTGATTCCTTGAATACCATAATTGCAGTGGTAGGGGCAATTTCAATTTTTCCTTTGATTGCTTTTATATGTACGAGATGCATGCGGGCATGATAACGAGAGCGAATTGTGCGCTTTTTTATGACATCCCATCTAGCTTGGCCCTCCACAATTTTTGATACTATGTCTGCATGGAGATTTTTCCAAAATATGGTATTGCCTCGACATTGCTGCATGCCATGGACCAAGTCTGCAGTGAGTGAATTGGGTGACTTGGCTTCTGTTTCAGTCTCCCCTCCTTCAGTAATTGAAAGCGTTGGGTTTGGTGTGAGGTTATGGTCCATGGTCTTCGATATTTATTGTAGGCTGGTGTATGACTTAATTGGAAAAAAGGGGGACTAAATGTGATGGGAGTGAAATCAGTGGGGAAGGTAATGGCTGCAAGCAGGAGTTAATGTGATGGAAGCTTTGATTTCAAACAGCGGGGTTTATTAATATAGGCAAGTTTTAATGACCTGGAGTAACAGAGACAGTTAGTGGCGGGAGGGATTAGGGGGAGTCATTGGCGGGAGGGATTGGCGGGAGTCTTAGGCGGGATAGTATTGGGCGGGAGTTATTACCCAGTTGACTGTATGCCTTTTTGTAATATATTTCTATTTTGGATGTTCCGAAGTTGGTAATTTTCCCATTATGTAATTCAAATAAGGGATTTGCCTATTTGCCTAATTGATCAACTCATTCAAATTGACCAATATGGTTATTGTCTTATTTCTCATTTCAGCAATCTCAATTCGTTTCCATTTTTCCATTATTCATATTTTCCTATTTTCCATGTGTCATCCAATTATGCAATTATCAAATTATCCATTTTTTCATTATTTGTGCCTATTTTTTCCTATTTTGCAATTTCCCAAGTTTCCTTTTGTTCTATTTCCAGTTTTCCAATTTTTCAATGTTCCTATTTTCCCATTATGTAATTAAAAAAAGTTGCCTACTTTGCCTAATTGAGAAAGTAATTAAAATTGTCCAATATGGTAATTGTCTTATTTCCCATTTCCACAATTTCAATTCGTTTCCAATTTTCCTTTTTTCCATGTGTCCCTGTTTCCTATTTCCATTTATCCAATTTTCAGTTTTTGTCCAATTATCCAATTGTTCTATTAACCAATTTTCTTTTTTCCAATTGCCCTATTTTCTAAGTTTTCTATTTTTCCTATTTCCAATTTTCCAATTTTCCAATTTGCTAACTTTCCTTTTGTTCTATTTCCTATTTTGCTATTTTCCAAGTTGCCTTATTTGCTATTTTTCAATTATCCAGGTATCCAATAGTCCAATTTTCCAATTTTCCAATTTGCGAATTTGCCTATTTTCCAAGTGTCCTTTTTTCCTATTTCCTATTTCCTATTTCCAATTTTCCAATTTTCATGTTTTCAGAGTTTCCTTTTTTTCCTTTTTCCTATTTTCCAAGTTTCCTTTTCTTCAATTTCGAATTTCGAATTTTCCAATTTTCCAAGTACCCAATTTTCCAATTTCCTATTTTCCAACTGTCCTTTTTTCCATTTTCCAATTTTCCAATTTTCCAAGTGTCCTTTTATCCTATTTCCTAGTTTCCTCTTTCCAATTTTCCAATTTTCCAATTTTCAAAGTTTCCATTTTTTCGTATTTCCGATTTTCCAATTTTCCAATTTTCCAATTTTCCAATTTTCCAAGTTTCCTTATTTCCCAATTTCCAAGTTTGCACTTTTGCACTTTTGCTATTTTGCTATTTTGCAATTTTGCAATTTCCCATTAAGGTTTGCTTTTTTTCGTTTGTAAGCCATTTTTATTGTTGTTAATGTAATGCTGTACTGCTGTAAATTACAGCCAAGGAGTTAATGGTGTAGTTTGCAATCCCATCAATTTAATGCACCAACAAAATACCCAATATATGAACCTTTGTATATATAACTGCAACATAGGCAGCTTAATTAACGGGAAAGGTAAACATTCATATCAGTCTGACTCAAAGGCAAAGGCAAACATTCATATCAGTACTTCATATCAGTCTTACTCAAAGGCAAGCATTCTCCACATTCATATCAGTACTTCATATCAGTCTTACTCAAACGCAAACATTCTCCACTAAAGCTAACCATATTGTCGTTTACAACTTCAGACAGAATCTACGTTTATTTGTTTTGTTGCAGTCGGCAGCTGTGAATTGTAGTACTTCAATACTTCAATACTTGAAGATGTCGGATGTACGGCCTCCAAACGAGCAAGTGAGTTACCCGGGGGACATGCCGTGGCATGTGCCATTCCCATCTCCACCGCTGACTCCCAATGATGATCCCACTTCATCTGGAAGTGAGGCCGACATCACTGATCCCCTTGACAAAATCTATGCCGTGAAGCAGGAGCTCCAATATTTCTCTAAGGCAACAGATTGGTGGGAGAGCAAATGTGATCTTGATGGCCAAGTGATGGGAAACTTGGCCAAAAAGTTGAACAAAGCATTTGCTGGAGAAGTGAAGCAAACTATAAAAGCAAAAAGTCGGAGCAAAAAGTTAGAGTTGTTGAAGTTGAAATTGGAACAGCGAAAGAAAGATGCCGTCGAAAAATTCACAAAATCTGAAGAATGTAACCATGAAATGGTTGAATGTTTCAACAACGGCTTCGAAATGTTCCGAGATTATGCTTCGGTCATCTCACCAAACTACAATTGGAGTGAAATTGATGTAGTTGGTGTGTGGGATGTGCTGAATTTGGGTGCTGAGGGAATGCCTCATCATAGTCTCGTGCGTGCAGCGAGGACAAAGAACAAAGACATGGATCTTTTGATGGACCTGTAGTAAGGGTGAGTGCTGCTTCAGTTCATCTGACCCGAGTACATGGATCTTTTGTTGCCTTCGTTTTCCCTTCGTGGGATAGTATTGTTAAGGTTCGGGGGCGATTTGTTTTGCATCTGTGAAATGTACTGTAATGGATGTGTGTGTATTGTATGTACATTTACTTAATATTGCTGTTATATTGCTTAATATTGACTTTGTATTGCATATATAGTGTATGAATATTGCCACTTATTGGATGTATAGTGTTAAACTATTGCTACCGTATCATCCATATATTGCTCCCGTATTGGCTCTATAGTGCATGTATATTGGTCTGATATTGCTATTATATCGTATGTCAATGGCATTTGGTCTAATAACACTCCACTTCGTTCAAAGTAATCCTGATTTCAAATATCACAGACACGACAATTGTTATCCATCCTTATATTTCCCAAGTTTCCTTTTGTTCTATTTCCAGTTTTCCAATTTTTCAATGTTCCTATTTTCCCATTATGTAATGAAAAAAAGTTGCCTGCTTTGGCTAATTGAGAAAGTAATTAATATTGTCCAATATGGTAATTGTCTTATTTCCCATTTCCACAATTTCAATTCGTTTCCAATTTTCCTTTTTTCCATGTGTCCCTGTTTCCTATTTCCATTTATCCAATTTTCAGTTTTTGTCCAATTATCCAATTGTTCTATTAACCAATTTTCTTTTTTCCAATTGCCCTATTTTCTAAGTTTCCTTTTTTTCCTATTTCCAATTTTCCAATTTTCCAATTTGCTAACTTTCCTTTTGTTCTATTTCCTATTTCCTATTTCCTTTTTCTAATTTTCCAATTTTCCTTTTTTCCAATTTTCATGTTTTCAGAGTTTCCTTTTTTTCCTTTTTCCAATTATCCAAGTTTCCTTTTGTTCAATTTCCAATTTCCAATTTTCCAATTTCCTATTTTCCTATTTTCCAAGTGTCCTTTTTTCCTTTTTCCAATTTTCCAATTTTTCAATTTTCCAAGTGTCCTTTTATCCTATTTCCTATTTTCCTCTTTCCAATTTTCCAATTTTCCAAGTTTCCATTTTTTGGTTTTTCCGATTTTCCAATTTTCCAATTTTCATTTTCTTCTATATTTCCAATTTTTGAATTTTCCACGTTTCCTTATTTCCCATTTTCCAAGTTTGCAGTTTTGCTATTTTCCTATTTTCCTATTTTCCTATTTTCCTATTTTCCAATTTTATTTTCTGAAATTCCCAATAAATGCTTAGTTACATAGTCCTATTTTGGGTTGAAATCCACAAATTCCAATTTCCCATTAAGGTTTGGTTTTTTCGTTTGTAAGCCAAATTTATTGTTGTTAATGTAATGCTCTACTGCTGTAAATTACAGCCAAGGAGTTAATGGTGTAGTTTGCAATCCCATCAATTTAATTCACCAACTAAATACCGAAGTACATGGATCTTTTGTTGCCTTCGTTTTCCCTTCGCGGGATAGTATTGTTAAAGCTTCGGTGGCGATTTGTTTTGCATGTGTAAAATGTAGTCTGTAATGGATGTGTATGTATCGTATGTAGAATCACTTAATATTGCTGTTATATTGATGTATATTGCTTAATATTGCCTTTGTATTGTATTGCTAGTGTATGCATATTGCCACCCTATTAGATGTATATTGTCATACTATTGCTATCGTATTATCCTTATATTGCCCTAATATTGTGTCTATAGTGTATGTATATTGGCCTCATATTGCTATTATATCGTATGTGAATGGCATTTGCTCAAATAAGTCTCCACTTCGTTCAAAACCAGGATGATTTTTGGCATGCTTGGGCCAAATACAACAGAAAAAAAAATCCATTCAAGCTTCTACAATGGAACGCACAATAACCGTTTTACATGTCCTTCCAAGACCAGTGTGAAGTATCCTCGGATGGTACCGTAGAACTCTAGGTCCATCCGGAATTTGATAGAAGAAAACTTATTCAGAATCTTTCATATTTGTAACCACTTTGCTTGTTCTCGGAGGAAGAAACAAAAATAATCATAATAATAAACGGTGTGATTTCAATTATTTCAAAAGATTGATGTTAATACTGTTTGTTTGACATTATAAGGGCATGTCTCACACAATTAAGCCCACAAAATAAAGTAAACATGCTATAAGCTCCACAGTAATATTTACTTCATCTCTATAATCAGAATAATGGGGGAAAAAAAGCACGGAGAAATACATGAAATGAAAAACAACTCGGCAGTGACTGTGAGATTGTGTACATAAAACTTGGAACAACGTAACCAATTAAAGCTAAGGCATCTCATACGTATGCCTACAGAAAATAACAGTGTACGGTCATCTTCTTTAGAATATTGCAATCAACACTTGGTTGAGACCGACCTGCAAAAACAACTGGGTTAAGTACAAAGATAGAGTTTATGAATGGCAGTTCCAGAATTAAGACCTATGTTGATTTGTAACTCCCACCGAGTCAGTTCATAGTGCCAAATGCAGCTATCTGGCACACAGATATGACAAGCCAAAAGATCCCAAGAAAAAAAGCAAACTAAACAAGAAAAAAGAGGCATGCCATAAATGGGAACCTGAGCAGAAAGCATCACATAAGCATAGAAGCAGATTGGCTCCATTACAATGTTCAAGAATGATGTAAATACTAGATAAAAGAGTTGTTATTCAAACCTCAGCAGGTTTCTCGGTTTCATTCCTGGACCTTCAATATCGTCTTGCACAATAGCATCATTTGACTTCGTCAAACTTCCAGACAAAGACTCCGCAATTTCTTTTAGACCCTGCAACAAAGTGGCATGACTTAAATACAGAAGGAAACTAATCCAATATGCAAGATGAAAGACGAGTGATTGGTACCTGCTCCAGCTAAGATCAGCAAACACAGTATGAGGTTCCAAATTCCAATAACAACATAATGCTAAGTAGAAAAGTAGAATTGCTGCCGACATTATTTAAAACGAACTAAGTCAAAACTAAATTGAGAAATCTTAAGAAAGTTGTATGCTTCAGTAAGTCCACTAACAGATTCCCAGTGCAGGAAATGAAATTTACCTATATCACATAAATTGCAAACAAAACCACAGACACAAAATGTGAACAATGGCTACAAAAGCATCCATAAAGAGCAACAATATTTATATATGGAGGTGTACAAAATAGGTAACCTTCAAAATCGAAACAGTGTGTGTGCCATGTAAGGCAATTAGCCACTGCTTCTAGACTGTACAATATTACACCTCACAATATACAGCAGGGCCAAAGACCCGGGTTGCTACACATAATAACTAAACCTAGTAGCTCTAGCAAAAAGGCAGGAATTTCCAGCAAAGCATCCACGTCTGCATCTTCATATAAACGAGTTCCTGACATAATTAATGAGCACAGTGAATTCCCAAGTCCTAAGTCCACACTCAACTAAATTCACAGACATGAAGACATATACCTCATACATATGCCTCCCCCCTTAAACCCTCTATTGCAAGCTTCAGTTTGTAATATTTGGTCTTCAAAGGGTCAATTGTATGCAACGAAATCCCAGCACTAAGATGCTCCAAGAATTTTACGGTCATGATTCTGCAAGACGCACTATCAAGCCAATAAGTTGGGAAATTAGAACTGCATTTATGTAAAATAGTTTCTAAACTCCACTAAATTCACAAACCTTACCCATCTCGTTGTTGTGGCACATCTCCAATGGTGCAAACTGAGAATGGCGTAAAGCTTGACATCTGCAGCCCCCTTTGCTTAACCTCTTCAAGCTTAGAAGCTTCATAAAAGTGCATATTGTACAGCACTTGAGGCAGCGTCTCGGCAATAGGGCGAAGCAGTGCAACCAGCTTCTTTGTGGCGGTAAAATCAGAGTACGAGTCATACACAGTTGCAGTATGATTGACGAAATCAAGTTCGATTGCAACCCAGTGGGACAATTTCAGATTATATGGAAAATAGACCTTCCTAACTTTTGTCCAAGCTTGGCCATACCCGTGTTGCCACGTACCGCGCACATAGTGATGTATATTGTTCAGCTTGCTGGGTGTAAGGTCACTGATGTTTGAAGCAGCTGCCTTCTTCGCTCCACGTGTCTTGCCAGTCGCTTTGACCGGCTCTAGAAATTGCTGCACACATTGAAATGAAGCCATATTACATAATGACAACCAAAAGCAAATGAAGCAGTGAATGTTAAATGGTAACATGTTTACCTGCAAGCAACAATCTTCCATTGTCCACTGAGTTCCAAATACCAACGGATGTGCGAGTTGCTTTTTCGGATGAGAAAGGTTGCCATGTCCAAGTGTTGAAAGTTCACGTATATAATATCAGCACAATTTCATACAACTGTACACTTAATAAAGGTTAGAAAACAATTGAAGTATCGTAATAAAGTAGAGAATTGTGTATTCTTACCCTTGAGCTAATCCATTCCGTATCATCGATCAGTTTGTAGAAAAAATCAGCGCCCACCGAACATGATTCCAGCTGCACCTCCGCACTACAAGAGGCAAAAACGTAAATTCCCGATCAGAACTTAGGTGGTAATAGTTTTCACAACATATATAAAATAATATTGTCCCATTTAAAATAACAGTTTTCAGAACTTAGGCAAAAACGTAAATTCCCATTTAAAATCGTTTATATTGTAAAATAATATTCGTATACATGCTGTCAAATTATACTATAAGCACATTGGGCCGTGAGCAATCAATAATGTGGCCGTCATGCGGAGGCCCTACGGGCATAAGTTGAAATCCGGCTACAGTCCGGCTACAATGAGGGAGTTATATATGGCCCTTACGTCAGACAAATATAGAATTGACTTATATGTAGCAATTAGGTGAGACAAATATAGAATTCTTGCTAAGTAGGAAGCTACTTCACTGGGGAGTGGAATAATTTTGCCTCAATTGTAACAAAACTTTCAAATTCTATATATACATATGAAGAAACATGATAAAACAGGAAACAAAAAACTTGTTAGATTTTATCTCCATGTTTTAGTGGCCAATCATCTTGACTTTATTTGTCTCCATTTTTGTCCCCTTGAGCACCAATTGAGAATTCTTAGGTAAACTACTTATCTCTATTTGTTTCTCCACTTGAAATTGTAACGACAACCAAGCAATTGTATTTGTCTTCTATTTCAACTCTGTTTTTCTTCACTTCAAATGTGACCATAAGTTCAATTCTTTGTTCGCGTAATAATTTGTTTTAGATTAAGAAACTCTTTGAACACATAACCATAATCCAAGAGGTAACTGCCATATACACTTTAAAAACATCCTCGACTGCATTAATATTTTTTGTTATGAATAGAAACGTTTTATTGATAATCAAGAGGAAAAAACATCGATTAAACAATGAAAAGGAAAACTCCAGAACAACTAAAGAAAATCTAGGCAGCTATGACTGAAGATAAAACACTGAGGAAAGACACTAGCAGAGTCGAGGAACATGAGGAACATAACATGGAGGAGAAGACCAGATGCCATGGGCGGAAGGAGCCGTTATTACAACCCCTTCTAAATCTCTGTTATTGTCTTCTTTTGAGTCTAAATGTTATAATAATAAACTACAATTCAAAATTTCTTACTACCTATATTTAACAAAATACATTTAACAACAGCAGTCAATATTTTTTTGCTTTAACAAAGTCTGAATTTTGTTCATCACAAATATACACATGTATATTAAAGTGAACTTGGTAATTCTCTCATTTCTATATCAGCACATACTAGCATAACATGAAGATTGGATTTTGAAGGTAAAGAATCCTAACCTGATCTCGTTTTTCCAGCCAATGCAAAACTCCATTACTGCCTTCACATCTTCAATGGGAAGGGGTTTTGATGGATCAAAACATGGCGGGGTTTCAGTCGCATCCGACACACTCATCGTCCTCTTCTTCCTCAACGGATCAGTAAATGGACTACACAAAGTGTGGGACGGATGCTTCTGTCTACAGCCTTTACCTTTCTCTTCTTTTGTTTCAACACTTTTAGACCCTTCTCCATCACCAGCCATACTCACTTTCGGTATACTTGGAGGATTGATCGGACCTCCCGATGCCATACTATCACTTATTTTCCAATCTTCTAACAAAAACATCAGTCTTTTGCAGATTTCGTCACACCCGGCCACATCTTCCAGGGTAGGCAGCTTCTCGACTTGTGCATGCTCAGCTGCTTCATGCACTTCTAAGTGAGGAACGGAAGTGACAATTTCTGCCTCTTCGACTACCAAGGCTGCGGATGGTTCGGCTCCATCACCGGGGCTTTTTGTTTCCATTGCTGCCGGTTCTATATGCGGACTACCATAGTCATGTAATGGTCCTTCATTCATATGAGGACTACGGAGGTCCTCATGTCCTTCCCCACCCTCATTCAACACACTATTTATTTTTTTCAGCTGCTCTATCTCCCCCTTGAAATAATGTTCCATGGAAGCTAGGGTCTTGGCAAAATCCTCCACTGACTGTTTATATTTTGCAGACTCTGTTTCACGTTTCAAGGACTCCGTCCGTACAATTTCTTCCAACTGATGCACTCTCTTGCGAAGTCCTCGATTCGAAGCAGCTACTTTGGCCAATTCATCCTTTGTCCTTTCAAAGTCACGCTTCAAAGTGAGTAAATGAGTGGACGCGACTTTGCCCTGCATTAAGTTATAATGCAAATGTTACAATATTTCGAAAATATTTCCCATCAACAGCAGTTTTTTTCCTATGGTATTATGACGTATATATTGAAAAAAAAGTAATGCTTGCCTTAGAAGACGATGGAAGGCTAGCAATTTCAGCAATGTCCTCATCTTTTTCTTGCACAGAGGCAGAAGTTCTGGTTTTTGGTTCTTCGTCATCGCCAATCAACTCAACAACTTCTTCAGTGTCATCAACATCGTCACCCCAACTCCAATACGGCTGCTGCTTCTCAATTACAGATGGGCGGAGAGGTTGCACATCAACCTGCAATTTACAGAGATAAAAAACATATTATGAAACCTATAATTTGAATCAGAAGCATAACATTAGTATTATTAACAGAACTAACCTCTGCATTTTCAAAGACTTGGCTCATTACTTCGTGAAAACGAGGCAAACTATTGATTCTCCATTGTAGTATACGAGGGACTTGGGCATTCTGTTCGCGCACAACGATATGCAATGCAGCGAATGCTGGAAACACCTCAAAAGCCCATATCTGTTTTCAAGAAAAATATATCAATCACTGTAAACAAAGTAAATGGAACTTATACATAAACGGATATTTCCTCACCTGAAGTGCAAAGCCAAATCCTTTTATGTGGTACTCCCTTGGTCTACCACTTGCCATTGTCTTGGATTGCTTTGCTGATTTTTTGGTTTCTGGGGCACTTTGACTCGCTGGTACTCTGCGCACAGTGCCCTCAACAATGACGAATTTGTCTTGGCATATGACACAGCACCCCACGGATACTTCTGGAAGTCTTCAACATCTTCGGCCAATTTCAAGTAGCGCATGTCAATGTTGACATGCTTTTCACTGCCCAACAGCACAAACACAGCGAAATATAAAAGCCCAAACTTGAAGACGTCCTCCTTATCACTGTAGTCGATGAAGGCTTGTTCGAGTTCGGAAAGGCTGACCGTTTTATTGTTGCAGAAATACTTCTTCTTCAATGAGCAGTTGTCATTAGTTGCAGTCGGAATGAAGGGAAGCTTTCCAAACTACAGCCCTGTGATGACGCAAAACTGCTGCGCTGTGAACTGTATGACCTTGTTGCCAACGATGAATTTGATCCCGTTGACTTGAGAAACTGTCCTCGGGTCTGCCTTTCTCAACAACAAGCCATGGATAATTTGTGTCCTCAATTACTAACAAATGGCCAAAACAACTGTCCTTGTACCTTTGTAACTGTTGCCCACTAAATTTGTCCTTAATTGTACAGATCGCTGTTTTTGTATGGGAAAAGGTCAACGCCTTTCCCTGGATTTTTTCATCCGCAGCAATCATCAACTTTGATTTCGAGACCATATTTCCCTACACACCACCATTATACAAATAATTTCAAGCCTTTTAAATATACACAATTACAAGCAATAAACACACAATACAGATGCATCTCATGGCAATATGCACAAGATATATCAGTGATAAACCTACAATACAGCCCCAATAGAACTTTATATGCATTTCATGTTTGTTCACCAATGGCCCATGACAGAAAAAATACAAATTCATTGTACCTTCAACCCTTATATTTTCTCTCCACAAGTCTTGCTCTTATATTTTCCCATTTCCTTCTCTTATATTTTCCAATTTCCTTATGTTATATTTTCTGTCCACAAGCCGTGCTCTTATATTTTCCCACGTCCTTCTCTTATATTTTATCTTCAAAAGGCTTCCTACAAAAGTTTTTCCCATTTCATACACCTACAAGTGCAAAAAATGGGAAAAACTTTTGACTACAAAGTAACTACGGAGTCGAAGTGAAGTGAAGTGAAGCCTATCGTCGGATTTGACACAAGGGGGTAATAATGACACATTGTGCAGAAAAACATCATTTTATTTGAGAGAAACAATGTAATTCGTAAGCAGTGAACAGTGTGGATATAAAAAATAATTTAATCCGAATTGCCATTATTTAAACCTCAAACTAAATATGTTGTGTATTCCAGGTTGATTCATACATTGTTACATGTCAATAAATCAAGAAGCTGCGTTACGTAACCACAAAAAGCATGCTGAGAAATGAGAGGCATCACAAAAAACAGAAATCTAACCTCAGGGAGTCTGACAACAAAATATTTTATGTAGTCCCGTCCACTATTCTTTACAATATTCTCCAAAAGATAAAGTTATGGTGACTTCTGCTCACTAGAAACCTGCAAATTAGTTTCTACAATTAGATACTAAACACTAGTTACATCCAATATTGTTTGAACAAATAAGTGACTGATAAACCAAAGGCCTAACACGAAAATGCTTCCCGAATGAGAAGGGAAATGGGAAGGAGAAGCTATTTCAGTATAGGCTCTTCAAATCCATTTAAAAGATAGCACAAGCAACACATCTGCAGGTACTGTAACTTCTAAACTAGCCCATTGTGCACCCAAAACTAATATACATCCCCGCATATGGTTCTTTGCCCTTTGTTTACACATTCAATATTCATCCCCAAACTAAAATTCCAAATAATCACAACAGAATATGAAAAACAAAGATAACTTATCCATATCCAATATGCAAGCCCTAAACTTATCAATGACGTGTTTGTTTCACTGCCGTACAATGTATAGCCCAAATTACTTTCAAAGACGTACATTTAAAACAAGTCATAAAGGTGTGTCATTGAACTACATTTGTTGTTGTGGAACATGAATAAAACCATAATAAACCATTACAACCATAACAAACTAGCAATACAACAGCACTAAAATGAATATACAACGTCACTACATCAGCAATAACCCAGCAACAACAGAGCAATACAACATCAATACCAACAGCAAAACAACACCAGTGCAAGCATCATTCCACAAACAACAAACCCATTCACTGTTTCAAACAATGAATCATCGGAATCACAACATTTCAGACCTAAACCAATTTCAGTGAAACCCCTAAACCAATTTCTGAAAAACCCCTAAACCCTATACCCATTTCAGAGAACTCACTAAACCAATTTCAGAGAAAGCCCTAAACCTAAACCCTAAACCAATTTCAAACAAACCCATAAACGATTTTCATACAAACCCATAAAACCTTCGTTTTCCGTAAGAAAATTTCGATGAACAGTACCTGGTTCATGTAATCGATGGCATTGATCTTCAATTAACGGATTCCGTTGGGAGAGGAAGAGAGAAGAGAGAGTGAGACCTGAGCCACTAGAGACTGAGAGCGTGAGAGCTCAGCCACGAGCGACGACAGAGTGAGAGCTGAGTGACCAGAGAGTGGAGACTGTGAGAGACGGAGCCAAAGAGAGAGCTGATTCGCGAGAGGTGATTTTCAGAAAAAGTGTTAGGTGAGCAATAAATGTACAATAATTTTATATTTATAGGTGTTAGTTGTAAAAAAATTGGTTAGGGGGGGGGGGGGGGTGGGGGTGGTATTTTTAGTTAAGATTATAAAATTGGGGGTATATACCGCTATTTCCCAAAATATTTTGTGATACATAAAATAATGTTCAAATTTTGATCCACGTAATTTGCTCGCCATGTTTCGCTTTCATCCATGTACATTTCATTTTTGCCATTTTGCCATTGTAGTTTGATGCTTTTTGCAGTTTAAGCACATCTAAATTTCCGTCCAAATGCTTGAGTTCAAGATCAAGATGCGTAACCTCATCATTAACTACTAAGAAATAAACGTGATTTTGTTTTCCTAATGCCATTACTATCATTCCCTTTCCAGGTAAGTAAACATGCGATCCAAGATGCTTTACGTCTATGCCAGAGAGCCAAGAGGCTAGTCTTATGAACTAGGGACAACATTTAAAATCACCCAAAATGGGTAGTGATTTTCCCACTCCCCTTTTATCCACTTACACTCCATTTTTTTTTTAAAATTACATGTTTTCACTCTTCTTTTGTTCACTTACACTTCCTTTTATCTTATAGTTAAAAGTACTAAAAAACAAAAGGAAGTGTAGGTGGATAAAAGGGGAGTGAGAAAATCACCACCCTTTAAAATAACCCCTCTTGGTTGGTATAAACTTGTATAAGCTTTCTTTACGAAAGGCCTACTCATGATAAAAGTGGGGAAAAAGAAGAAAGAAAAACAGAAAAATCATCGAGTACATTGTGCGTGCCTTTTAGTTTCAGCTATTAGATAATGCTATGGCTACAATATATGCATTTTTACTCAAAATAAATCAATAAAACAAACAGTATTTGTAAGTCTTAGAAGTTACAAGGGACAGCTTAAATCTAATATGTCCAAAAGGAGTAATTAGTATTCGGTATATGAATAACCAACAGGGGCTAATATGGCATGGAGGCATAAACACAGCAGCTGATCGTTGAAAGAAATTGGAAAGATGATAATCAGTTGAGATACTATGTGCAGGAGTCTTAGAGCTGGCGCAGTGACTTACAGGAGAGTTCTCCGTGGCTTATCCATATGATAAATTGCTAGAATGTATTTCGAGTGCATCTGGAATAGATCAGTCAAGATCTCCTCGTCTGTATAAATGGAAGCGATCAGGAGCGCAAATGTAGTGTGGAAAAGAAAGAGGAACAATCTTTTAAAGCCTCATCAAGAAAAGCAAGCGAGAGGGGTCCTTGAGAAGGCAATGCCTATCTGAACCAAAGAAGCTAAAGGCAACATCTGATGAACCTGTTCAGTGCTTCCATCCCTTTGGATGACCGTCTTCCATGTATGGCTCTAAAAATCCAATAAACTGAAATTCCACAAGGAAACACAATCACTTTATTGCTTTTTAGAAAAAGGGTATTTCAATCTATATGCTTAAGCTTCATATTGAGGAAACTTGATGCTTAAGCTTCTTTCAATAATTAATTTAACATGTTTAACTAAATGGTACAACTGTAGTTCAGGTTGCCAAAAGCCCCAACAGTATTAGTTAGACATGATTTAGGCCCATGGTGAAACTTTAGATTGAGTTGAGTATGGATAAAAGCATAGTTAGGGATGATCACAGATACCTTGCTACCATCTTCCGACCACCGTGCACCATATCCTTCAGCAACCCTTATTTCAAAGACAACACCGTGTGGTTGAACACTATGCACATTTAACCAGCAACAATGTGTCATTAATCGACTGATGACATCCAATGCGAGCCTGTTTTTATTGGAATCTATAAAGAGCAAAAGGAAAAAGGAAACACAACTGATCTTAATAAAAAAAACATAAAATCACAGTATTTGTATATCAACACATAATCACATGAATAAAACTTAGTTGTAAACATTTATACCCAAAAACTCAAAATACACGAGTAGCAGTGCACAAAGCTTGTCACATTCGACCATAGAATGATGTATTCAATTCATTATCAAAACCAAAAAACATTTAAAATATATTAGGACCTTGACCAATAAGGTTAAAGTGTTTAGTGTTCTTATCCTCTAGCCTCTAATTTATGCGAATATCCAAGAAAGATGTGTGAATCTTCTATACAATCAACCTACAAACCTGTGTTAGTACTTACGAATTTAAATAACACTATGGTAGCAGAACACTGATGTTCAGAGGTTTTGTCAAGAAACATAAATATCATTATTATTTTCATAATTGTTCTCATACCTCTAGTGCTTAAGCAAATTTCTATACTTTAAATTATGAATTTTTTTTCTTTGTAGTTTTGAGTGAGAGTTGCTGTGTCCAACACCAGGTGATGGAAGCGTGATAGTCAAGAAAATTTATATAAGCAAAATAAACTAACATAATCAAAAAAATCCCAAATTTCTAGGCCTTTTAAAGAAAGACAGGTTGTATGTAACCATAATTAAATGTGTGAAAGAATCAATAACAAACAAGATACTAATAATAATCTCCAGAGTCTAGATTTAAATCAAGGCCTTAACAGTTTCTCACCACTTCCATCTAAGGAACCCCAATATTTACTGCTACTCCGATGTGCATGTTTTGCCAAGGCCCTAGCTCCATGAGTCAATGTACTACCTTCAACCTGTAGCCAGAAAGAATGAAGTAAATAAAAAGCATGCAATACATAAATCAGTCTCTGAAGCCTCTAGGAATAAACATGCAGAAAACAGAAGTATATTGTCTATCTTTTTATTTATTTATTTATATATTTTGTACCCAGAAATCCACCAATTCAAAAGCTATGTGCTGTTTTCACACCAGTTACTAGATCAGTCTGTCACATGATCACAAATAAGTGGCTTCATAATCAACAACCAGGATTCTATTTTATTTTTTATTTTTTAAAGGAATTAACCAAAAATCTTTTCTGTTTCTGATTTAATCATTTTAGAAGTTTAGGAGGTTTCTAAATGCCTACTCTACAGCAAAGAAAAGAGCATCTAACAATGCAATTTTCCCAAGCAATCATTGTTGTACATTCAATTTATATGGCAGCACAAATGATGACAGAAGAGTAGATGTTGGCGGGGGTAGAGCATCTGGAGTAGATCCTGTGGTATGTGCCAGACCAAGAAGGCCTTGAAGACCCCCCAGACTCAATCCCTGAATACAAGAATATAACTGTCAAAACTTTCACACAACCATTGTGAACTTCTATCAACTCAAGGCAGCTGTTTATGTACAAAATGTCTCAATAAGAGGAGATTAGAGCACTAGGTTCACAAGTAAACTACACATCCACACACTGATAGGAATGTGTCTAAGAACGCAGAAAGAAATACACTTACAAAGAGCATTCTAGCTAATGAAATGTAAGGCTGGAGAGGAAACTTTGAAACACAAATCGCAAGAACACCATTTGACCTTTCCTTTTCTTCGGTGTAAAACTTTCTGTAAATTTGCGCACCTGCAAGCTGCACACCCATTAATATCAAGAAATTTTTACAAAAGCCATAAATCACTTGTTGATGACAGGAAAAAAATAATTAAGACATTTAGGGTGTTGGTGTGGTTCTTCCATAAGACCAAATTAAAATGGTTTAAAGCATTGAAAATACATATTAGGGTGATTGAAAACATATTTTCCTAACATTCATGACTGATAGTGATCTCAATATTCTCCACTCAACCCCTTATACAAGTAACGTAGGAGATAAAAGGCACTAAATAGATTGAAGATCCAACAACTATAGTTGACAATGATGAGTGTAAGATGCAGAGAAAATTCTAGAGTAGCAAGATAGGTTGAAATATGGGTAAGCTTATATGCTGAATAGAAAGGTCCTTCCTTCAGTCAATGTATAGTTGGAAAAATCCAACAAACAAAAAACTTATGACTCTTCTTCGAACACAGAAAATAAGCTTGAATATTTCTGTCACAACCCAAAGTTGTGAATATGAGTGCAAGGGATATGATAAACTTTGCACCAAACCCAGTTTGCGCATTATGAAAAATCTTCCACATTTGTAGGTATTTCTAATACATCAGATCACTATATAGCCTGATTGTAGTGCTGACCACGATTATGACCACTTAGGTAATGTGTGCAGACAGTGTTCTCATTATCAGGAACCAACCAGTGTTCTTGCACTCCCGTTTTTATATGATCAAATGATTATATTATCCATAGTACTTTAAAGTTTGTCTTTTGAATATATTAACCAAATGCCAGATTTTGTTTCTCAAAAGCCCTTAGATCCAGTTCGAAATCTTATAATCAAGATAACCATACAACAAGAGAAATCTTTTTAGCTATACATCAAACCCTTATTAACTTGGTACCGTATGAGCTGATAAATCATGTTACAAACTGGCATGGTACCTAAAAAATAAAAAGCAGCTACCTTCTTCAATGGTTTCAACTCCAGGAAGGACTTTAGAAAGACCCTCTGCCTCCATCATATCAGAGAATGAAGAATAACTGTGAATATCCTGTAAATGCATTAAGTCAAACTGCAGCCACGTGGATATACAAAAACAGAAACTAATAACACAAAAGCATTGGCACCTGAACTTCAAATAGTAGACATTTATTGAAGAGAATCAAAGATCCTGAGTCAATTCTGCAACCAGAAAATAAAAACACATGAAAGATATGTTCATTTAGCATACCTGGAAAAAAAAAAAAACCTAGTGGATGAACAATTAATGGTTAAAATTGGAACATTGATTAGATGGAAGTAAAACAAAAAATGAATGGGAATCAATAATGCAATTCTTGAACAAAATCTCATGCCCACATTAAAGCCAGTGCCAGTTAACAAGAAGCATTATCTCTACTCTTCTTTTTAAGCATTGATTTTCCAATCTTGAACCTCCGAAACAGTATGATGCGGACATCATTGATTAGTTTCCTAGGTTCTCTAAGTTTCCCAGATTTCAATAGGATTTCTAGTTTTTCCAGATTTCTAAGTTCCCTATTTTATTCGGGTTAGGATTTCTGTTTTAGTAAGGGATTTTTATCCTATTGTCTCTAGGTTTTAGTTTGCTATAAATACCCCCCATGTAATTCATTAGAGATTAGATTTGAGTTATAAGAAAAGTTTATTATTCCAGAGATTGGAGATTTCTGGTGTGAAGCTAAGGTCAGGTGTGCCCCTGGAGTGATTCCAGAACTATCCTTATTCGTTTAATTCTCTGTTTTCATTGTTTTTGCTTCAGCTAAACTACCTAAATCTACAATTCACCCATATCCTACATCACAGTAACCATAATGTGCTGCAAGCATGGGATATTTTGTATAGAAAAACAATAAATAAATAAAAAGGCTTATTTACTGTTTCACCCCCTGGAACGGACACTTGGTCTCACTTTACCCACTCAAACTGAAATTTTCTCATTTAACCCCTGAATATCTAAAAATTGCTGAAATTGTCACACTTTACCACTTTCGTCCACTTCCATCCACAAAACCATTAAATGTGATGACGTGGCATGCACATTCTAGTAATTTTAGTTCCTTATTATCTTCTCTCTTCTCTCTCCCCCTATGTCCCTCTGCCTCTCCCTTCCCTCCCCTCCCCTCGCAAAACCCAACCCCCACCCTAGACCTAACCCATCCATGGAATTACTCAACACACCCAAACCACCACCACCACTCAAAATTTTTAAACAATATCGTCAACAGCCACTCCCCATATTCTCTCTTGGCAGAGAGAGAGAGAGAGAGAGAGAGAGAAGAAAGAAGAGGAGGAGGGGTGGGGAGCGATGGGGGTTGGGTCTAGGCAGGGGATGGGAGAGAAGAGAGAGGCAGAGAGAAGAGAGAAGAGGGAAGAGGGAAGAGGGGTAGGGGTGGGGTGCGATGGGGGTTGGGTTGGGGAGGGGAGAGAAGAGAGAGGCAGAGGGAGTGAGATGAGAGAGAGTGAGAGAGGCAGAGAGAAGAGATAAGATAGATGGCTAAAATTACTAGAATGCCTATACCACATCAGCACCCTTAACAGTTTTGTGGACGGAAATGGACGGAAGTGGTAAAGTGAGAAAATATTAGCAATTTTTAGAGATTCTGGGGGTTAAGTTTGAAAATTTCAGTTTAAAGGGGTAAAGTGAGACCGAGTGTCCGTTTCAGGGGGTGAAACAGTAAATAAGCCTTAAAAAAAAGTGTACTATGAAGGGCGAAAGAAACATAAAAGTTCATAGTGGACAAGAAATAACCACAACACACTATCCACATAATAAAATCAGCCACCAACCATAATCAGAACAATGATCCATCACTGCTCATGCATTTTTCTTTTTTTTTTCCCCCCCGAGAAGAAGCATAATTATTATATTAATAACAATGGGAAGTACAATCAAAGGGACCAGCAGTTCACAAAATATACAACCCTCGTCCTGCAATAAACAAGAGACCGAAAACAGTATATGAAATACAGAATCCAACCATGCATTAAATAGAAGCAAAAGATGCCCAAACAACAATCAGGAGAACTATGACAGACCAGCTTCTCAATCCACATGTAAGAGAAAGAGTAGACAATCACGAAAGACAGAACAGACCAAGGTTCATAGAGGCCCAAAATCTAGCCTTATCCCATAACTTCCACAACTTTGCTCTCAAAGATTAAACTGTTCTCCTTACCATCCATATCACCAGAAAATAGCTAGGGCACTGTCCACAAAACTTTTGATAGGCTCCACCTTCAAAAGCACGAAAACTCTAAAAATAAAGATTTACATGATAAGGCAGCAACCAACTCAACCCAGACCACTGAAAACAATTATACTCCAGCCAAAAAGCCACCAAACAATGAATGAACAGATGATCAATGGTCTCCGCATCCCCTTACATATAGGGCACTAGTGAGAGGACAAACAACAATGTGGCCTCTTCAGTTGAAGAACCTCACTAAATATTCACCCTTCCATTAGTAGCAATCCAACCAGTTCAAGAAAGCCCTAGCCAAAGGAGAGGTACCTTCTAAAAAACTCTTCCTTCTTTAGATACTGACTCAAGACTGCACTATGATCTAAGTCCCCCACCCATTTTTTCTTTTTACTTAACAGGAACCCCATTCATAAAGCCTCACCTGTATGAAGAGGAAGGACTATAATTTATGGATATGTTTATCTTGTACATGCATTGTCCTTGTGAAGCTATATGATTCTCACACTTATTAAGATATTGTCATAGAGCTTTCCTCCAATAAATTGATGGGGTGAGAAAATTCAGTTCAGTTTTACGACTCCAATTTTGATGACTCTCATTGTTTTTATTTAATGGAAATAAACAAACAAAATAAATCAATAAAATGGAATGCTATGTACAGAATGCATGAAAAATAAACATAGCAATGCATTTAGGTAGTTAAATGAGACTCTTGGTATCAATGTTAGACAACATAACCTATGCAGGTTTTTGTTTAAAAAATTAAACTCAATGGCTATATTAAATTGAGAATAAGAAATCATATACTACTTTAAACAGAAATCGCTGTTAAACTCAGCCAAGGGAAGAGCCATCATATGAGAGGCACCATCTAAGTGAATGAAAAAACCAATCTACTTTAATATTCCAACAAGCCTAAATACATACTGGTATATGCATGAAACTCGAATCGTCGTACCTACTGCAATTACCCAAAGCACACCTTCCTTCAATTGTTTTGAGGCCATCTATGGACAATGCCAAATAAATTGATAGAATAAGCTTCACTTTGTAGAGGATAGAAAATTATATCAAAAGATTTTCAACCATGCTATTTATTACAAAAATAAAAAATAGTTACGTGCCTGCAGCAAACATGGAACTTTAGAATAGAAACTCATTACTACCTTTAAGCTGCGAAAAGAAAGGCTCCTGAACATGAAGCTCAATTTTAACAGTCTTCAATACCTGGTGAAAGGCAACAAATTTTTTCATTAAATAATGAACCTACTTTAAATATGAAAACATCAAGATTAAATGTAGCAAAAATGACACCGCTAATTGTAGTTTACATTTACTAATTCAGATCCCTTCTCTGAGATCAGCTTCTGCCATTCATTTTCTTTCTCCTTCAAGGCACTTTCTTGATGAATAATGGCCATATTGTTGCATGAACCGAAAAGGGTACCAGAAGCTATGGATTCATGCAAAGCCAATGCGAGACGCTTGTATAAAGGGTATGGTGGAATCCCTTCAAAAATACCTGCATAATGGGTATATTTGAATACAATACAATCCAAAGAGTCCATGAATCAAATTCAGATGAAAAGTCACCTAAAGCGTGTAAATCTCAATCATACAATGCATATATACATTTCTGGCCTCACTCACATACATACATTACATACGTATTACATGCATAAACCCACCGGAAATTCAAAATTAAAACTTACAATGAAAAGCTATAAAAATTGGGGCATAGTATCCAAGAATTTTACTGCAAAGCAATGGAAAATGAAGGATGAATTAATTATTGTACCAGTAGAAGAATCGAAGTGGGAAGGGGAGGAGAGGTCGTTTGGCTCGGGTTTGAGGAGGCGGGAGCACAATTCCTTGGGCAGCCCTAGATCGATTTCTAGGGTTCCGTTTGTGCAAGATTGGAGAGTGAACTTCAAGAGCTCTTCAATAGTGTCTTTCAGGTTAACCCTTGGCATTGAGACGGGGATATTCGATGCCTCCATTTCTTGCTCTGCTTTTGTCCCAAAGAAAATGGGCTGACGCATTTCTGCTCTAAGTTATTAACGAGCCTGGAGATGGAACACGTTAATAGCCTCTTGGCGCCAAAAGGTATCTCCTTTTTTTTTTTCATTTTTTTTTTTCATAAATTTCACTTTCCAATTCCCAAAACCCGTGAACAAATATTGTCAAAAAAAAAAATGCTACTACCTCTTTGATAAGCACAGGAATGCTCGATCGAGAAAAGCAAGCAAAGAAGCAGCAGGATGCGGAATATGAAGGAGCTAGGGGTAGAGCCAATAACCAATTGAAGAGCCCTCTCAATCATATGCTCTTGCCAATGACATAGATTGTATATACTCTCGCCGATTAAGGCACATATAAAAAGACTTCGGAATTGAATAAAAAAAACTCTTAACATTGTTTTTTCAATTGAGAAAATTATAAATTGTTGTAATATAAATGTGGATACCCGATGTGGTGGTGAAAGATGAATAAGCAACATTTACTGCAGCTGAAGACTTGGTGGTGTATCTATAGGCAAGGTACACGAAAAATTAATCGCATGTTTAATAATCCGTAGTAAGGTGAGAAGGAATTGAATTGAGGAGTCAAAATATATATTTTTATTGAAGTTGTTTAGTAAATTATTTGGAATTGGGGTAGGAATAGTACCGATTCCTTATAAGTTGTTTACTAAGTTCCCATGAATTGGAATTGAAACTAATTTGATTACTAAAATGCCATTGTTGTTAGATTAAAGTGGATGGCAAATTTGGAATTTTAAGGATATAATAGGTAAAACAGATATCCTAATGGGCAGGGACGGACCCAAGATTTCAAATTGGGGTGGGTTGAATTTACATTACGCACAAATCTATTAAGAAGATAGAAAACTCGACAATACGAGTGAATTTCATTGATCACAAAAAATATATCCTAATCAAGAGGACATAATGAGCTTTACCCCACAAAATTCATTTAGTACATATGGCTTTTTCGTTTTCTACGGGTAGGGGTGTGTGAAGTGAAAGACATGTTATTTTCTATCAAAAAAGAAAATAGGAGTATTTTCGAACAAAAAATTGGGGTTTAGCCTTTGGCTTTTTGTACCCAAAAAAAATAAAAAAGGTGAAGGTGTACCCAAGTGGCGCACAACCAATAAAAGAGTCCAGTGCATGGTTGTCTATTGGCTGGGCTAGGTATATTAGTTTAGGCTGAAAAAACACAAAGTCACCTAGGCTATAGCCCAGGTTAGCCAAAGGGTAGGCCCATCTCTGTTGATGGGTTAGTTCTCTAGGAATTCGAATAGCACCTCCTACCCATGAGTCCAATTCCTCCAAAATCAAGAGTTAAATTCCTGATTTTGGGTGGGCCCCATTTTCATTCCTTTATGTTAAGCAAACACATAAGTAATTTGTAATCGGAATCCAACTCCTTATTTTGATTCCGATTATGGATTAGTAAATGTTGTGTGAAGACCAATTCAGTCTCAAGTAGTTGGGGTCATTATTGATAAGAAGAAAGAGGTTCGCCTATAAAATGATGAAATCTTCGAGTATTTGAAGACGGACCATAAATGAAGTTGAAATCATGAGGAAATCCTATGAAACACTATTTCTCAGTGTAGAAAAATTACAAGAGAGAGCAAATACAATTCTATCGGTTGTAGCATCATAAAAGTAAATACAATTCTATTATCATATTTCATCTATTTCACAGCACTTTATTAGCACAAAAACTCTCAATATATTTAAAGCCATAAAGATATGCATAACTTTAACGAGGCAATTATGCATCAATATTGTATCGATGTTGGCGAAAAAGATATCCAAAGTCTGGTCACTTCTAGGAGGAACCCCTCCTCTTCATCTCGTAGGATCTAGTTAAATCACCCACAAATTGCCCGAGTGATGATTCATTTTACTCAATTGAGTAAGTAATGCTCAAGAATCATTCGTATTACTCAACGGTGGCCACCCGTAAAACTTAGTAAAGCACACCATCACTTTGCTTCCCCAACATTTTCAATCTTTTCACCAATAAATTGATCTTAATATTTCTTTGATAAACAAATTAATATGATCTTTCCACATAAGCGCTAAACCCCACCTCAACCCCCTCAGCCATGACCATTTGTGGATACTCATTGCTCAAACATGTGATTAAACTAAGGTTCTCAAAATACATGTGATCTTTAGTACATCATATCTCGCAAAGAAACACAATAACTGAACCTTCTTGGCACAGTATAACCTTTAGCCCATGAATTGTCCAAGGGTTCCCACACCCTTGGTACTTTTGGCTTTGAATCAACCTCTATCGATTGTGTGTAAAGAAAAGTTAGAGAATAAAAAATTCTTCATTGGACACTTCTTCTCAGTGGGCAACAAAGGCTAAGCAGGATAAGATTACAGTTGATCAAGAACAATGAGTTAAAAGTTGATTGAGTACCACAAGTTAACTTAGTTGGCGACATGATATCGATACATTATTAATGGCAAGTCGAGAGTCAACTCACTTCTAGGAGGAAACTTGTCCTTCTCTTCATTACATAGGATCTAGTTAAAATCACCCAAACATAGCTCAAGTGGATGATTTCTCTGACCCAACTAAGTAAGTAAAGCCGAAGGTTTATCCCTATTACTCATAGATGGCTACTTATAACACCCATTTAAATGACATCGCTTTCTTCCCTAACATTTCCAATCTTCACATAAATACGATGATCTAAATAACACTCCAAAGTATAGAGTGCAATCACATATTCAAATAACAATCACAAAGTACCCTAACTCTTATTAATCTTTTGCCCAATTACTTCATCACAGTATGGATTACAATTTCTCAAAACATAAAATCCATATTCAAAATAACCAAGAATCTCAAATATCAAAATAGTCAAAATTCCAATATTAAGCAATATATATATCCCATAGTCAGAATAATCCATTTTTTTAATGCACATTAATTCAATCGATAAAAATAATGCACTTTTAAAACAAAATCCACTCACAAGTAGTCCCACGCTGCTTGACTCTAAGAGGGTCCCGCCTGTTGAGTACAAGCAGCCAGAGTACTTATTTAAAAGAAATACGAGGGTGCAATTAACATAAAATACGTCGAACGAGAACTTTAAATAAAATCCTAGTTTTCCTTGGATTTCAGTATGTGTACGACAAACAAGAAGTTCCTAAGGTCCAACTACGTGTTCTGGATGATGAAACAGCCTCGGAAGACGCCAGGTGAACCGAGTGGTCAAACATCCCAAATTTGGTCAACCGGGGCCATGAGGCCCATGACCTCCAATTTCCGATCCAAAAGTTCCTACAGGTTTAACAAGGTTTATTATACATGTCTTGCAAGTTTGGTCCGAATCGAACGGTCGGATCGCTCGCGATCGGACGGTTATCGTTTAACGCAAACTTTAAGTCATTGAATCGGAGCATCCGGGACTCTGATTCACAATCCTCAAATTCTTATACAATCTTAGATATGCCTAGATCATCATATATGGAATTGGAGTCGATCAAACGGTCCGAACATATTGAACCCAGATAACGCCTAATATGCAATATCCGATCGACAATCAAATGATAACCAAATTCAAATCCGATCATACCGTCATGCTCGGTACGACATGGGGATCATTTTAGGACCCAAAGGCTTAACACAAAGTGGCCCACGCTCCGCCACAAGCACCAGCAGCACGTGGATGCCCATAGTAATTCCGGCAATCGGAAAATCTCCAAACCGTCGGTCAAGACCTATACCTTTATGATTAGAACAATGAGTGGACCAACTTTTATTATTGGACCATTGCCAAAAAGTGATCGGAACTTACATGAATCACAAGCCGAAAATCGGCCAAACTTTAAGCGATAAATCGAGTTACAAAATGCGGAAATCAATTCTATTCAACCCAACCATCAGCTAGAACACATTGAGAGGATGAAAACGCATACCTAGATCGAAGAAATTGGTGGCCGAAATCGCCAGAACGAATGTCGAAATTTTTGGAAAAAACCGGTCGATTTTTCGTAATTTCCAACGAATGACGGCGGCAATTGCGGCTGCTGAGGGTTGGGGTAGGAAGAGGACAACGTGCTAGTTGTTTTGGTACCAACCTCGTCACTTTTGATGGTCGGAGGTGGTGGTGGTGACCCAAAAATGGGTCAGATGAATAGTAAGAGGGGGGCTGCTACATGCGAAGGGAGAGGGAGAGATAGAGGAAAGAAAGGAAATTTGATTTTTCAAAACCATTTTTGAAATATTTACGATTATGCCATTATGCTTCCATTGATCGTAACTACTGACCTAAACAAGGCTTGCCCAAAAGACAGCTTCCCTCTACCGAGGATCGATTAGCTGGTAGACGCCAGATATTCTTAGTTTCATGGATGCATACTCAGGCTATAACCAGATATTCATGAGCCCCGCCGATCGAGAACATACGACATTCATTACCAACAAGGGACTCTACTGCTACAATGTCATGCCGTTCGGCCTAAAGAACGCAGGTGCAACGTACCAACGGTTGGTCAACAAGATTTTCTCTGAACTTGTCGGCACTTCCATAGAAGTTTATGTGGATGACATGCTGGTCAAAAGCAAGACTGCTGATGGCCATCTCCACAACCTCTCTCTCACGTTCGGCGTCTTAAAGAAATACAACATGCGCCTCAACCCAAACAAGTGTGCCTTCGGCGTCTCCTCCGGCAAATTTCTCAGCTTTATGAACAGCCAGCGAGGCATTGAGGCCAACCCTGAAAAAATAAAGGCATTACTTGACATGAAGGTGCCGAGGACACAAAAAGATGTTCAGAGCCTCACAAGGCGCGTCACTGCTCTGGCCCGATTCGTATCAAAAGCCACCGATCGATGTGCCACCTTCTTCAAAGCCCTCAAAGGGAGCAAACGGCAGATTGTCTAGACTACCGAATGCGATCGGGCTTTCCAAGACCTCAAGGTCTACATGAGAAGGGCACCCCTACTGTCTAAACCTCTTCTAGGAGAACAACTTATTCTCTACCTTTCGGTTTCGGCAACGGCACTCAGTTTCGTACTCATCCGCAAACCGAACGGCATAGAGCTTCCAATCTTCTATACCAGCCATGCCCTGCAAGACGCCGAGATTCTGTACCCCCAGTTGGAAAAGCTAGCTTACGCACTTGTCCTCTCTGCACGTCGACTTCGGCCCTACTTTCAGGCTCATACCGTTGCCGTACTCACTAATCAGCCTCTCCATCAAGTGCTACAGAAACCTGAAGCTTCGGGAAGACTAGTCAAATGGGTCATCGAACTCAGCGAATTCGACATCCTCTATCAACCTCGACCCACGAAAAGGGGCAAGCCGTTGCTGATTTCATTTCTGAACTAACGCTCCCATCGGAAGGCACAGTTGCGGATGATCTCATCTCCGAGCCCCCCTCCGCCGCCACGACCGTTGATCAAACCAGAGGGATCTTTGACTCGGCCCTTCCTGTTTGGACACTATACGTGGACGGCTCCTCCAATCGACAGGGCAGTGGAGCGGGCCTGGTCCTAAAGGCCCCTGACCGAATGACAATCAAATACACCATCCGATTCCAATTTCAAGCATCCAATAATGAAGCCGAGTACGAAGCTCTCTTAGCAGGCCTTCGGCTTACTAAAGATATGGGAACCACACAACTCAGGATCTGCAGTGACTCCCAACTCATCGTTAATCAGGTGCTCACCGAATTTGAAGCTAAGGATAAATCTATGGCTGCCTATTTAACGCACACCCACCGATTGCTCCTCCACATCAGCGCATACCAGATTCAGCAGATCCCCAGATCCGAAAACAGCCACGCCGATGCCCTGTCACACATCGCATCGGCAATCGATGACAAGGTGGGGCGCCACGTACCGGTCGAAGTACTCGCTCACCGTAGCACCACTGAAATCGAGGTACATGCCGTTCGCAGCAGGACCCGGGGTGGATGGATCCAATCCACGCATACCTCACTGACGGCACATTACCGCTGCTTCGATGCATGACCCCACAACAAGGCGACTACGTCTTGCGAGAGATTCACGAGGGGGCTTGTGGGGACCATTATGGCGCCCGATCTTTGGCCTTCAAGACCATTCGGCTGGGGTATTATTGGCCAACTCTCCATACCGATGCCATTTGTTTGTGCCTAATAAATCACGGCCATAAGTTGGCCGAAGGAGCCCTTTCTCTCGGCCCTGGCACTTGTTCGTAGAAGCTGAAACGCAGCGTTTCGCCAAGGTACTTCGCCTTCCTAAAAAGACAAAAGAAGAAATGCTAAGGCATGATCATCTCGGCCTCAAGCGCAGGCCGAGGCCGATGCCAAACAAAATCGCGGCCAGAAATATTAAAATCAGACCATCACGTGATAGCAGGGACCCAGGCTTCATTTAATGAAGTAGTGCCTGTTTAATGCAGCAAACCCACTGGCTACAAGGAAGCATTTAATGCATGAGGGAAGGTGGGAAGTGACTGAAGTCAGAATTTGGTGATGGGGATCAGAGCGATTAGACGTGGACATTCTCACAAGGAATTCTGACAGCCTGAGATATCGGTTCACCAGCTATCCAGGCCATAAATGCGTCTCCACGGCTAGAAGCTCAGAACCCGATCAAGAGCGGCGGCCGAGATTCACCGGGATTTCTGGGGTCACACCACCATACTTCACGATCCCAAATGTCGATTGGACTGCCCACTTGCTCCAATCCAGCTCCACCATGCAGATTTTTAGCCTCGATTACTCCTCCAGGGACTCTTCCTATAAATACAAGACTCGAGCTACATTCAAAGGGTTCAACACCAAAACAAAGCCTCCCACGGAGCAACTTATTTTTTCCTGTAATGCACTTTCAATATCTTTACTTGCTTTCCTAGGAGTAGTGGTAGATTGTAAGGAAAATCCATTCATCAATATATCATACGACCCTTGATTTTTCAAGGCGCCGGAGCACCATCCTTGTTGTTCGCTCACTCACCCCATATATCATACGACCGTCGCTCCCGGAGCACCGCCCAAAACCCACCACCTACACCATCACTCAACGGCCTTGTAGTTCAGGCCGTGAACCTAACAACCGAGACCATTTCCTCTCTCGGCTACAATCGTTTGATTAGGAAGACGAGTTCAAATAGGCGCACCACTCAACCATCCAACACTCATCAATTCATCGACGCACGGTAGACCGTGCTGGCACGCCCACGCACAAACCGCACCGCACCCAAAAGCAGGAAACCGCGTGTTAACGCATATCCCCTCGGCCCGGAACTCCAGGCCGTGAGATTTGCGCGGCAGACACCATTAAGCTCGTCCAGAAGTGTGACCACTGCTAGCGTTTTGGCTCTGTTCCAAAATTGCCTGCCTCACTCCAATCGTCAGCCCGTGGCCTTTCGCTCAATGGGGTTTGGATCTCATTGGCCCCATGCCACAAGGGAAGGGACAGCTTAAATTTGCCAAGGTCGAGCATTTTGTATGGAAGAACATTATTTGCCGGTTCGGCCTCCCGAACACGATCATCACCGACAACGGTAAACAATTCGACTCCTCTCAGTTCCGGCACCTGTGCAGCCGATTCAACATCAACTTGTTCTTCGCTTCTCCAGCCCACCTGCAATCAAACGGCCAGGTAGAAGCCATCAACAAAATCATAAAGATAATGCTATTAAAAAAAAGCCTCGAAGCAGCTAAAGGCGCGTGACCCAATCTACTCCCAGAGGCGTTGTGGGCCATCAACACTTCCTACCGAAGGTCGACTGGTGAAACACCATTTTCCCTCACTTTCGGTACCGAAGCTGTTGTCTCAGTCGAAATCAATGCACCCACGTGCCGAACGGCATCTTATGCCCCGGAGCAAAATGAAACACTACTTACCCTGAATCTTGATCTCATCGAGGAACACCGTTCACAAGCGCAACTTCGGAATGTCGTATACAAACAACGAACTTCCCGATATTATGATTCGCTCGTCAAAGCCAATCGTTCAAAGTCTCTTTTGCCACCAAGAATCCCAACGAGGGGACCCTCAGCCCTTCATGAAGTCGTAACCATCTACCGACCCGGTACCTACCGATTACGCGATACCGATGGACAGACCCTTGGTCACCCTTGGAACGTAGAACACTTAAAGTATTACTACAAGTGACTAAACCTACGGCCAATACACTATGTAAACCCACTATGGTTGCTCTCATTATAAAAGTGCTTTCGGCATTGATGTTCGTATTCTTATTCTATACATTCAGTAACACCATAACGGCAGTACAGTATCCAGAATATATTACCTACGGCATGCATACTTGTATAAGAATATGAAATTTCAACATATAACCGAATCAAAGCAAACTTTGATAAAAAGCCACAAAAGGGCTGTATGTCTTAGCAAAAATCGCCATTCGGCATGGTCCAAATTTTTTACACATAAACAAGAAACAAAAGAAATTACAATAAATTGGTTTCTAAGCAACGGGAGGTTCGGCATCAGTTGTCACGGCATCGGCATCGACGTTCACAGGTTCGGCGCCAGTTGGCACAGCGGCGGCAAGAACGCTGGCAGAAGTCGGTACAGGATGGCCCTCTTCCTCCTCACTACTGGAGTCGGTCTCATCGGCTAAATCGGCATCGGCATCATCTCCCTTATGGGCCTCTACCATCTCCTCGGTGACGCCCTCAGGCAACAGAGGCGGATCCCAGAGGAAGTTCAGGTTCAGCCTCTTATCTGCGTTGTACCGCTTGAAACGGTAGACAAGGTCGTCACACTGCTCCATGACTTCCTTGTCCACCAGCACCGTGAACTCCTCCGAGGATCGGTAGTCAGCCAAGGCTTTCGCTTTAGCCTCCTCCACCTCCTTTGCTCGCGACCGCTCGGCCGCGTCCATTATCACCTCCACCGCTGCCTTAGCCTCTTGGGCCTCCACCACTGCCAACTCAGCAGCAGCCAGCTTTGACGAGAGTTCTGCGATCTTCGCCGCATTTTCCTCGGCATGACGATCGGCACCCTGGATAAGCTTCCCGACTTTGGCAATTTTCGCTCGGCTTTCCTCGAACTTCTTCTGGTACCGTTCGGCATTGTTTACGGCTCGCTTCATGCAAAGCCACATCTCCATGTCAACCTGCCAAACAACAAAAGTTTAGTACACGCCGAAAGCACAAAACACTTGAAAACGCAAAACACCACAACACTTACCGCAGCCTGAAGCTGGAAAGCCCGACCGGCTTGATCACGCACCGTCTTCGCTGACAGCTGCTCTAGCTTCGTGAGCTCCATCTGTGCCCCGTCGATCATACAGTTCATGAACGGCACGACCCTTCGAGGAACGACAACGTTAACTGGCTTGGCATCCGGCCCTTCCTCATCGCCAGTAATCAGAATGGTCGTACCCTCGTCCGGCCCCTTTGGTTTCTTGGGCAACGGCATCACGTCGAGGGCACCCTCGATCAGCCTCTTCCCTGTCACCTACTGGTGGACCTCACGAACAGCATCGGCCTCCGCCGCCCTCTTATCCCTGTGGCGATCGGCTACGGTCACATCATCCCCTGAAGCTCATCCGGCCAAACAGGGAGGCTTCGTCTTCGATCCAGAAGATCCACCCTTCTTCTTCTTCTACTGCTTAGGCGCACGAGACTCCAGCCGCCTCCTCGTCGCCTCATTCATCGGCCTTCCTCCTGCCATTGCATAAGCAAACAAGTCAGTTAGGAAACGGCATACATAAGGGAGAAAACACACAGGTTGCCGAACGACATCACTTACTCTTTTTCCTCTTGTTTCTCCTTCTCCCTTCGAGCGTGCTCGGCTTCGGTAATCAAGCCTGCCTTATGTAGATTACCGAAGTCTAGCAGGTCCTTCCAAAAGTGATCACTGTTAAGCTCATAATTTCATACATATACATGCCCTATTTACTTACTTCTTTTGCTTAGTTTCCTAGACTTCTAAGTTATTTGCCTTCCTTTGTGTGTTTTGTAGGCAAATAGAGCAAGAGAGCATAATTCATGCAATTCAAGCATGTTAAGGCCTAATTTGGATGAAGGGAAGAAGAGCTTAAAGACAAACTCAATTTTGGCTACAGCCCCCTGCCAGTCCAGTTTCGTAGGTCATATGTCAAGCCTTGTTTCAGCAACCTACATAGCTCTAATGAGGCCACATGCTTCATGAAAGTTGTTCCAATTGGTGTGTACTATAACATATCCAAATTTCAGCCCCATTGGATAAATCTGGAGTCCGTTACCTAGCAAACACAGAACCATGCTCAGGATGGATCTTATCAGCGCGGAAAATGAGTTAGCAATTTGTTTCGGCCTTAACTTCTTCATCCGACCTTGGATTTGCCCAAATAACATATGGCTGGAAAGAAGACATTCTGAACTTCAATTTCGAGTACTTAAAGTCCTAATTTGATTAAGAGAAGCCCAAGTTGTAAGCCCTTGAAGTTGCTGGTCATGCTGACCTCAGCATGTGCTGGTTGGATGCTTGGTCATGGTGAGCTAGGTATGAGCTATCATTTCTGGTTGGAAGCTTGGTCATGGTGACATGAAGATGAGCTAGGGCTGCTGGTGGGATCTATTGGTGAAGTGCATCAACCAATTCAAGATTTTCTAATACAAGTGCATCACCCAATTTAGATTTTCTAATACAAGTGCATCAACCATTTCAGATTTTATAAAACAAGTGTTGTATGCATTAGCCATATTGAATTCAGATTTTCACTTCCCCTAGGCCTATAAATAGGGAAGTTCTCTAAGCTTGTAAACACACCCCAAGGGGGGGAGCTTTCAAACACTTCTCTAGAGCTCCCTTCCCTTCTCTCCCTCAAATTCTCTTAGTTTTCCTTTCTAGTTCTCAATTCTAGCTTTCTTTAATGTTTTCTTAGTTGTAATTTATTTTTCTTGTAATGTACATTCTTTCTTAAGTATTCAAGTTTAATTAGTTTCCAAGTTTCAATTATGGTTTTTGTTCTTATTCATTATGCTTATAAGTTAATATGCTAGTTTGAATGATTGATCACCATTTAGGCTTGCATGTTAGCTATCTTGGTTTGAATTAAGAGTAGACACCATGCTTTAATTCGAATTGAACTATGAATAGGAAGAGTATGTATGGACATTCGACAACAGGGATTAGATACATGCTTGGTTGTTTAAAATGTTCTTCTATGCTTAATGGGTTCCTAATGCTTAATTTTAGGTTAGACAACAAATGATCAAATTAGGGAATTAGGAACACAAGGTTATGACCACACACCATGGCTTAATCATACTTTAGCTAGAATCAATCCATTAATCTAAATTGAACTTGGGAACTTATTTGCTTGAGTTACTTATTTCTTTCTTCCTTGTTTTATGTTCTTTGTTTTTGTTTCTATTTTGTGTAGGGAAACTAAATTGGATCATTCAATCACCAATCCCTGTGGAATCGACCTCGCACTTACATATGCTATACTACCAACGGTTCGTGCACTTGCGAGTATCACAAGTTGAGGATGCAGCTTAATCCATTTTGGTGCAGCTGTATCTACACAACAAGTTTTTGGCGCCGTTGCCGGGGATCGGTAACATTGTTTGATTCTATTTGGCTTTCCTACTTTAATTTTTTTTTTCTTAACTGGACAATTTCAAGTTTTAAAGTTAATGACGTTAATGGACAAGTTGTGTTTGTAGTCCAACAGAAAAGGACAATTGCCCAACAAGCAAGAGAACTGGGTTTAAGTCCCAGCTTACACAACCCATTGGTGCTTGTTGCTTTGAAGCATGGAATTGGACTTGTGTTGATTTTTCCTTTTCATTTTTAGTTTTTTTTTATTATTTCGTAATCCTTTAATTCCGTTTCAAGTTTTTGTGTGTGTTTGTTTTAGCAATGTAAATAGCTCAATAAAAATGGAGAGAGATGGCAACTTCAAAGATAGGAAGTGTGGAGTAGTGGGAGAAGTCGCGACCTCCAAATGCATCACGCTCGACCTAATCGCTTCAAGGGGGAGCATTTCAATCCTTTCTCTTTACTTGTTATTATTTTAAATTTCTTTTTCTTTTTTTATAAAAATTTAAAAAAATAAAAAATTTAAAAATTTAAAAAGATTTTTCATATGAGCTGACTTATGGTAACTCCAGTGAGCACTTCCGTCAATACAGTGTCTAGGAGTTCTTTAGGCGACACCTTCGGTGTCTAAGAAGTTTGGGTTTTAAGCGGGACCATTGTGACCCCTCCAATCTTCCCGGATCCCCTGGCTGTGTTTTCTGAGGCCCTTAACTGGTCATCCGTGAGTTGCTTATATATTCATTTTTTTTTTCTTTCTAAACCTTCTTCTTAACTTTCCCCCTTATCATTTACATGTTCTCAATCATCTTTACTTTGCTTTAACATTGAGGACAATGCATCATTTAAGTTTGGGGGTGAGGAAAGTGTTTTTTTTAGTTTTTGTGTTTGTGTCTGAAAACGTAGGCTTCTTCATTGCTACAATTTTTTTTTTCTGCTACTGTTTTGAATGTTTGGTCCGCGTTGTGTCCTTCATGTTTTCATGCTGAATCCAACGACGTAAAGAACGTTAAATTTGACCAAGTGGTTTGAAAGTTACATGTCAAAACAGATTATATGTTGAAATTGAGCAGAATAGCAATTTGAAACCTCACGTTTTTCTTTTATGTTTCTTTTCTTTGAGTCATTTTCAGTTTTCCTTCCCACACCAATGATAAATCTTGAGTCTAACTTATAATATGGCTCTTAGGAATTTGATAAGCATTGTGTTAGGTCTGAATCTTATTCTTTTGCTAGCTAAGTCTAACATAATTATGTTTGAGCTTTCTATGCACTTTAGCCATGATTATACAACTCTTGCATGTGTTACCCAATTGTATGCATTTTTGCTTGTGTGATTCACTGGAATGTCAAGTTTATAACTAAGATATGATTTAGGCCATCTTTGTTAAGCCTCTTTCTTTTTCCTCCATCAACCCATACAATACATATTCCATTGTAAACCCCTTTGTGCTCAAACACTTAGCCATTTCTTTCTATCACCTTATCATCCATTAAACATCCTACCATCTAGGGAACATGTAGAGTATGATTGTATTTCAGATTGTATTCAAGGCAATAAATGAGCTATAAAAAAAAATCAAAAGAAAAAGAGAAAAGAAGTGTGGCCAATGTAGTCACGACCCTAGGGTGATATAAGGAGAAATAAAGGTGATCTAGGGTAAAGAGCCGCAAAATTGGGCCAAATATTATACAAAGTGTGTAAATGTCAAAATCAAATTGTGAAGTGATTCAATTGCAAAATCTGGTGTTGTGAGCTTTTCAATTTTTGTGCCTTACATTTCAAATGTCAATAATCTTGTTTACATGTCATGCTCTACTTTGTTCTTTAGACCTTGTGTTTCCATAACCATTCTTTGTCTAACCATTATCATAACCCCATTACATCCATAAGTAAAGTCCTATTGATCTTGGTTTAGCTTGGCAAACTTGTGTTCATTCTTGCAGGAATTCATATCGTTGTTTGAGAAGCATGAGTTGTATCTTCATGGCTACTTCACACACACACCTTGAGCATGATTTTTCTGAGATTGTGGTAGCACTTGAATAATGTTTAGAACTTCCTTAGTGCTTGTTTTGTTCCTTGTTGAGCCATGTCTACGAAGTTAAAATTTCTGTCTGGTTGGAAGGTTAACGTTTTTGTATTTTGTTTTGTTTTGTTTTGCTTAAGGACTAACAAATCTATTAAGTTTTCTAACCATTTTGTTTTGTAGAGTTAGAAAAACGTTTGTGGGTATCGTATCTGTTAAACCCTCAGGAGACACAACTCCTCCTACTAGGGATGCCTAGAGGTTTAAAGGCTTGTTGCATACGCTCAATGCAATCGAGTTACCTACGAAAGTGGTCTAGTTAACTTCTTATTTTGTTTTGTTTTTAGCTTTGTTTTTCTTTTGTTTTGCTCGAGGACTAGCAAAATCTAAGTTTGGGGGTGTGTTAAGCTCATAATTTCATACATATACATGCCCTATTTACTTACTTCTTTTGCTTAGTTTCCTAGACTTCTAAGTTATTTGCCTTCCTTTGTGTGTTTTGTAGGCAAATAGAGCAAGAGAGCATAATTCATGCAATTCAAGCATGTTAAGGCCTAATTTGGATGAAGGGAAGAAGAGCTTAAAGACAAACTCAATTTTGGCTACAGCCCCCTGCCAGTCCAGTTTCGTAGGTCATATGTCAAGCCTTGTTTCAGCAACCTACATAGCTCTAATGAGGCCACATGCTTCATGAAAGTTGTTCCAATTGGTGTGTACTATAACATATCCAAATTTCAGCCCCATTGGATAAATCTGGAGTCCGTTACCTAGCAAACACAGAACCATGCTCAGGATGGATCTTATCAGCGCGGAAAATGAGTTAGCAATTTGTTTCGGCCTTAACTTCTTCATCCGACCTTGGATTTGCCCAAATAACATATGGCTGGAAAGAAGACATTCTGAACTTCAATTTCGAGTACTTAAAGTCCTAATTTGATTAAGAGAAGCCCAAGTTGTAAGCCCTTGAAGTTGCTGGTCATGCTGACCTCAGCATGTGCTGGTTGGATGCTTGGTCATGGTGAGCTAGGTATGAGCTATCATTTCTGGTTGGAAGCTTGGTCATGGTGACATGAAGATGAGCTAGGGCTGCTGGTGGGATCTATTGGTGAAGTGCATCAACCAATTCAAGATTTTCTAATACAAGTGCATCACCCAATTTAGATTTTCTAATACAAGTGCATCAACCATTTCAGATTTTATAAAACAAGTGTTGTATGCATTAGCCATATTGAATTCAGATTTTCACTTCCCCTAGGCCTATAAATAGGGAAGTTCTCTAAGCTTGTAAACACACCCCAAGGGGGGGAGCTCTCAAACACTTCTCTAGAGCTCCCTTCCCTTCTCTCCCTCAAATTCTCTTAGTTTTCCTTTCTAGTTCTCAATTCTAGCTTTCTTTAATGTTTTCTTAGTTGTAATTTATTTTTCTTGTAATGTACATTCTTTCTTAAGTATTCAAGTTTAATTAGTTTCCAAGTTTCAATTATGGTTTTTGTTCTTATTCATTATGCTTATAAGTTAATATGCTAGTTTGAATGATTGATCACCATTTAGGCTTGCATGTTAGCTATCTTGGTTTGAATTAAGAGTAGACACCATGCTTTAATTCGAATTGAACTATGAATAGGAAGAGTATGTATGGACATTCGACAACAGGGATTAGATACATGCTTGGTTGTTTAAAATGTTCTTCTATGCTTAATGGGTTCCTAATGCTTAATTTTAGGTTAGACAACAAATGATCAAATTAGGGAATTAGGAACACAAGGTTATGACCACACACCATGGCTTAATCATACTTTAGCTAGAATCAATCCATTAATCTAAATTGAACTTGGGAACTTATTTGCTTGAGTTACTTATTTCTTTCTTCCTTGTTTTATGTTCTTTGTTTTTGTTTCTATTTTGTGTAGGGAAACTAAATTGGATCATTCAATCACCAATCCCTGTGGAATCGACCTCGCACTTACATATGCTATACTACCAACGGTTCGTGCACTTGCGAGTATCACAAGTTGAGGATGCAGCTTAATCCATTTTGGTGCAGCTGTATCTACACAACAATCACCTTTGGCAATCTTCTCCCGCACGCGCTCGATCGCCTCAATGTCTCTCTTCAATGCGGTAGGCCGTTTCAAGGGCACTGAAATAAAAGACAACACAGGTTAGCTTCGGCAGTTAGTCTATAAAACGCCAAGCAACAACAAATTACCGAACGGCACTCTATTGCCTACCGACTGTTAGAAACGTCGTGGGAATGTGCTTCTCAACTATAACCCCCGGTGCCGATTCCCAAGCTCCGGACACCAACACCCGACGCTTACGCTAGGTCTTCTGGGAGCTCAGCACCCCAACTACAAAATGCCCCCTCTGACCGACCGCCAAGCAATTCGACTGCACCCACCCCCGTTGGTCAGCACTCGTCGCCCTCATCACGCTGTACAATTCGACTACACAGAGAGAGAGAGAGAGAGAGAGAGAGAGAGAGAGAGAAATTTTTTGATGTTTTGATTTTTGATTTTTTTGATTTTTAATATTTTATTCATATTTTAATCAATTTAAAATTTAAAAAATTTAAAAATGTGGGACCCACAATGCCACATAGGCAATTAACAGAGAGATCTAACAGAAACCCTAACGGCGGAACCACATTGCAAAAAATTTATAAACTAAGGGTACGTGATTGTTAAAATTGAAAAGATAGGGACTAACATGCCTTAAGGGTACAACTTCAGGGTTAATTACAATTTAGTACCCTGTACTTACACCCTTAAGATATGTTAGTCCCTGTCTTTTCAATTTTAACAATCGCATACCCCGATCTTTTAAATTTGTTACAATGTAGCTCCGCCGTTAGTGTTTCTGTCAAATCTCTCCGTTAATTGCCTACGTGGCACTGTGGGTCCCACATTATTTATTTTTTAAAATTTAAATTGATTAAAATATGAATAAAATATTATTTTTTTAGGAAAAGTTAAAAAGAGAAGAAAAAAAAATATTGGGACCCATTGACTCAAAACCAGCGGCCCCTTCGATCCTTTCTCCCCCCCCCCCCCCCCAACCCTCCCCAGTTTCTTTCTCCCCCATTACTACCACCTGCACCACCTCTCCCTCGCAGCCTCCACCGTCCACCCTCCCCACAGCCCCAACTTCCACCAAGCCACCTCTCCCATCACCGCAGCTCTCCCTCGCTTCCCCCACCCTCCCTACAGCAAGCCACCACTCCCCTCACCACAACTCTCTCCCTCTCTCTCTCTCTCTCTCTCTCTCTCTCTCTCTCTCTCTCTCTCTCTCTCTCTCTCTCTCTCTCTCTCTCTCTCTCTCTCTCTCTCCAGCACCCACAATTTCAAGCCCACCAATATTCCCTCACCCAAAAAAACAAAGGCACACGTTTAATTCCAATTCCAATTCCAACCCAATCAAACCCCAAAACCTACAACAACAAAAATGTATTTTCAGGAGCTGAGACTTCAGAAAAAATGTCGGAGATGGCAAAAATGTCTTAGCCGTTCCCCCTATCTCTGTTTCTTTGTTGCCTCCACCATCCAAAGTCGCATACCTAGCACAGATTCGAGTGACTGCCATCTGCATCCACATGGATCTGCAACCACACCCAACCCACCCAACCCACATTTCAAATTGACAACTGCGAGAGATCGTGAGTGCAGGGTTCAAATTTGAGGTGGGTTTAGAGGTTATAATTTGAAGTGATGGGTGTCTAGAGAAGATTTGGAGGGAGACGGAGGGAGATAAGGCACTGGGCGGAGATTGATGGTGGTAAGGCTCGAATCTCGGGCAGGTTTTGAGGCTGCGATCTAAAAACCCCGATCGGGAGGAGAAAGAGAGAAAGGAGGTGGAGATGGGGGAGAGAGAGAGGAAGTGGATGGTGGAGGGATATGAGGTGGAGGTGGAGAGAGAATGGTCGGCGAGTCTGGTTCTGGGTTCCTTGCATGCTGGGGTTTGTTGGAAGCTAGGGTATTCTCTCAACAACAAAGGGAAATCGGAGAGAGAGGGGGTGGTTGCTGGGTTGGGGTTCTGGGTTCGTTGGGGGTTGGAAGGCGGTGGTCATGGGGGAAGGGGGCGCTGGGTGGTTGCGCTGCTGTGGAGGGTGGCTGTGGTATGGGTTTGAAGGTTGGGTGTTGGAGCTTCATCGGGAGAGGGAGAGGGAGGGAGTCTGGGTGGTTGCCGGCTGGGGTCTTGGTTCGTTTGGAGGTGGGGGTTTTGGAGGATGGCTGCGAGTGGGCATGGTGGAATGAAGGGGAGAAGAAAATCGCAGCGGTTTGGGAGAATTTTTACACAGAGAGAGAGAGAGAGAGAGAGAGAGAGAGAGAGAAATTTTTTGATTTTTTGATTTTTAATATTTTATTCATATTTTAATCAATTTAAAATTAAAAAATTAAAAAATGTAGGATCCACAATGCCACGTAGGCAGTTAACAGAGAGATCTAACAGAAATCCTAACGGCGGAACCACATTGCAAAAAATTTACAAACTAAGGGTATGCGATTGTTAAAATTGAAAAGACAGGGACTAACATGCCTTAAGGGTGTAAGTACAGGGTACTAAATTGTAATTAACCCTATTTTTGTTGTTGTTTTTAATAAAAATTTTGGGCCGAGCTGAGGTTTCAAAGGGCTTGGTTCGGGCTCGACCATCGAGCTAGGGCGTGCCACCATGGGCCTAATCGACCGGGCTTTTATAATTTTTTTTTTCAAAGTCTTTTAAATATTTTTGTTACACTTTTTTTTTTGGGTCAAAAGTGATGGATAAAGAGTATTCTCTTAAACAATAGTATAGATTACTATATAACTTAAGAAAAAAATATATATAATAACCAAACTCTTTGACTAAACCTAGACCAATGGCCAATATATTTAAAAAATATTATACCTAAAAATGAATCTTATGCAAATATACCAAACTAGGATTGGCATCATGAAAATTAAAGCAATTTGTGCTATTAGAATAAATAAAACCAAAATAAGCCTTCAAATTATTTATTGAACCATTAAATTTGAACTTGAGAAAAAAGGCACACAAAAAGATATATATTGCTTGTTTGCTACAAAATTTTAGACAACATAGAAAACTAACTTATGGTTGAACAAAAATAATAAAAAGAAAGAGCACAGTTATGTCTCAATTTGAGTTTGTTCGATCACAACATTAAATGCCAACAAAATCTCTACAGGCATACAAATTCAATAGTTGCAGGCACTTTTTCTCGAAGGCATTGCATAGCATGGTCTCTTGCTTTCGCTTCTTCGACCTTTTCAACTTCCCTAACTCTTACATAAGATTCATTCAAACGCTGGACAGGATGGACAATAATTTTCTCCAGTGCAACAGCACTCTTTATTAGGTGCATGACATGTTGAACAACACATGTATGAGCACGATACCCTACAATTTCTAATACCTTCAGGTAATGATGGGGGCATTCGCCTGCGCTCTTTATTGGTCCCATTCCTGCAAGTGTTGTAAAATTCAACTGCACCAAGAAAACATGCAAATTCAACACTACGCTACATGAACTACAAGGACCATTTAAGTCTATTACCATGTTTTGTCAACTGTGGAGCAAAAGTTGACATTTTTGTTTTCTTTCTTATAAATTGGTAATAGAATGACTATAGGATTAACAAATCACCTAAAGTGCACACAAAAATGCCCAAGTTTTTACCCAAGTTTTAACAAATCACCTAAATTCTCAACAAAACAAAAAAGCCCAAGCTTTACTATGTAATCTACCAGGATATGAGTAATACCTTCAACACAAGTCTCTGCACGAGAGGAGATGCCTTCATGAAAGAAGTTAAATGAAAAAGATCCATATCATAATTTGCCTTCACTGTTAATTCCAAATGCTTGACATTTGCTAATACGGGAAATACATAATCCTGATTGTAGACCTGAAACCCAAACAAGTTGTAAGGAACTACATAATCCAAAAGAAAAAAAAAAACCAACACGTCATAATTACATATACTAACCGCTAAATCAATATCCAGCACGAATATCTCCAGCTGAGAAAGACAGCAAGAGAGTTGGGTGAAGGGAAGCTCTATGGATTTGCGGTAAACATGTACCTCATCCGAAAAAATACGAACAAGCCTCTCAGAAACGGACACCTCAACAAGGAATGGTACATTATTGAGGAGAAGGTTGGTTGCTTTTCCCTCATAAATAAATGAAACAAGTTTTACGTCACGAATCTCAATGCTTTCAAGTTTACACCATTTTATAGTTAAATACTTTAATGCAATTGAGGGACCGACAACTCCTAACTTAACCAAACTTTTGGTAGCGCAAGACACTGTCAAACGTTCAAGAACTGGACAGTTATACAAGAAGTGCTCAAGAACTTCTCCAGTCACATCAACAAATTGGAGATGAAGAACTTTGAGGAACTCAAATCCAATATTGTATTGGCAAGAGTGCAGACTTGGATAGGCAGACTCTTTCCCAAAACCTAATAGTGTGTGGGGGAATGAATAAGCACCGCTACGAGTGGAGAAATCACATAGATGTAATTCTAACTCAAGTATTTGAACTCTCTTATTCATTGCAAATTGAATCCATTTGTCAATGGAACTTGTAAAACGACTATCTATATCAAAGGAAACCCTGAATCGTTCGATGGATGGGCCTCTATGCTGTTCCACTACATGATTTACCCAATTGACGTATCTGAGGCTTTCCTGTTCTCTTAGTGCTGGTTGGAGTTGACGGAACTTTTTATAAACTTCATCATCAAAAAATTTAGCATCAAAGTCGAGAGCCATAGTAGATGCCCACACATATCGCCATCGCCTGGAAAGGATACTAGTAGTAGCTGCTTCCTTTAGGGACAAGAGAGACAATATACTAACAAGAACGTCATCTGGCGACTCAGTGAGTCGGTCCACCAAGTTGTACTCGTCCTTATGTTTCCTTTTCTTTCCCAAGGTTTTCTTTTTTCTTTGCCTGTGTTTCATTCCCATGTAGAGCGCGTACTTCTAATATATGAATTGGCCCAAAAAACAGAACACGAAAGGAGTGAGAACTGGCAGTGTTATCATATTCGTTACAGGGTACTCTTCTCTCTTCAATTTCATGATTTCATTAAGTTATCATATTCATTAACCAAAAACATAACCGAAAACGATGACAACAATAAGGAAACCAAATCATAAGACACTTTATTATATCACTCAACGAAAAAAGTGTGCAAATTTGTACGAGTTAATATGTGGGAAATAGAAGAGATGCAGCTTTCAAAACCAGGTAAATCATATCTGGGAATATTTTATAAAAATAAACAATTTTATAAAAGTTTGACAACTGGGAAAACAGATACAACTTCCAAACCAATTGGATATGCGGGAAATAAATAGAAAAGAAAAATAGTAGAAGTTTTATTCCTGTGATATATGAAAAGGAACGAGAAAAAGATGCAAACGTTGGAACTTTTAACTGTAAACACGAGTGAAGTACCTTGAATTGGAGAGATGGAAAAGTTGGGGGAACTCTTTTCTTCATGAAATTCGTCTGGGAGTTCCCGGCTATGGTACTGATGGAGTGGTAGCGACGACGATGGCTTAAAAGATTAGATTTTTACTTTATTTTTCAAGAGGTAAGGTGAAGAATCAGATTTAGGGATTGGATTCCTGACCAAAATCGGAATTATTTGGGGTCAGATTTTGGGGATTGGATTTCCTGCCAAAATCGGAATTATTTGGGGTCAGATTTTGGGGATTGGATTTCCTGCCAAAATCGGAATTATTTGGGGTCAGATTTAGGTATTGGGTTTCAGAAGAAAATGGGAATTATTTAAAGAGATATTTAGTCATATATCCATTCTTAGCATTAAAATTATTAAAAAATACAAAAAATTATAGCGGATCCAATTGAATTGAATTTTGATTATTAAATTACTTTGATGCCCTATTGAGTGTTTTAGGCTTTTTTATGAGATTTTAGGGTTGGGTTTGTTTTAAGAAATCAATGGCAGTTTTGTAATTTAAAAGAAGTTAAAAGGCTTTGGGGATTGGAAGTCAGAATAGAATATTTTCTGATATATTTTTATTTTTCAAAGAGAGGTATTTATTATACAAGTGTGTAATAAGGTTATATAAGGAAACAAATAAACTCCTAATTACACAAGATTTGTACAAAAGAGAAAAAAAATCCTAATAGAATTAGGATCTTGCCAGCATTGGATTTCCTACCAAAATTGGAATTATTTGGGGTCAGATTTTGGTATTGAGTTTAAGACGAAAATGGTAATTATTTAAGGGAAATACGCTGCTTTGCCTAGGGATGGCAAAATCCCCGTGGGGGCGGGTCCCCTTCAGATTCTCGATCCTAACTAGGGGAGATTTCGGGGTCAAACAGGTATTGGGTACGGGGATCCCCTGTAACGACCCGGTTCTAAATTAGTAGTTAAATTTTAAATTATTCAAGAAAAAGACAATTTTACCCCTGAAAATACTTTAATGATTTTAAAATTTGACTTTTTATTCTGGGAGGATTAAATAATTAAAATAAGAGGAAATAAGTTTAAATGAGGAAAGAAGTGGAAATAAATGATTTGAATTAAGTAAGGTTTTTGGAAATTAAAGTATTATTTAAATTTAAAAGGGGCAAAAAGGTCATTTTAAGTTCGGGAAGGAATCTGGGGATTTTTACTTTTACTTTTGCTTAGAGCACGTCGAGATGAGTCCGTAGACATGTAGTGGGCTCAAATCGGAGTTGTAACGAAGAAGTTATGATCTATGGAAGCCTAGTGGAAAAATCATAAATATTTCGAAGTTCAGTTTTTTTTAAAACCTAGATTTCTTCTCTTTTGGGCAGCTCGATCAGCCAACTTCATATGGGGATTTCTACCAACTCCGGCCTCTGTTTCAAGCAAGACCGGTACCAAACGAACCACCACACTTCCCTCTTCCAGCCCCTGCCCTTCGCCATCTCAATCCGAGGCCGTAATCGCCGGAATCAGCCATGAAACAGGCGGTTTTGGATAGATTTTTCTTAAACTTTCGCCGGCCGTTTCTCCCTCCTCCGGCCACCAAACTGGTCGAATAAGGTATGCTTTTCCACCTATTTTTCGAGCTCTAGCTGTTGGTTGGGTAGGATTTGAAAGATTTCTAGCGTTAATAGGTTGAATCTTGAATTGGATTTTGGTAATTCCAGGATCGTATAGGATTCGACGAATCGTAAAATGGAGTCCTGGATACCTCAATAAGCACCAATCCAAGGGCTAGGTTTATAGTAACCGTTCGATCGTACGATTGTGATTAATCTGACCGTCCGATTGAAACCAAACTTTCGAGACATGTGTCCTAGGCATATTGGAGACTTTAGGGGCTCCCGGATTTGTGATAGAAGGTCGTGGGCCCCGCGGGCCAGGTTGACCAAATTTAGGTGGTTTGACCCCTCGGTTGACTGTGAGTCTTCCGAGGCAGTTATATCCTTTGAGAAGAGTTAGAAGGACCATGGAAATGAGTCCTGACCGGGAATGAGTTATTTGAATCCATTTATCATAAAATTGATATACAGGCCAGGAAATATATTGTAAAATAAAGGAAAGTATTGATGTAAGTTTGGGATACGGTTTTTCAAACCCATCACAAGGGTACCCCGTAGTTACTTGAAACAATGTCATTCATAAATAATGCCTCACATGTTTCGAGGACCCTTGAACCGTGTGGTACGAGGATTGCGGCTCGGATAGAAGTTGTATCTTCAAGGCCAGCGAGGATTGCGGCTCGGATCGAAGTGGTATCTTTTAGGCCTGTGAGGATTGCGGCTCGAGAAGAATTGATGTCTCCGAGGCCTGCGAGGATGAAATTGACGGATCAGGAATGGGGGGTACGCCTAGGTGGAGAGAATCTTGGTTTTGAGAAGTTCTTAAACTAAAATAAAGGGAGTTCAGTATATGGCTTATTTATAATCAGTATATGGCTGCTACATGAATTGGGAAGTTGCAAAGTATTTTTTTAGAATTATGAATATGATTGAGTACATCACGCACATAAGAATTCAGTTTGATCTGCAAAACACATGGCAATATGATGAATGAGTAAGATATTCAGTTACATTATTAAATGAAAGAACTGCGTGTGGCTTGATCCCTTGTCAAGGGTACGTAGGCAACCTAGAATTCTAGGTGCAGCTGCGAGGTCAAGTAATAAGAAGGTAGTCCAGTTAAGTTATTATGAAATCTAACATTGTTCTGAGGATGTTCTAAGAAAAGCTAATTGAATGTTGTTAGCAGAATGATTTATTCGATTTATTGAGGCATGAGGCCAAAATGATATGATACTTGATTTTTGGATATAATTTGATACATGCTGGCAGTTGGGTTATATATAAATATTTATGCTTGTTTTACAAGTGAAAATTTTTGGGAAATGTTCAATTTACAGGGGGGACTTTGGCTAATTTTGGGTAGAAGTCACACTTGAATTTCTTGGAATTTTGGTTAGAAAGGCAATTTGGTCAATTGTGTCCGGCAACCGCCAAGTGTCGAACATGCACGGGGTTCGGCTCGAATTCCAAAGTGGAATTTGGGTTGAGTCCTGTCATCCCCGAACTTGAAAAATCCACGACGGATATGGGGAGGGGATGGTTTTGGCATCCCCATCCCCAAACCCGACCCGAAATATATATGTTTATATTTGAATAAATAAATATATAATTATAATATTTATGTTTAACCCTAAGTTAATCACCTTCTCCTAATTCTTCCTAATCTTCTTTGGAATTTCATATTGATGCGATTTTGAATAGTTGAGTTAAACTTTATAGTTAATTTAGATGTGTTGAATGATAATTTAATATGAAACTTAATGTTAAAATGTATGATAAATAATTTTTATGCAAAAAAAATTGGGGATTAGAGGCGGGTATGGGGGATAGTCCCTCGACGGGGATGGGGACGGGGATTCCCCGAAACCTTTTAAACGAGGATGGGTTTGGGGATGGGGGCGGTGATGGTATTGTCATACCTGGCCCCCTACCCGACCCATTGCCATCCCTAGCTTTGCCCCTGGCACACATGTTTTTTTTCAGTAATATCCCCTCTTTGAAACCTAATCACAAATGCCACCTATAAAACCTCCCTAATGCCTCCGTATTGCCCTTGTGTCACTTTTTTTTTGTGGTTCTGAGCTCAGAGCTCTCACTCTCACTTACTCACTCGCCTCTCCTCTTTCCTGTTTTCTCTCTCCCTCTCACCCACATCGGAAATGACAACTGTCACCTCCTCAGAACCCACATCGACGACGGCGACCTCACTCTCTCTCTTTCGGCCGCTGTTCACCGCCTCCATCTCTCACTCTCTGTCACCTATTTCAACCGCCGTTCTTCCCCTCCGGTTCAACAAATTTCTCAATTTTCTTCAGCATTCTTGAAATCCCTATACCTAGAAATGACGTCCCAGGTACCCAGCTCAGCTTTTTGCCTTTACTTTCATACCCATATGTTATTTGGGTTTTCTTCTGCCTGTTTCAATTTCATATACAGAAAGTTGCTCAAAATCCAAATTCTTGGTACATCGTTTTATTTATCATGCTTATTTGCTTGTTCTGAATATATGGTTCTGTTTATTTGTTTGGTTACCCCAATCTCAAAAGCAGTTTGTTCCTCCTCAAGCACATTCGTTTCCTACGCACCAAACAACAACACCTGAGAATAGCCAAGGAGATCTCTGTCTTTAAGATTCAAATGATGCCCAAACCCACCAAAGAGGTAAACTTTCACAGAAACTGGCTCAAATAGTGAAGTGGGCAATTGTATTTTGGAACAGCAGAAGCTTGCAAACACCAAAGATGTGGGAAATTATCAACATGACATAGGGTGGGAGATGGAAGGAAAAAAAGAAAACTTCAGCCACGCAGATGGGGGAAGAAATGAGAATGGAAGAAGAAAGGGAGGAAGGAGACGAAGAGTGCGAGAGAAGGGAGGGAGATGGAAGGAAAAAATAAAAATAAAAATAAAAGGAAGGAAAATTCAGCAACACAGATGGGAGAAGAAATGAGAATGGAGGAAGAGAGGGACGAAGGAGACGGAGAAGAAATGAAAATTATGGGCTCGTTTGGTACATCGGATTGTACTGACTAATTTCTGTCGGATAGTATTAATCTGTTTCGGAGAGTACTGACTGTTTATCTATAATATTAGAAGGTGTTTGGTGCTATTCTGGATAAATAGTCCGACTAAGTTATACTGTGTTTGATGCTGTTCGCGATAACATCGGATTAGACTATTTGTTTTAATATTTTTTTTTGGGGATAATTTAAGTGGAAATTGAAATTCAAATAACACGAATTTTGTTTTGGTAAGATTCATATTACAATATTTTTTTTGGGGTTTATATTAATAAAATAATTTAAAAAGAAAAATGAAACCTGAGTTTAACTTCCTCATCTTCGTTTCCTCTACTTGTCTCTTGGGATGGTGACGACACAGAGGGACTGGATTCCGCATCTTCCATCACCGTTCGAAAGACCCTGTGTTGTCATCGACGACAAAGGTCAATTGACCTCTTTCCCCTTATTTTCAAATCATATGGGTTTCTTTCAGAATTGGAAATTCCTTCGTTATTAATTATCAAAATAATTATATATCTTGGAATTCGTAGAAACCTTTTGTTCTGTTTGCATCAGGAGATAAAGGGGAGATGAATTGAAATAGAGTTGTTCTCAAATTGATTAACTGGGTTCTCCAAGATTTGCGAGTTTGCATAATAGGATTTGGGGTTTTAGCTTGCTTGGGGCCAAGCTAAATAGATGTTCAAGCTCTATTTTGCTAGTTCATTTTCTTGGAGAAGAGTGAAGAAAATAACATGTAGAGAAGGATAGTAGAGAAGAACCCTAGAGAGAAGAAGAAGAAAATAGAGTCTGATTTTTCCCGTGAACGTGTGTGGTTTTTTTCCCTAGCCGTATAATTAAGCGTGTATTATCTAAACCGGGGTGTGTGAGTTGTATTAGTTAGTCAGGTAAGGAGAGTATTAAAAGCCCAACCCGTATAAAATAGTTAGGTAATTAAATAATACAAGTTGACACCAAACACCTGACATAGACTATTTACTCCTATCCAGAGTCTAATACGATGTACCAAACGAAGCCTATATGTATATTTTTAATAATTTTGGATTGATTTGACGATTATATCCTTAGATTTAACCGTTCTTTTTAACAAAGGGACTATTTAAGAGCACCCATATTAACGTTAGGGACCCTGAGTGATACAAAAAAACTTTAAGGATGCAATTTGACAGTTTCGCAAACGTCGGGGACGTTTTGTGATAAAAGGCCTATTCCTTAAGACAAACTGAGAAATATTTGTTGCACAATCCCAAAATTTTGGTTCAAAAGGTTATTGTATAATCCCACTGCTCTAACATTCTTTACATAAGCTGAAAATATTAATTGTAAACAGAGAGAGTAAAATTTTAAATTAAACCCACAATTATGTTTCAACAAATTTATGTTCAATCTCACTCAAATCAAGCACCAAAAATCCAAACCCATATATGAAATTTAAACAAGGAGAAGAAAACCCAAATGTGTAGGAGAAAAGCCAAGCTGGCTACTTGAGACGCCATATGTAGGCATGGAGGTTGAAAGAGGTGACAGAGAGTGAGAGATGGAGGTGGAAAGGGTGAGGTCGTCGTCTCCGATGTGGGTTAGGGTTTTTGAGGAGGTGACAGTGACTGTTGCCAATGTGGGTGCGAGCGAGAGAGAAAGAGAAGAAAGGAGAGGATGGTTGAGTGAGTGAGACCAAGAGAAATTGTGAAAGAGGATTTGAGAGAGCTCAGAACGACTAAACAAAAGTGAAAGATGGGCAATAGGCTGTCCACATTCAAACGGGCCGGGTCGGGCTCGTGCCGTGCCCGTGCTCGTGCCATACTCGAGCCCAAGAACCAACCCATTTAATTTGAATTTTTTTCACTTGATTTTTTTTTTCACTAGATAATTCAAATTATAAACATTAAAAATATAATTAGAGGCAAGAAATAATGAACTATTTGAAAACATTAATCAATCAAACATCCAAACAATATGAAGGGGCGGAGGGCAAAAAGTGTCCAAATCCACAAAGTCCACTTCAACTTTTAATCTTTAAACAACTTATTATTTTATATGTGAAGAAATGTCTTGCTTTGATTATAAGAGAAGCGTATATGTCATATGTATCGATTAGATATCAAGTCCAATGTTGTTTAATTAATTTGTAGTTGATATGTTTAATTAATTAAGGACCCAAGTAATTTCCCTAAAATGAAAGACATCAAATATATGTTTATGATTAAAAATAAACATATAAACAATGACATTAGATGTCAAATTATTGCATTTTGACTTTTTGAGAAGGAAAAAAAAAAGCTAAATGGGACGGGCTTGGGTCGTGCTTGAAGTGGGCTTGGGCTCGTGCCGTGCTTGAAGTGGGCTTGGGCTTGTGCCGTGCTTGAAGCGAGCTCGGGCCAAGCCCGGCCCATATCGGGCCATAGGACGACCTGGTCCATTGGACCTATTTTTTGATCCCAGCCTGGCCCAAGTTTTCGTGCCGTGCCAAGCATGGCCCATTAATATTCGTGCTCATGTTGTGCCGTGCCTCATTTAAACGGGCTGGGCTCATGCCGTGCTGGGCCGGCCCGTCCCATTTGACACCTCTAGTTCCCACTCATCTTTTGTCCACTTACACTCCCTTTTTTGTTATACTAAAAACTATTAAAAAACAAAAGGGAGTGGAAAAATCACCACCCTTTAAAATAGGTGGCTTTGTCCCCGCTCCAATGTTTTTTTCAATAATGTAACCCTTCGGAAACTCAATAAAAAATGTCTCATATAAAAACTCCGTATTGCCCGTATAACCTTTTTATCACTTTTATTTTTGTCGTTTGAAATTGGCCTCTGCTCCCTCTCAAAAATCTGCTTTCTTCTTCTTCTTCTTCCTATCTGTTCTGCTCTCTCTCACAGATGAAACCCTAAATTTCTTCTTCTCTTCTCTGCTATGCTCTATCTGTGATGAAACCACAATTTTGCATCTCCTCTCTCTTACTGATACCCAGCCCTAATTCTCAATTCTACATATTCTTCGTTTTCTGGATCCAAAGGCCATCTTCTTTTGCGCCACCCCTTGTTGCGAGTGTTGTGTTTGGAGCAACGAAGTCATGGAAACTGCAGGAGGTTCTAGAAGGATGCAAGGTCGAGCTCATACCTGAAGTAAATACATAAATCAACAAGAAAGGTTTCCTAATCCATGCCCGGATCAAAATTGATAGTTAATGATGGAGAATATTGGTCTAGAAAGTTGCTCAAAATCCAAATCCTTGGTACATCGTTTTATTTATCATGCTTATTTGCTTGTTCTTAATATATAGTTCTATTTGTTTGGTTAGGCTGAGTTGATGAGTGCATGAAAAAAGTGCCCCGCAGGTGTTCGATGAATCACCTTAATGAGCGCACTATGGTTTTCTTTGAGATACAAACAAATTGGGCCAATTCTCATGGTATATACGTGAACTTCTGGGAGGACCCAATGAACCCATCCAAATGGAAGGAAGAACATGTGAGTTTTATTATATTTTGTTTACGAAGATGTCTTTATAGTGCATAATGGTTTTGTTAGATCACCATTGACATTAGTTTGATTACCTTTTAACAATGCTTGAGAAATGTCCCTGTTTTGACATGAAGACTTACACAAGTGCCATATTATGTCAAAGTTTATAGTGAATGGATACTTGGTTCTGTCATTTGATATTTCGAATTCTATTATATTTATTTTCTTATTTTTATGCTTTTGTGTCATGTCTTGAGTTTCTTTCATTTCGACGTGCTGCCCGTGAAGGATAAGTGGGGTAAATTGAAACTTTTGTATGCAACAGGGAAGTTGAAGTGACATGGTAAAAGGTGATATTGACATGGATATTGGGCACAAATATTGTGTCCAAATTTCAATGGACACAAATGGATTCTTTCTGTGCTCGTCTTAGACACAAACCTACAGTGTTTTTTTGTGTAAAAGACATGTTTAAGACATTTTTGTGCTAAATGAAGTTGAAAAAGACATGATCCTTCTTTTGTGCTCTATAAAATGTGTCTTTAGAGCAGTTTTGTAGTAGTGACCCTTGCCCATACAAGTAGGCAGCAACTTTGAAGATTCGATTTACAGTTTATCTGATTCGATAGCTTGTGATTTACTTTGCCTCGCCACAAATTTCCTGTGGTGAATCAAAAGATTTATTTTGTTGTACTGGATTCGTGGAGTCTATAATATTTAGATTGTAGGGCATGTTAGAAATTTGTAGGCCTATGGTGAATCAACAGCACATGTATGCTTCTTTTTCTGCTTTTGTGTCATGTTTTTCTTGTGGTGCATATTGTTTCTGTCATGTTCTTTGTAGAAAATACCTTTTGTTTTTGTTTTTTTTTAAAATAATACTTGGCTTAATTTAGCTAGATCAGAAAAATGTTGGGTTGTCCTTAGTTTTATTTCAGTGATTTTCTGTTTGATTTATAGAAATGACATGAATGTCATGAAGACTTCAGAGGCAAAGGGGATATGCAAGAACAACTTAAGAATTCATTTCGAGTCCTCTTTTGGTTATTTAGCTCATTCTATTTATGTATATTTACATTTTCAAGCAGGTAATAAGGGCTAGTTTCTTGAATGTCTCTCTCTTTTGAATATGGAGTAACAAATCCTCACACATCTTCGTGGGGCTGATCGTTTTGGATGTCTACTTTCTTTTGGACAATGCAAGTATCCAATCCTCTCAAGCTATAGGAAAACTTTTTTGACTTGGTTAATGCCAATTTACTTTCATCAAACTTTTCAGAAGCACCTGCAGAGCCCGAAGCAAAGCCTGCAGAAGCTGTGGCTGCGGCTAAGTCTTGGCCTATTTAACGTGGAAGTAGTCATTTAATATGTCTAAGTTGATGAAATTTGGGTGGTATCCTGTAAACTATCATGTACTCGTTCAACTTGTCCTTGTTTCTAAGCGACAATGTTTCTCTCTCAACTTGTATGACTTTCTGTATAAATAAATTGAAGTGAGAAATTGTGTTATGTCAAGCCTTCTTTCAGATCCTATTTTTTGCTTCGTTTTTCATTGAAATACTGATGCTTGCGACTTTAGATTTGTTAAGATAAACCTTAAATACATGGAGGAAAAGGCAATAACTGTAATGACCTCAAAAATAATATTTGGTTTTATTATTTTTGTGGAAATTATTATTAAGTCGTGTGACTATTTTGGTTTGGTGTGAAAATATTGGAATTAAGTGACTTAATCTCAAATTGGGACAAAATACCTTTATGATTAAGTTTATGATTTTACAAAGGAAGTACAAGAAATTGAAGCGAGAAAATTATGATTTTTGATTTGGAAAATCGAGATTGATCTTACGAAACGCGTAGGCGCAAACGGTTCGTGAATCCGAGTTGAAACGAAGAAGTTATACTCGTTTGAAGTTTCAGGGACTAAATTGCAATCAGAGCCACTTTGCCGTGTGGTGCGAGTGTGCCGACGAGGACGTCGGGCCCTAAGGGGGGTGGATTGTAAGATCCCACATCGACCAACGGAAAGTGTGTTGATGTGCCTTATATGTACATGCCCGCATCCATATAGCACGAGGCCTTTTGGGAGCTAACTGGCTTCGGAGTCGAAGGAACTCCGAAGTTAAGCGAGTTGGGGGCGAGAGCAATCCCAGGATGGGTGACCCACTGGGAAGTTGGTAGTGAGCTCCCAGAAACAAAACCGTGAGGGCCAGAGAGGAGGGGCGGTTTGAGAGCTCGTCGGAGAGGCGATTTCCGGCGGCTGCTGCGGCGGCGTACGGTGGAGGTGATCGACACCACCAACCCAGATAGGAAGCCTGCTATCTTGTGAACATAACCCAAGAAGAATCGGAGCCATCGGAGGTGCGGTGAAGGCTGGGCGACGCCGCGAAGTTGGTTCGTCAATAGTGAAATCAGCAACTTCAACCGGCGGTTTGAGTCACTTACGCTTCGAATTGGACCTCGAGGTAAGAATTAAAGTTGTTCTACTCAGTATTACGAACATTTTGGCATAGGTCTTGACCGGCGATTTTAGGGTGGTCCGTCGCCGGAATAGTACCCGAACCACCACCGGCGGTGGCGGCGCGTGGCGGCGCTGGGTGGCGATTCTGAGTTAGGGCTTTAGAGACAGAATGTAGTCCTGGAGTAACTGAACATGTTAGTATGTTTAAATTGTTGAGATTCCGTCGTTTAATCGACGATCGGAGCCTCACAAATGTGGACCATTGATTGGAGATGATCGGACCGTTGGATCGTGTCCAATTTTAATTATGTTGTAGCTGGTGTTGTGAGGAGTCTGTAGGTTCAGACGGATTGATGATCGGACGTCCCGATCTTAAGTTATTAAATTTCAAAGTTAAGGCGAGCGATCGCCATTCGATCGTGTAATGTAGAATTATCCGACCGTTGGATTGGGCCCAAATTGTTGCAGGGTGATGTTGGGACTATTTAGAGTCCATTGGTGAGATCGGATTTGGAATCCGAGGTTGTGGGCCAAAGGCGGATTTTTGGAGTGTCGGTTAGACATGTGGGACCCATGGGACCCAAATAGTGACCTTTTGGACAATGGGTGTCATTGGTCATGATTCGACGTCGACAGCACGTATGTCACAGTTTTGAAGTTGGTTGGACGAGATTTGATCGCTTTGGACCCCCGGTTGGTCCAAAGGGCAATTTCGTCATTAGTTGCGAAATCTTGGATTTTTGGAGTTTTGTGCTAAGTTGAGCTATGTACTTTGCTTAGGTACTATTGGAGATTGAGTTGCTCGTTGAGGTTTGAGATTGAGGATTCGTTAAGTTGTTGAAGACGCAGCTTGGACGAGAGGTGAGTAAAACCATCCTAATCGTGAGTAAAGTCACGAATTATTATATTTATTATAAGGTGACCTTGGATAATGTTAATGGCTATAATTAACATGTTGGTTGTGATTTTATAAAATGTTTAATTGATTTAAAACACATGAACTTGTTCATCAACGGTTCATGAGGTAAGTGAAACCTATTTTGTTTTGAATTAATTATTATTATTGGAGATTTTGGTGTTTAACCATATAATATATGTTGTGGATGTATGGTGGAAATTCATTCGTGAATAACCACATAAATATATATAATAAATATATATTGCTGTGATTGGTGTATTTGGCTATAAAACAATGTTTAATGTGAAACTACATTTTATATTGTTTTGGCGTTGGTGTTTTGGTGTTGGTGTTTTGGTGTTGATGGATTTAGGTGAGAATACCTTGAATCCCTTCTGAGTTTGTCAGGTGGGCATTCTCGTGGCAAATAATGAGGGATAAATTACCCTAGGGAGCAAGACCCAAGAACAGTTAGAGCTCTAGTCTGGCGCCATCTAGTACTCATGACTGGTGTGTAATCATGAGTGAACACTACTATGGTGTTTTGTAGTGTTATAGATTAGAGGTTCATAGTATTCTCTCTTCTATCTGTCAAACAATTGACGTGTGAAAACTACTTTGAAATAAAGAGTTTTGGTGTGGTCACAGGTGGTGATCGTAACAGTTCTTTAAATAAAACAAAAGAATTGTGATTGTGATGATATTGATGATTATGATTACCTTGGTTATACAAGGATTGTGGTGTGCTAATGTAAGTGCATGTGTTTGTATATTATGTGCAATTGACATATTATACTGTGGACGTGGTTTACTCATACGAGCTTTAGAAAGCTTACCGGGTTGTTCTGTGGTGAACCCGGTGCACTATTCAATGGTGTAGGGGAAAATCCTGCAGGTTGTAGAGACGGTGAGCAGGAGAATTAAGGTGAGGAGCAGGAGGCTCATTGGTGGTTCCACAGACTGTAAAGTGTGGTGTGAGAGTGTTGGTGAGTGTTAGACTTCCGCTGTGTGAAATAAGCTCTGAGGAGCATATTATGTAAAATGATGATTGTTCATTTATTATGTGAGTTCGTAATGTAATATTTGACTCAGAAGAGTTGAGTCATTATTGACATTGTGGTTCGGAACAGTGGTGTTGTATCAAGAAAGAAAAGTTTAAATTTCTAGGTACTTTTGTTGAAGGTTCCGAGCTTCGCGTCCCGGATCGTTGGTTGTTCTGCTTAATTTTGCAGATTATTTGTTGTTGAAAATTCGGGGCGTGACAATAACAAGGCAAGGCACTACAATGGCAATAAAAAAACTCCACATTCCTACTATAATTTCATTCAAGAATTGAAAATAAAGGGCAATACGGGAGCTATACAATGGTAATATGAACGCAAAAACGGGCTATACAACAGCAATACACAAACTCCATACTCTCCCTATAAATTTATTCCAACTGACTTGAAAAAAACTCACCAATTTAAAATTATTACTTAGTGACAAATGACATTAAACACAAATACTGCTTGTGGTGATCAAGTAACCAAGGTAAATGCAATAATGTAAATAACACAGTATTTGTTAACCCAGAAACCCATAAGGGAAAAACTGGTGGACCAAGCCAGGAAAAGATTCAATCCACTCAATTGTAAAGTACAAGAAATATAGGGATATTAGCTCAACTACACACAATAGGCAGCTAACTATCTAACCTTCTAGCAAAGCACCATTTCTTTACTTCACAGCAACGAATTCTTTTCTCGACCTCGCAACAACACCAAGCATAAGTTGCTCCCGATATAATGTTATGAAGTGAGTTATGGTTTCATAAAATTCATCTATCTCAATCATTCAAATGATTAAATTAGATTAAAGAAACCGTGTACAGTTATGAATTAAAACCAAAAGATGTTTGAACTTTGAAACATGATTTTAATCATAAATACAATAATGAAACCAAAGCAGTCATTTAATCAAAGTCAGAATAAACTTGGAGTAAGTTTTATGTGTATGCAATCATACTCATAACTCTCAAGAATTCAAGATGACTGAAGTAAGTTTTTGAATGTTTAAAAACTGATATGATGATCTTTCAAAAAACATGAACTTGGAAGCATAGTAAAGGCTGAGATTTAAAACGTGATGCCAAATGCTTAATATGCTTACCTCTTCATCAAAACTAAGTTCAGTATTTATAGAGAACTGAACAACAAGTTTCAATAAAGAGGAGTTCAATAACCAAAAAACAGGTTCAGTTGGGAACCTGGTTTCAAGAAGAATATAGTTTCACTTTAAAGAAAATAATAGTTTCAACTAAGTGGAACTATTATGAAACTATTGATCCCATGAAGAGCAATAGTTTCAAGAAAGTTTGACTGAAAAGAGAATGAAGATGCAGAGGATAATTCTTTTTAATCATTTCAGAAATCAAGTGCAAAGAAGATATTTCTAATAAACTATTAGTTGATTTCTGCAATGGATGGATTAAAACAGATATAGGATGGATTGATACAAAATGAAACAAAAAACGTTTTTTAAAGTGTGTATCAATCCCCGTATATCAAACTCTGCGAATGTATGCAAAGTAACAGATGGATTGAAACAGACAGGAGAGGATTGATATAGAATGAAAGCATCAAACGATTTTAAAGTTGTATCAATCCTAGTGAATGTATGCAAGATGTTCTTACCTGTTCTTCACAAAAAGATATCTTTGGAAACAGCAACCACTTATTCTAACCTAGAGACTATCTCAAATATCTAAGGAGATTACAATGGTTTTGTTCCAAAAAAGAGAAGAGCCAAACAAAACAACAATTACAATCCTTACAATCTCCTCCTTTGGCTTTTTCTTAAACAAAAACCGTATTTTGAACAATTTTACATAACTTTAAAACTAACTATGTGAACCATCAGACAACACCTGCACAAGTCTCACAAAAGGATGTTTAAAGAATTTCAAGCAATCTTTGACGGCAGGATTCCAAAAGGGCAATTTTAACAACACACATAGTTGAAGAGATTTAAAGGAATATAAACCATAAAACCATAAAAATTTAACCATGTTTGAAATGTCACAGGATAGCTAAAACGTCCATTATTGACAACTCCAAATTCCATATATAGCAGGCTATACAGCACATTATAAAAATTCAAAGCACGAAAGCAACAAATTTGCATACCAAAAAAAAAGAAAAAGGCAAAATAACCACATTTGAGAAACACAAATAATTAATTAATTAAAAATAAGGTATGTAAAAATATTGGCTAAGTATGAAAAATGGTTTTTCAAAATAATCATTTTCTCAAGATAATTTTTGGCGGCTTTTATTCCTTACACATCAAATAAGAAAACTTGATTTTATGTGATTTTAATATGAAGTATATATTGACTTAATGAGTCATCATTTTTAGCCTAAATCGTATTTTGCACTAAAACCGATTTTTCATATTTTGATTTGGTGGGAATTTGATTTTCTAGTATTTTTATTTGAATCCAAATGGGGGGTACTTCCTTATTTACATTGTAAACTTAAGTAATATAAAAATAAATGAAAGTAAAAGGATAAAGACGTTTACTTATGGGCAATTTTTAGGAGTCAACATCTTCGCCTCCAATGATGGATTTCGGGTTTGCAGGGGTCAATTGACCCCTCTTGCCCCTATGTGGATCCGCCCCTAGTCTCAAATCAAGAGAACAATGCAAATTCATGCCGCCGGGGATCGAAATTGACTTGGTTAAATAAGATATGAAGCATTGGTCATATATGAATCGAGTAAATGAAGGGGGAAAACGGACAATTCAGATGAGAAGAGGCAGCCATCGTGATTGAGAAACAAGGAAACAATGGGAAAAAAAGAGAAACATAAATAGAGAAAACAATGACAAGAAGTAAAGACAATTTGAGACATACCATGGATCAAGAAAGAGAACCCAAAATTTTTTTTAAAAAAGAAAAAAGACAGAGAGATCTCAAATGAAATTAAAATATACATATGAAATAGCTGTAGCATTAGCAAGACTCAACTGAGATTATCTGAACCCCACCTTCAAATTCGCAAACCACAGAGTTGTTATGAAAGAAAGGGGACTGAGAAAGTGGCCTGAGACTGAGAAAGGGGACTGGCCAGAGTTCTTATGAAAGAGAAGCACTCCAGAGTTCTTACCTATCAAAGCTTCAGAGTGAGCGCAACATCCGCAGAGGGCAAGAGAGATGGAAAAGCTAAGCACCTGCAGAGGAAACAAAGAGAGATTGCTAACACCCAAATCACAACAGTGCTGAAATAAATTTAAACCCTAAATTTTTTTTTTCTTTACCTTTGTTGATTGAGGTAGAGCAACCGCAAGCCAACACCCAAAAGGTTAGATTAAAACCCAAACCAGTAACCCCAAATCAGTAACCCTAAAATTACAACTCAAATCCCTCTGAACTAGAAGGAGGGAGGAGAGAGAGAGAGAGAGAGAGAGAGAGAGAGAGTGTGTGTGTGTGTAAGGTTTTTATTTGAACATTTATTGTATTTTGGCTCTTCTCTTAAACCAATAAAACCCTTGTAATATTAATTAGATTCTAGGTTAGAATCAGTGTGGGTTGAAGGGCTTCCAAGTCTCCTCATTGCAGGTCAAAAGGTAAAACATTTGCATTGTTCACATGGAATAATCCATATTCACTTGGATTGATCCAACGTACATTCTTGTATGCTGCAACATATTTCTCCAGTATGTTTTTTTATATTAATACTTTCTATGACAATATTAATCCATGTTGCGTCAGTGTTTTCAAGTTGGTGGCAGATTCCTTTTTTTTCATTCTTCATTCCTTTTTTTAATGTTGGCTCCTTAGCCCAACGAGTGTGTGTGGAGATTGAGAAACATAATATATTATTTTTATAATATATTATTTTCCATGAGACTTGTTTTCAAAAGAATCTTTTTTAAATGTCAAAATATTTTGGGAAATAGCCTTCTATGCCACCCATTTTATAATTTTAACTAAAAATACCACCCCTTCCCAATTTTTTTACAACTATTACCTATAAATATAAAATTATTGTCCACTTATTGCTGATTTTTCACAAGTTCAGAAATTTTGTTCTCTCTTAGGTCACTCAGCTCTCTCTCTCTCTCTCTCTCTCTCTCTCTCTCTCTCTCTCTCACACACACACAGCTCTCTTCTCTTTGGTTTGTCTAACGCAGCCCTCTGTGTCTCTCTTGGCTCTCTCTCTCTTGGCTCTCTCCCTCTCTAGCGCAACTCTCCGTCTCTCTCTCTTTGCTCTCTTTCTCATAGCGCAGATCTTTCTCTCTCTAGCTTCGTTACGTCTCTTTCTCCCCCTATTTGGTCTCTTGCTCTCTGTTTGGAATCGGGAACCCCTCCCTTTAGGTATGTCTTCTGAATAGCTGCTTGTAACCTTGAAGCTCTAGTGGATTGCTGACCTCGAAAAGATAGTGTTGATGGTTATTTTCTTAATATAAGTGGGATTATGTGAAATGGATTATATTTTGATTGTTTGGGTTTGTGTTAAATTCGTTTTGGCTTTAATTGCTTTGGGTTAGGTTTTGTTGAATATTCATGCTCATTCATCTGGGTTTGTACTAATTGCACTTAGATTGATCTGGATATGTGAATCTTGAAACTTGGGATTTTCCATTTGATGTAGTAGATCTGTATAGTGTGATTCTGATGTGTTACTGGTATACTGCTGTTGTGTTCCTCTTATTTTACTGTCGTATTGCTGTTATGTTGATGTTATATTGCCATTATATTGCTGTTATATTGCCATTGTATTGTATGGTTATTGTGGTTATTTGTTCTATTTCTAAGTTGATTCAATTCTCTTATGAAAATTTATTTGAAGTCTTATACATAGTTTTTGCTCTAATTTTTCGTTTTGAATTATTCGTTAAAGTTTATTTATTTATTCATTTAAAATTTTGGAATTGATGAGATATCTGGTCTGGGCTTGAGATTACCCTAATTTATTGTTCTTTATTGTGATTGTGATTTTATCTAAGGATTGGGTGATGTGTTTTTGTTTTGGGTCATTTGATATGGTTTTGAGATTGGTTTCATATCTATGATTTTGGTTAGTGTTAAAGTAAATAAATGGGTATTTCATTCCTGTGGTTTTTGTGGAGGTACACCATTGTATCATGCTTATTTTCTCTTTTGATGATATGGTTCTATAATGTATTTGTTTGGTCAAGCTGGCTTGATAAGTGCATGAGCTATGCTGGAAAGTGGCAAAAAAACTTAAAATGCAGAGCAATAGGCTCCTTAAATACACAATTTTGCATAGCAAAAGGTGCTTTTTGGTGTAAAAAATGCTCGTTTGAATACAATAGTGGGGTGATAGGCTCTTTGAATACAATGATATAATAACAGGCTATTGATAAGTGCTGAGTTTGTTTTGTTTTGTTTTTTTTAAAAAATATGTGAGCTTAATTATGAATTTGAATGCAATATTTTTGAACAATTGATTTATAATAGAAAAACAACATGCATACATTATGAACAACGACTCTTTGATCATAGGATATTGGTATTGCTAGTAGCTAGTTATTAGTATTTGTGTCCAAGAAGACCCCATTGTGAGCACAACTTTGACAGAGTGGTTATAGAGATAAGAGGTGCTAAGAAATTAGATATTCTGATTTGTTCAATTACATTGCACCATCTTATTATAGTTACAGCTAACCTCAACTGGCTTACTAAACAATTGTAACCGATAAAAGAGTTATAACCAACACTATTTATTTGGATATGACAATTTTCTAAATGGCTTTGAGCCGTTGAATTAGTAGGTCAGTTGTAAATAGCTGGGATTTTGTTTATGCTATGTATTTTTTGTTTATTTTTCACTTAATATCCTATAATAGGCTGTTGATAAGTGCTAATTGTTTATTGCTTGTTATTGTCTAGATTGCAACGGACTGAAATTATTTTTATAATATTGGCATGTAGGGAAATATGGTTTCTCCAATTAAGTTGATGATTGCAGAGGAAGAAAAGTTCCAAGGAAAAGCATTGTCTCTATCCCATACAAAGACTGCAATCAGTACCATAAAGGAGAAATTCAGTCAGCAACAGCTACGAAGGTTTGAAGAGAGCTGTTTTGGTCATCTCCTACTGATTGAGGAGTTGAAGTGGACTTCGCCAATTGTCCACGGCTTGTTATTGAGGAAGGCTGATCCGAAGACAGTTTCCCAAGTGAAAGGACAAAGACATGGATCTTTTGATGGACCTGTAGTAAGGGTGAGTGCTGCTTCAGTTCATCTCACCCGTGTACATGGATCTTTTGTTGCCTTCGTTTTCCCTTCGCGGGATAGTATTGTTAAGGTTCGGTGGCGATTTGTTTTGCATGTGTAAAATGCGATTTGTTTTGCATGTGTAAAATGTAGTCTGTAATGGATGTGTGTGTGTATTGTATGTAGATTCACTTAATATTGTTGTTATATTGTATGTATATTGCTTAATATTGCCTTTGTATTGTATAGATAGTGTATGCATATTGCCACCCTATTGGATGTATATTGTAATACTATTGCTATTGTATTATCCTTATATTGCTCTAATATTGCCTCTATAGTGCAAGTATATTGGCCTAATATTGCTATTATATCGTATGTCAATGGCATTTGGTCTAATAACAGTCTCCACTTCGTTCAAAGTAATCCTGAATTCAAATATCACGGACACGACAATTGTTATCCATCCTTATATTACCATGAATTGATGTTGACCTTTCAAATGATAGTTGGAGTTGCACATCGATTCATATTCAAAAGGAAAGTAATTCTCTCCCTCAATGAATCGTCATTCAAAAGAAGGCAGCTATCAAATATTGGGTACAAAAATGCAATATCCACGGTAAATTAATTGGGCACAAACCACATATTACAAAACCAGGATGATTTTTGGCATACTTGAAAAGAGAAGGGCCAAATACAACAGAAAAGAAAATCCATTCAAGCTTGTACAATGGAACGCACAATAACCCTTTTACATGTCCTTCCAACACCAGTGTGAAGTATCATCGGATGGTACCGTAGAACTATAGGTCCATGCGGAATTTGAAAGAAGAAAACTTATTCGGAATCTTTCATATTTGTAACCACTTTGCTTGTTCTCGGAGGAAGAAACAAAAATAATAATAATAATAAACGGTGTGATTTCAATTATTTCAAAAGATTGATGTCAATACTATTTGTTTGACATTATAAGGGCATCTCTCACACAATTAAGCCCACAAAATAAACTAAACATGCTATAAGCTCCACAGTAATATTTACTTCATCTCCATAATCAGAATATTGGGGGGAAAAAACCACGGAGAAATACATGAAATGAAAAACAACTCGGCAGTGACTGTGAGATTGTGTACATAAAACTTGGAACAACCAAACCAATTAAAGCTAAGCCATCTCATACGTATGCCTACATAAAATAACAGTGTATGGTCATCTTCTTTAGAATATTGCAATTAACACTTGGTTGAGACCGACCTGCAAAAAAACTGGGTTAAGTACAAAGATAGAGTTTATGAATGGCAGTTCCAGAATTAAGACCTATGTTAATTTGTAACTGCCACCGAGTCAGTTCATAGTGCCAAATGCAGTTATCTGGCACACAGATATGACAAGCCAAAAGAAAAAAAGCAAAGTAAAAAAGAAAAAAGAGGCATGACATAAATGGGAACCTCAGCAGAAAGCATCAGATATGCATACAAGCAGATTGGCTCCATTACAATGTTCAAGAATGATGTAAATACTAGATAAAAGAGTTCTTATTCAAACCTCAGCAGGTTTCTCGGTTTCATTCCTGGACCCTCCCTCCCAATAATATAACACCTTGAAAAATATAAGGAAACTTCAGGGCGATTGCCCCAAAAAGGTTATGTAGAAACACGAAATACATAAGTACTCTCCCTAAGACCAGCTTAGATTTCATCCTCCTCGAATGGATCTCGTTCAGGGTAGTCACCAACCTGAAATTGCATTAGTCACATTAGTCAACTCCATGAACAAGTCATGCAGGAAATACACAAAGGCACTCAATAGACTGTTAGCTAAAAGGTTTGAAGTTAGAATTTTACAATGATATTACTTATCCGCTGTGAATGAATATAAAGAAACCCTTTCAATTAGGTCTTTAAAAGCAATTTCATTTCACATAAGACACTTCAGATGTAAAAGGTATGTGCACTAGAATGGTAGGAATCCAACTGCATTTAACAGTCATTGCTGACTCCACGATTTGCAATTAACCAAGTCATCATTGAGGAATAGTTCCTAAGCTAACTCCCCGCCTTAACCTTGAGTTCTTCTTCTAATGTATAACAGTAAAAGTCTTAATTTTTATATTATTGAAAAACACTCACACCTTCTAGATTAAATTGTCAAATAGGACTCCATATATCGAATTTTACCTTAATCATTGACAAATTTCATTTATCATACTTTTGCAACAGTTCCCAGTAATACAAAATCTACGAGTCCCTCTTAACAAAACTACCAAAGACATATCACTTAGTTATCACAGTTTGCAACATTGGATGACAGTCCATACCAAGAAGGATATAGGTGAACTTTTAGCTTATCCAGGGCTAAAAGGTGAGCCCCAAACTATTGTTCTGTTCATGAAGCGATTGAAATACCACAGATGGGTGACAACCTATGAGCTAACAGGTCATATTAAACCTTAAAACAAACACATTCATGTTCCTTGTGAAACAGCCAATCGAACCAAACAATAATATACTCCACATCTTGATAGGAAAATCAGGAAAAAAAATCATTTCGAAGTGTTCTAGAATACAAATGCATACAAACCTTTACTTTGTCTGGCCGAACGATTCCACCATGAAGTGGGGGGCAATTGAAATATTTTGTTCCTTTCACCCTATGATATGAAGAAGAGGAATCTCAACCAAATAATATGCAGAAAACAGGAATGCAAATTTAAAATAGGCAATTCAAAAATGTCCACTCATGGTATAGCAAAATCACAACATGAAAGAATTTTGGTTCTAGCGGATTTAGTAACATACCAAAGATCACCAACACTGTAACAGACACCAATTTCAAGAAATATAAGGTTGTATGTGCAGAATTTCAGAGGGAAGAATATTCAAAATTCACCAATCTTAGAAACTAGTTCAGTGACAAGAATGGCTATTGATTGGATTCATACACATATGAGGTGAGCCCTAAATTCTCCAAAGCATTTAAAATTGTATAATATGAGTTTAGATTCCATTATCTTCGTAACACATAACAATTAGTGTGTCTTTTTGCTCGTAGTGCACTGTAATATAATGTTGCACTGAATGACACAAACATGATTTACCAAACCTGATAAAAGAGAGAAAGAATGAAGAAAAGCATGCTGTAACAAAACATGTACACTACTAGCTAAAAGGAAGAACAAAAATAATAAAGTAGAAGGGACAAAAAAGTGTATCTTTACTACCAGACAATATTACATGTTATCAGCCAAAACCAGATGAGAAGCATCCACCAATTTAACACACACAAAACCAAGCGTCAACCAAGAATTTACTTTCTGCAGGTAAAATGAGAGTTATATATATTATTTCCTATGGGAATTTTCTCCTTGAGCAAAATATACTCATGAGAATGGAAAAATTGTGATGTACTCAATCAAAAGATAGCAGACATAATATATTAGCTCATAGTCTAGCTTATAGATACTAGGCTCTTGTTTTTTTTAGGTTGAACTACTCTACTATGTTGAATCCAAAGACTTGTAATTGAAATCTGCTTTTATTTCTTAGATATTTAATACATTAACCACACAAAAAAAAATCACGTAAACATTATCTTTTACATCACTCTATGCAGGTTTCTTTTATTTGAACAAAACAATTTCTTCACATGCACTTTCTGTCCTCAACGTCTATCACTAGATGTACTCACAACAATAAATGATATTAACCTTGCTATGATTATTCTAAGGAAATGAGAAATTGTTAGGAACAACAGAACCAAGAATATACCATTTTTATGATTGGCACATGAGATGCCAAAAACAAAACATAGCACGAGTCAGGAGCTCACTTACATGCCATCATGCTTTCCCAATGGTTCAAAAAACACATATTGCAAATGAGATAGCTCCGAATGGAATTACACCCTGAGAGAAATCATTATTAAAGACAGACAAACCTTCATACACAACATGGCCCAACCCACCCCCATATAAATCTAAGAAATTTTGTAGGGCATGGGAAAGAAATCACAGGCATATGATTCTCAGCAGCCTTAAGCCTCCTGCTTGCATCTTGGAAAGAAAAAATTAATTGGGAATAGCTCTAAAGGAATCCCTATTTGACCTCTTTCCCTTCCCCCAATCTCATGGTGTAAAATTAACTGGAAACAAAGGGAATGCAAACCTAAAGCATAACGCTCCATCAATGCTTTACTAATTTTAGCATCTAATCGCAGTGTAATCTATAAGTTATTTTCTTTCTTTGTTGTGAAAAACAATGGGCACAGATGCTTTACATGAGTCCATAATAATTAATAAATGCGAAGACCTCTGTTCAATATTTTCAACCAGGATAAAGTTAGCAACCAGAAGAAAAAAGATTCTTAGAAACAAACCATCAGACTCTGAGTTTCTGAATATGTCACTAAACGACCACGTGGATTCCCAGTAAGTTTAAGTTTCGTCTGCAAGTAGAAAAATTAATTAGAGCAGTGATCATATATACCAAAAAACACTACATAAGAGACTATACTGAGGGCCTCAGTAAAAGGTAAATAACAGAGTGAGATTAAATGATGGCAGGGGCTTATCTTTCACTACGACATGATATTATTACTTACAGGTAACTTTGATACAATGAACATAATCTTTTCATTTTTCACAATATAAAAATATTATAAAAGTTGAAGAGTCAATAACACATTTAAATCCATGCACTGACAGGTACAAACCTGCTGAGGCATTTCAACTTGTGTATTTAAAGAGCCTATTGCTCTGCATTTTAAGTTTTTTTTGCCACTTTTCAGCACAGCTCATGCACTTATCAAACTGGCCTGACCAAACAAATACATTATAGAACCATATCATCAGAAGAGAAAATAAGTATGATACAATGGTGTACCTCCACAAAAACCACAAGAATGAAATACCCATTTATTTACTTTAACACTAACCAAAATCATAGATATGAAACCAATCTCAAAACCATATCAAATGACCCAAAACAAAAACACATCACCCAATCATTAGCTAAAATCACAATCACAATAAAGAACAATAAATTAGGGTAATCTCAAGCCTAGACCAGATATCTCATCAATTCCAAAATTTTAAATGAATAAATAAATAAACTTTAACGAATAATTCAAAACGAAAAATTAGAGCAAAAACTATGTATAAGACTTCAAATAAATTTTCATAAGAGAATTGAATCAACTTAGAAATAGAACAAATAACCACAATAACCATACAATACAATGACAATATAACAGCAATATAACAGCAATATAATGGCAATATAACAGCAACATAACAGCAATACGACAGTAAAATAAGAGGAACACAACAGCAGTATACCAGTAACACATCAGAATCACACTATACAGATCTACTACATCAAATGGAAAATCCCAAATTTCAAGATTCACATATCCAGACCAATCTAAGTGCAATTAGTACAAACCCAGATGAATGAGCATGAATATTCAACAAAACCTAACCCAAAGCAATTAAAGCCAAAATGAATTTAACACAAACCCAAACAATCAAAATATAACCCATTTCACATAATCCCACTGATATTAAGAAAATAACCATCAACACTACCTTTTCGAGGTCGGCAATCCACTAGAGCTTCAAGGTTGCAAGCAGCTATTCAGAAGACATACCTAAAGGGAGGGGTTCCCGATTCCAAACAGAGAGCAAGAGACCGAATAGGGGGAGAAAGAGACATAACGAAGCTAGAGAGAGAAAGAGCAGGGCTATGAGAAAGAGAGCAAAGAGAGAGACAGAGAGTTGCGCTAGAGAGGGAGAGAGCCAAGAGAGACACAGAGAGCTGCGTTAGACAAACCAAAGAGAAAGAGAGTTGTGCCAGAGAGAGAGAGAGAGAGAGAGAGCTGAGTGACCTAAGAGAGAACAAAATTTCTGAACTTGTGAAAAATCAGCAATAAGTGGACAATAGTTTTATATTTATAGGTAACAGTTGTAAAAAAATTGGGAAGGTGTGATATTTTTAGTTAAAATTATAAAATGGGTGGCATAGAAGGCTATTTCCCAAATATTTTAAACATGCTTTTCTGACAAAAGCATGGGCTTCTTTCTCTATTCTCCATTTCAAAAAGTTGACAAACATTTGAGAGTATTTTATTTACTCTCAAACGGTTTTGCTTTGTTTGAAACCAAGCTTGACATTTATTTTATAAATTATTCTTTTGTCTTCCACCTTATAGAGTGTTGTTCCTTTTTATTATTTAAAACTTGCTTTTCAGATAGGAACCCACGACACCCATGCTCTTGGGTTTTCCCATTCCCTTAAAACTTGTCAGCTCACTTTTCTTCTACAAAAGGAATAACTTTCCTTATCTTGTATGGTGGTAACTTGAGCCACTCCCATGCTGTTGTCTGCAGCTTGTTTTAAATTAAAGAAAAGTGTGTTTCTCAAAATGCTCTCTATTTATTCCTTCAAAAAAACTGTTAGAAGTGTTGGTTCGGCTCATGCATTTTCACAGATGGTTTATGCCTTCCTTCCTGTCATGAAAACCGAGTGGGAATGAAAACTCTGAAAAGAGTTTTTGCTTCAGCCAGAGTTCATACTCTTGAGGGTTATGAGAATGATTGCATTCACATAAGTGCTTCCCCAAGATAACTTTAAATCTCTAAATGGCTGAATGTTTTTCTTTAATTCATTCTCTTTATTATTTGTTCAACTAGTATATGTTACTTGTGAGTATATGATTGATTGTATACATATAGATTTCTCCAAGTAAACACTTACAAGATTTCGGTTGAACATTTGTTTGTTTCATTGTTGTTTTGCTGAATTAAACTATATGCTTCAAGTTCATTACTTCTAGTTTAATCATCACAACACTTAGGTTTCATTTGTCTAGCTCAATCATACTTTGTGATTGAGATAGATGAATCTGTGAAACCATAACTCACTTCATACATCAAACTACATGCAACTTGAGCTTGGTGCTCTTGAGAGGATCTGCTGCTAAGAGATAAAGAAAAGGTGCTTGCTGAAAGGTTGGATTATAGCTGCCTACAGGTGATAGATGAGCTAAGTCTTCTTTCGTTTTTCTTGTATTTCTTAATTGAGTAGATTGGATCTCTCCTGGCTTGGTGCCCCCAGTTTTTCACCTTGTTGGGTTTTCTGGGTCAACAATTATTGTGTGTTAGTTACATTCCGCTGTTACTAGTTTTATTTTATTAACCACGAAATTGCTTGTGTTTGTGCTTGTGTGCCTTTAAAGAAGTTTAATTTTAAAAAGGGTAGGTCTTTGACCTATAGCCTACTTCACCCCCCCTCTGTAGGCTTTTAGAGCTTAGGGCCTGGTTTTACACACACACAGAGAGAGAGAGAGAGAGAGAGAGAGAGCGTGGAGAGAGGGAGACGCGAGAGACAGAGTCTCTCTATCTATTGGCCATGGCGAAGGCAAGGCGACGAGGTGGGAAGAACAAGACCGTGGAGAGAGGTAGACGTGACAGACAAGAGAGATAAGAGAGAATGAGAACTATCGGGGCTTAAGAAAAAATATTGAGTCACTATTCACTCCGGGTTTTTTTTTAAAAAAAGCTTCAATTACAACGGTTGAAACGAAAACTGTTGTGGAAAGTTGTGAAAAAAAAAAAATCAAAAAACCACATACCCTAAACCACAACGCTTAAAAACCCCTTTTAACAACGGTTACGTAGTAACTGTTGTGGAAGAAACAACTACAACGGTTTTGGAGCCAATCGTTGTGTATTCATCGTTGTCCTTTTGAATATTTGTAGTAGTGCAAGTGAGGAATGGTATAATAGTCGATTCAGTGAATCACAAGAGGGGAAGAGAATTGAAAGTCGAGTCCTTGATCATAGATTCTGAGATGCCATGGAAGGAGTGCAATCCATCTATGAGCCTTTGTATAGCATCCTGCGAATTGTTGACACAGAGGTAGTTCCTACAATGCCTATCTTATATGATATGTTTCACATAATGAAAGAGAAGATTTCTAAGTTGAAGGGAAAAAAATGGATTCTCAAAATCATCAATCACAGATGGGATGTCACATTATCTTGTCCATTACATCAAGCTGGTATGTTTTAATCTCTTAGTAAAAACGTGCATCAATTTTTAAATTTATACAACGGGCATTAACTAATCTTCATATTTGTAGCCCACTACTTGAACCCTAGATATCAATATGAAACAGGGGTTGGCCACAATAAATAGTTACTTTCTGGACTCCAACGCGTATTTGAAAGGTTGAATCCAACTGGGGATAGAGGTTTGCAAGCATTTGGGGCCGAGGTAAGTGAACACAAAACAATGTCTTCCTCATTAAGTTTAGTTTTATGCATACTGAACACAAAACATTGTGAATCCATTGTGAATCCAGGTGATAAATTTTAGAGACTGTAGAAAGACATTTCGCACTAAGATGGCCGTCAAATCAAGAAAATCGATCCCCCAGCAGATTGTGGAATCTTCATGGTGATTCTGCCCCGAACTTGCAAAAAATTGCTATGCGTATATTGTCACAGACAGCATCATCATCGGCATGTGAGAGAAATTGGAGTACATTTGCTCTTATTCACACGAAACAAAGGAACCATCTCGCATATACTAGGTTGGAAAAGATTGTCTTTTGCTATTATAATATGAAACTTAAGCTACGTGATGAAGAGGCCGAAATGAACAAGGTTGCAGAAAATGACTACATAGACCTTCTTGACATTGCAGGGCAACCATATGATGATGATAATAATCCAATTCAACAATGGATTATGACAGCTCACTTGGATGATGAACAAGGCAATCCTGATGCCGTTATAGCACAACATGCTACCCAAGAAGGAGTTGATGTTGATAGAGTCATATCCGAAGATGTTAGGAGTGGAGATACTTCATCATTTGAAAGGGATATGCTTGGACCTCGGCAAGGTGAAAGACGTCCCTTGAGAGACGATGCCAGTACTAGTAGAAAGGAAAGTTCATCCAATTCGTCAGATAATGATGGAGGAAGTAATGCTAGATCAGGAGGTAATGAAGAAGGAAGACAATATAGCCCATTTACTATTGAGGCTGATTTTACTCATGCACCCAAGATGAGGATCATGGATGCAGAGAAGCTGGACCAGGCATTGGAGCAATTGGGAAGCAACACTCAAGGAAAATAAGCCAACCAACCAATCCATCTGAAGATGACATGGCGATCAGTTTTGGATCTATGAGCATAGGAACTAGACTTAGTACTAACTCAAATGAATCTTATGATGGCTATGGTTATGTCATGTCTCATTATAATGGAACTAGTTATGGAGCTCAAGATGATGAAACAGACTATGGACCTACTAGTTGGGTTAATCCTAACTATCCCATATATGGGAGGACAATAGGGAGCTCAAGAGAGACATATGTGCACCATGTTCAAACATGGCTTACAAACTGCTCGGTTTACATGACTTGGTATGACTATTGTATGAATCTAGATGGTTTTTCCTCATTGTTTGAACCTCATAGGAGCTCTTAATTTATGTAGTTGGACACTTATCTAAATTGTAATCTAATGTTTAAACAAACTATGGATTTATGCATGGTTTATTCATTCTAATAAACATTTTATGTTCAAACTTTTCATTAACGCGCATTACATACCACTTATATTTCATCATATATATGTATATATATATATATATATATATATTATATCTTATTATTAGTAAATTTTGAGTTTTATTTGTTCTATACATTCATTGACAATGTACATAACATCTATGAAAGTTTTAGACCAAAATTATGTGTTTCAATGCCTATATCTGTCATTTTCTGATACCTAAAACGATAACGATATATCCCCCGAAATATCTATAAATTGGAGGCCCGATATTATCTGCACAGCCGACATTTTAATCCTTGTATACCATCGTGCTCGGGACTATATGAGGATCATTTTAGGACCAAATGGACCACCCAAAAGTGGCCCACACGCCACCAGCAATACCTAACAATACCTATACCTACGTGACCAGGACAACGAGTGGAGCAACTTTTGTTCTTGGACCATGGCCAAAAAGTGACCGGAACTTACCAGAAACTCGAGTCGAATACTGGCCAAACTTTAAGTTGTAAATCGAGTTTCAAAACTCAAAAATCGATCCTAATCAAGCCAACCATCAGCTAGAGCACATTGAGAGGATCGGAAAGCGTACCTAGATCGACAAATTTGGTGGCCGGAATCGCCGGAATGAACGGCGGAAGTTTTGGGTCAAAACCAGCAGCTTTTTGGTATTTTCCGGTAGCGGCGGTAGCTATTGGTGGCGGGGATGGGGATGGGATGGAGAGAGGAGGTCACAGTGGTTCTTTTGGTACCAACCCCATCAAGATTGGTGGCCAGAGGTGGTGGTGGTAGCCAAAAAATCGATCGGCTGTACAAAAATTGGGGGGGGGGGGGGGGTTTGTCGCGCGAAGGAGAAGATAAGGGGAGAGAGAGAGCCAACTATGTGTCTACGGACTCATATCGACGCGATCTACATCATGGTGCCATTCATTTCCCCAAAATCCTACCGAATTAAAAAGTGACCAAAATAACCCTATCAATGAGGGCAAAATTGTAATTTCATAATTAAATAATTAAAACTTGGCCCAGGATGTTACAGACTGTTGAGGTGTTTTTAGCCTAGCTTCGGCCACTTTTTGGCTTGGGTCCAAGACCAAAAGTGACTCCCCTAGTTGTTGGGGTTCTGTAGGTGTGGGTGTTGATCGATGGTTTGGGATTTTTTTTATCATCGAAAATTATTCAAGACACCCACGTGTGGGACCACTGTGGCAACTTTTAAGGTTCCAAAATAATCCCCATGTCGTCCCGAGCACGACGGTATGCTCGGATTTGCGATAGGTTATTGTTTGACTATCAAACAAAATTTCACATGTTAGGCGATACTCGAGTTCGATAGGTTTAGACTGTCCGATCTGTTTCATTTTAAATTATGTGGTTCCTCGTATGCCTAGGATGGTGTAAGAATTGGTTGATCGGGAATCGGAGTCCCAGATACTTTGATTCAAGGAGTTTAGGATTGGGTAATCGATAACCGTCCGATTGTGCGCTCGAGAGTAATCCGACCGCTCGATCGAGACCAAACCCTCAGGACATGTTGTTTGTTTTGAGTTGGATCTTTAGGAACTCTCAGTTTGGAAATCAGAGGTCGTAGGCCACGTGGGCCCGGGTTGACCAAAAATGGGAAGTTAACCAAACCGTTGACCATGAACCTATCGAGACCGTCTTAGCATGAACTACGCATGAAATCCCTGGAATTAGGGTTTTCTTTCTAATTTAAAGTTCGTGTTCGAAATACAATTTTTAACATATCTCGATATTTCTTGAATAGGTGCTCAAGCTCCGGCTAGCCAGCAGGCGGGACCCCCATCGGGCCATACCAGCTTAGACTTTCCATACCAGCTTGGACTTTCTGTGAGTCTTGTTTTAAACAAGTATTGTTTTAAAGTATAAATTTCATGCATAGAAATGGATTTTTAAATTTATATTTGTTTTTACTTGGATATGGGAAATATTGAAAATTTATGCATGTTTGCATGTGGGAATAAAAAGGGGTTACTCTGGATATTTTATTTTTGACACGTGGTAACTCTTCGGAGGCGTGTCTGGAACCGAGCACCACTGACTGGGTGTACCGAAGGCCTTGACGGGCTGTCAGTGCGTGTATGACTTAATTCAGCCGCACATGTATTGAGGATTCTACCGTTCGTGTCTAGGGAGCAATAGTCGCCCGATTGGACTGCTCATTCCCTAGCCACATGAGCATTGAGGATTCTGCCATGTGGTCTAGTAAAACAATCCTTGCGTTGGATTGTTTTCCCCTGGTACATAGCTATGGATGTGTGTGCGTTTATTTGTATAAAAGGGATTTATGGGATTAAACAGGTTTTTAAATCAAGCACGTGTTAAAAGGTTTTACATGCATGGCTTTCAGGCTAATGTTTTCGAAAAGGCAGGGTTAGTATGTTTGTTTTACTTTGGTTAAACTTACTTTTCGTCCACTCACATCTTTTATGGTTTTGCGCCCCCCCTAGGCCGTGACTTGAGGAGCTTAACAACCAAGATTAGGAACTCCTTCTCCGCATGGCCGTCGCTATCGTAGGATTTTCTTTTCATGACTTTTCTTTTGTTTTCTACTTGCAAACTAACGAAATTCTTAGTATGCTCTGAATACGCCCATGTAGGGTTGGATTTGTGGTCGGATGCCATTTGTAAACTGTGTGCTTTAAATTGTGTGTGCTGGCGCTTGAGTATTTTATTTGTGCTTTTATTCACTACAACACAAAAACCCTTCTATGACGTCTAATTTGCGTCATAGAAGGCATTTAATGACGCGGATCAAGCGTCGTTACCCGCATTTTCGAAAGGGGGGGTCATGGAAACTTTTTCAAAACACGACGTTTGTTCTGCGTCATGGGATAGGTTTTCAATGACGCGGATAGCGTGTCATGAAAACATTTTAAAACACGACGTCTGTTCTGCGTCATGGAATAGGGTTTCAATGACGCGGATAGCGCGTCATGGAAACTTTTTTAAAACACGACGTCTGTGCCGCGTCATGGAATGGGATTTCAATGACGCGAATGGCGTGTCCTGGAAACGTTTTCAAAACACGACGTCTGTTCCACGTCATGGAATGGGGTTTCAATGACGCGGATATCGTGTCATGGAAACATTTCCAAAACATGACGTCTATTCCGCGTCATGGAATGTGGTTTCAGTGACACAGTTTAGACGTCGTTGAAATTCTTTAAAAATTTTTAAAAAATAAAAATTCTTAATCTATATATATTCCATCATTTTAATTATGCAAAAAGAAATTAATATATTAAAGAAAAAATAAAGACACAAAGGCAAAGTACTTTAAATTATATTTCTATTACTCAAAATGATTCTAGTACATCATGAGAAGTTTAATGAAAATAAATTGTCTTTAGTACATTTAAATTAACTAAGAAGTACATAACTTCATTCGTCTCTCTTCTCGTCAATGAGGAAATGATTCATACATTGAAGAATAAGAGGTACGGGGTGATAGTAGACTACCGTCCTTCAATCTTCTACCATCTGCATTTGTTTGGGAGGCACGTTCACTTCCAGCAAGTTGGCTTCAAAAGACTTCACAGACCCTGAATTATCCAAGAGACTGCTTTCAATGGTCTAGAAAGAAAAAAAAATCGATAAGTGGTTATAAGCCCTCTCAATCGCTTTCTCCTCAGTAGTATATATACTGTTTGAAAATGAAAATCATGGTTTGATAAATAACTACATAATGCCATCAATGCATAGCTGGAAATGTATCATCTCAGAACACGATTAATACCTATCACTATCATAAAGAATGACAATATCTGCAATAGCACGATTAATACCAAGTTCGGCAGCTCTGATAGAAATAGTGGAAGCAAAGGCTTAAATGCTTTTGGTGAACAAAACATGAAATAACAGAACATGAAATACAATATTATACGCTTGAAGTCAATAATAGAACATGAAATACTTGACTACCATTGACAGCTATAACAACCTTAGATATAAGAGATTCGACATCGTCCTCATCTATGACTAAGATCACAATTTCAGCAGCCTCCCTTGCCAACTTTTGAACTTCCTAACATTTCCAAAGCAACAATATTTCAAATTCAGCCCATTCTTTGTCCATTGCTAAAGTGAACAACTTGTTAAGATAGAGTATATATCAAGCCAATATAAGATTATTAGATGGATAAAAGTAGCAATTGACTTAATCAGAAAGTTAGAGGTGCAAGTAAGCAGGGCATAAGAGTCAAGGGTTAAAGCATTTAATGTGTCAAGATAAAATGGAAACAATAAGAAATAGAAAGTAATTGTGAAAGTAATTAAAATAAAGTAGATTATAACTCAATTGGAGATGTCTTCGAACCATAGCTGCATCAGTAATATATATGTCATATCCACAAAACATTCATAGGCATCTGACTATCCAAACAGAAAGATAACAAAAGCAATATGCCTGTGTTAGGAGAGATGCAGTTGAATGACTCGAGGCTAATTGAAAAACATGGGTGATGATGATGTGAAAACAGAAACTGAAAAGGGATATTTGATACATTTATGAAACGTAACCAAAGCTAATTAAACTCTACATGGTGCAAAAAGAGATGTAATCAAAGCTACTAAAAGATATAATCAATCAAAAACACTCTCTTGAAAGTTCCACCTGCTTTGGTGCAAACATAGATATTAAGCCATAAAATTTATCTCAAAGGCCTTAGACAATTGTGCAAGCATATGAGCAACACCATTTCAGCACCAAACCTCACCATTTGAAGTAACTCATCTTTATTAAGAGCTGCATCAAAGAATAAATTGTCAGGGAATAAGATATCAAATTAAAATTTCAAGCAAGAACTAAAATTCCAGCACACATGCCCACCCAGTACAAAACGATGATTGAAGTGCCCACCGAAGAAAATTAAGTTTGAAGTGTTGTATTCTTAAGCTACTGATAATACCCAAATAATAACCAAGAGGAGAAATATTCACAAAATCGTAATTACTCTTTGAAAATAAAACAAAAATAAAAATTCTAAATACTAACGCACAACTAGAACCCAAACAATCAAATAAAATCAGAAATGCAAGTAGGATCTTGGATTCAATAAAATAAAATCACATACATATAGAATCCAAATAAAAACAAACATTCACATAGGATCCACAATTAAAGCAAGCTACAGACATCCTAAATTGATACCAAAACTTTGTATCAAGCATGGAGGTTAGAGCTTTACAAAATCGCACCTTGGGAACTGTCACGCAGCCTTCACCTTCAAAGCAATTGGCCTCGAGCAATTGTCTTCTAGCTGATGAGGAGTTGAAGCTCTTGAATGTTCTAGTGAGAGAGAAGCCATAGATTGTGAGAGAGGGAGACAGAGAAGAAGCCAGAGAAAGAGAGGGAGGGTTTCGATGGGATATGATGAGAGAGAGAGAGAGAGAGAGAGAGAGAAATTTGCAAAGTCTGAGAAGGAAAAGATCTGAGAGAGCATTTGGGATTAAAGAATAAGTTAGAGATTGGAGGTAGAATATGAGGCTTCTGTAAGGGAGAGAGAATTTGACCCCAAAAAAAAGACGCACCAAACTTAAATTTGGTGAAAAAAGGGCGGCACGCGAAAATTTTTTGGGGGAAAAAATTATAAATCCATGACGCATATGCTACGTCGTCAAAGTGCTAAAGATTTTAGGGAAATAGCGGTATATACCCCCAAGTTTATAATCTTAACTAAAAATACCACACCCCCCCAATATTTGTACAACTATCACCTATAAATATAAAATTATTGTCCACTTATTGCTGAATTTTCACAACTTCAGAAATTTTGTTCTCTCTTAGGTCACTCAGCTCTCTCTCTCTCTCTGGCACAGCTCTCTTTCTGTTTGGTTTCTGTCTAAAGCAGCTCGCTGTGTCTCTCTTGGCTCTCTCTCTCTTGGCTCTCTCTGTGTCTAGCGCAACTCTGTGTCTCTCTCTTTGCTCTCTTTCTCATAGCGCAGCTCTTTCTCTCTCTAGGTTCGTTATGTATCTTTCTCCCTCTATTCGGTCTCTTGCTCTCTGTTTGGAATCGCGAACCCCTCCCTTTAGGTATGTCTTCTGAATAGCTGCTTGCAACCTTGAAGCTTTAATGGATTGCCGACCTCGAAAAGGTTGTGTTGATGGTTATTTTCTTAAAATTAGTGGGATTATGTGAAATGGGTTATATTTTGATTGTTTGTGTTTGTGATAAATTCGTTTTGGCTTTAATTGCTTTGGGTTAGGTTTTGTTGAATATTCATGCTCAGTCATCTGGGTTTGTACCAATTGCACTTAGATTGGTTTGGATATGTGAATCTTAAAACTTGGGATTTTCCATTTGATGTAGTATATCTGTATAGTGTGATTGCTGATGTGTTACCGTTGTACTGCTGTTGCGTTCCTCTTATTTCACTGTCGTATTGTTGTTATGTTGATGTTATATTGCTATTATATTGGTTTTATATTGTTGTTATATTGCTATTGTATTGTATGGTTATTGTGGTTATATTGTGTTAATGAAATGTTGTTTTGTCATGGTCAGAAATGGAGACAATTGTTATTCTCGTGTGCTACAATGGAAAATGGGTCACCTCGAAGAAGATGTGCAAATACGAAGGGGGTGAGTCAAAAGGCTTAATAGTTCCACGGACCATCAAATTTGCTGAACTGTTGGACCGTGTGCATCAGATTCGTAATACAAACGGCAGGGAAGACAAGGTTAGCTTAAAATTCTCAGTTTTGGTGGCCTCGAATGAGTGGAAGCACATAAAGATTGAGGACGATGATGATGTCAAATTTTTTATGAAGTACAATTGTGAGGTAACACCTTCAAAACTAGCTCCCTTACTCGTGAGTATAGAAGATAAAGGACTGAGAAATGATGTAGTTGATAGTATGCATATGACGACAGATAGTAGTCGGATGGGTCGTTCTTCAGTTGGCATTGTTGAAAGCAATCAAGTAACTTGGAATAATACAAATGGCACTGATGTGGGAGGTGAAATAGGGACAGATTTTATGGATATGATTGATTTTAGCGAGGTGGATCAGATGCATGGTGGTGATAATGGTACTGAAAGAAATGAAGTGTCAGTGTACTCTGCCCCTCCTATTTTGGGCTGCTTGAACACATCTGCCCAACTGCCAATAATGCGTTTAGGAGGAGAATCTGAACCCATTCGTGAACATTATTCGAATGAAATAGGTGAACAGAACCAGTACAATGAAGCCGGTGTAAATGATGGAGAAGCATATTTGGATGGGGGGTTTTCGCGAAGTCATTGGAATCCGAAAATTACAGTTGGGCAAATTTTCTCTACTAAGAAAGCATTGTTGACGGAGTTACAGTTGATGGCATTAAGAGGCCACTTTGAATTTAAGGTGCAATCGTCTTGCACTAAGAGGTTGGTTGTGGTTTTTTGTCAACGTCCATGCCCATGGCGAGTCCGAGCATCGAGATTTGGAGATAATAGCTTCATGATTGTGAGGTGTACAACTGTCCATAAATGTGATTTGAGGGTTGTAAGTGACAACCATCGTCAAGCAACTGCAGCACTTGTAGCCACTTCATTTAAAAGGAAGTTTAAGGATTCTCGGACAATATACACACCAAGTGACATTATGAGAGATGTGAAACACAACTTTGGTTTCAGCATCCATTATTCGAAAGCTTGGAAAGCAAGGGAGTTAGCTCTATTGTCCATTAGAGGATCATCAGAGGAGGCATATTATATCCTTCCAGCTTATTGCTATGAATTGGAGCGTATGAATCCCGGCACAAAAACATACATCCAAACTGATGAGAACAATCACTTTGTGTATTTATTTATGGCGGTTGGCGCATGTATCAGAGGGTTTCGTTCTTCCATGCGCCCAGTGATAGCCGTGGATGCCACTCATTTAAAATCCAAGTACAAGGGTGTTATGTTTGTAGCAAATGCATTTGATGGTAATCAAAATATATATCCTCTTGCTTTTGGGATTGGGGATTTGGAGACGGATGCATCATGGCATTGGTTTTTCACTAAACTTCATGAAGCCATTGGTGAGTGTCCCAATCTTGTTATTATTTCTGATCGCAATGTTAGCATAGAGAATGTGTGGAACAAAGTTTTTCCAACGGCGCAACATGGCATATGCTTTTATCATATGAAGGGGAACATGAAACGCACTTGCAAGTTGAAAAAGCATGATCGCATACTTATGAACTTTGAGAAGGCTGCGAAATCTTATTCCATTGCTGAATTTGATTGTCATTTTCGCAAGATCAAGCGAAAGGAACATGTTGCTCAATATCTTGAAGACGCAGGGTTACATAAGTGGTCTAGAGCTCACATGGATGGACGCCGCTACAATGTAATGACAACAAATATTGCGGAGTCAATCAACTCAGTCCTTAGGTTTGCAAGGATGATGCCAGTGGTTCATTTGATAGGGGAAATTATGAATCTCCTTGTGAAATGGTTCACCGAATGTCGTGACTTGGCTTTGAATTGCACAACAACATTGTGCCCCAATTTTGGAGAGAAGAAGTTGAGGAACAGGTTGGAGGATGCTGCAAGGATGAATGTGGTTAAAGTAAATAATGCACAGTATAATGTTTTGGACGGTTATATGGACGGCCTCGTAGATTTGACGAACAACAGTTGTAGTTGTAGAAAGTTTCAGCTTGAGCAGCTACCTTGCAAGCATGTAGTTGCAGTTTGCCGCTTCTTGAAAGTAAATGTATACTCAAAGGCTTCTCGGTATTACACTCGAAAAACTTGGATGGATGCTTATTCGGATAGCATCTACCCGGTACAGCCTCACGGAAGGTGGGATATTCCTGAAGATGTTCGAAGTCAAGTTGTGCTGCCTCCCATGGCAAGGGTCATGCCAGGCAGACGAAAGAAGTTAAGAATTCCCTCGCACGGAGAGGGCACCATTACAAGAAAGTGCTCAAGGTGAGGTTCCGGAGGCCACAATAAAAGCACCTGTAAAAACAATATTCCATTGCGTAATGTATCTTAGACAATATGATTTGTGTTTCTTTGGTAGGTCATGTAAACTTTACTTTTATTTGTGGTGGGTTTCGTGTTATGTTGAATGGGAATTGTTTTAAATTTGCATAATTTGGGTTGCATTGCTACAGCATGCTGTATTGCTTCCAGATTGCTATTTTATTGTACTTTTATTGCACTGGTATTGCTTCCAGATTGCTATTATAATTTGAGTGCGAAATTAAAGGGCCTGGAATGTAATTCCAAAAGGATCCAAAACATTAAAGTTCTTAGAATTCCTTTATTACACAGTTACCCTGATACTCCGACTAAACCTTCTTTTCTGATTACAAATTCGGCGGATGCATAGGCCAGATGTGGGGCAAATACAAGGTGAAATGTCCTATGTGTTTGACTACATATAGTTGTTGAAGGAGCATTACGAATGTTAACCCCAATAGATTGCTCATGTCTTGCCAAGAACACTCTTGAATTTATGCAATGTGCCCAAGCCAGTCCCAAAGCTGGACTCACCCGTCTGCCTGATGTGTCCAGGGACTCCAAGTTTCCCAACCTCACCCCATTCACTCCATCATGTGGCCCAATAAAATCCACCACTTGGTTGGTGACAACCACCGCCAACCCAAACTTATTTGCTAAACCCTTCAATATCCCAGATATGTTGAAGAACAATTCAGACCGCCGTTTCAAATCTGCCGGTGTTGTCTGATACTGTGATCGGAACAATGCACCAATGGAATCAATGACAATGAGTTTGACAGGTAGGCGGGTGTGATCAATGGCAATAAATGCTTCTATGTCTCCAAGGACATGGATGAGTTCTTGAGCATCATGAACACCACGAACATATATGTCTTCCAATGGCTCCAACCTTATTAAGTTGGGGTATGATGCATGATAAAGGTTGCCTAGTTGTTGCAATCGACGAAATGAGAAGCTAAATTCTGTGAATATGTAGATGGAGGAGCCCCCTAGTCCGCCATGTGAGGGTGGGAGCTGAGCTCGTACCGTAAGTTGGAGACAAAGCTGCGTCTTCCCGGAACCACTCTCCCCTACCAATTCTGTTATGGAGTTGCAGGGTATCCCACCCCCCAAGCAGTGATCTAGTATTGGGCATCCAATGGATAATTTAGGGGTTGAAAGAGGAAGGAGCATGAGGTTTTGGGGTGTCATGTTTCTGTAATTTAGGGGGGGATGTGATGGTGCCACAAGGCATGCATTATATATATAGAGTTCATTTTGAAGGTCTGTAATGTAGGCCATATGTCTTTTAAGGGATGTATACTTCATCCTTTTTCCAGGTTGTAATTACTTTTTTTTTTTTTTTTCACCAAATTGTTGAGGACCAAATAATTTGAAAAACATTCTGATGCAGTACGTACTGTAATAGGATCATATTGTAACTCTATCATCTCTCTATTGTACTCTTATTGACATAATATTGCCATTATACGCTTGTTTATTGTATAGTTATTGCTGCTATATCGCCACTCAACTGGACACCGATAAACTGTATACGCACAAATACAAAAAGAGGCATGATCATTCCATAAAATCCTATTTCCAAACTTACATAATACAACAACAGGCCACCCCATGGTTACATAATACAAAAATACGCCACCTCATAGTTCCATTTCCCTGCTGTTGACAAATTCGAAGTTTGCATACTGTTCAAGTGCGGCGACCACGACCCATGAAATTCATGACCCCGCCCACAGTGATGTTGGCCCAGTTTCCTGCCGGATCCACTATTTTTGCAAACTTACGAAATAGTTCAAATCCCCTTTCCACTTGTTCTTGCTTCAACTTGGCCATTTCTTCTGATTCCTTGAATACCATAATTGCAGTGGTAGGGGCAATTTCAATTTTTCCTTTCATTGCCTTTATATGTACGAGATGCATGCGGGCATGATAACGAGAGCGAATTGTGCGCTTTTTTATGACATCCCATCTAGCTTGGCCCTCCACAATTTTTGATACTATGTCTGCATGGAGATTTTTCCAAAACATGGTATTGCCTCGACACTGTTGCATGCCATGGACCAAGTCTGCAGTGAGTGAATTGGGTGACTTGGCTTCTGTTTCAGTCTCCCCTCCTTCAGTAATTGAAAGCGTTGGGTTTGGTGTGAGGTTATGGTCCATGGTCTTCGATATTTATTGTAGGTTGGTGTATGACTTAATTGGAAAAAAGGGGGACTAAATGTGATGGGAGTGAAATCAGTGGGGAAGGTAATGGCTGCATGCAGGAGTTAATGTGATGGAAGCTTTGATTTCAAACAGCTGGGTTTATTAATATAGGCAGGTTTTAATGACCTGGAGTAACAGAGACAGTTAGTGGCGGGAGGGATTGGCGGGAGTCTTAGGCGGGATAGTATTGGGCGGGAGTTATTACCCAGTTGATTGTATGCCTTTTTGTAATATATTTCTATTTTGGATGTTCCAAAGTTGGTAATTTTCCCATTATGTAATTCAAATAAGGGATTTGCCTATTTGCCTAATTGATCAACTCATTCAAATTTACCAATATGGTTATTGTCTTATTTCTCATTTCAGCAATCTCAATTCGTTTCCATTTTTCCATTATTCATATTTTCCTATTTTCCATGTGTCATCCAATTATGCAATTATCAAATTATTATGTTTTCCTATTTTGCAATTTCCCAAGTTTGCTTTTGTTCTATTTCCAGTTTTCCAATTTTTCAATGTTCCTATTTTCCCATTATGTAATTCAAAAAAGTTGCCTACTTTGCCTAATTGAGAAAGTAATTAAAATTGTCCAATATGGTAATTGTAATTCGTTTCCAATTTTCCTTTTTTCCATGTGTCCCTGTTTCCTATTTCCATTTATCCAATTTTCAGTTTTTGTCCAATTATCCAATTGTTCTATTAACCAATTTTCTTTTTTCCAATTGCCCTATTTTCTAAGTTTTCTATTTTTCCTATTTCCAATTTTCCAATTTTCCAATTTGCTAACTTTCCTTTTGTTCTATTTCCTATTTTGCTCTTTTCCAAGTTGCCTTATTTGCTATTTTTCAATTATCCAGGTATCCAATAGTCCAATTTTCCAATTTTCCAATTTGCGAATTTGCCTATTTTCCAAGTGTCCTTTTTTCCTATTTCCTATTTCCTATTTCCAATTTTCCAATTTTCCTTTTTTCCAATTTTCATGTTTTCAGAGTTTCCTTTTTTTCCTTTTTCCTATTTTCCAAGTTTCCTTTTCTTCAATTTCGAATTTCGAATTTTCCAATTTTCCAAGTTGCTTTATTTTCCAATTACCCAATTTTCCAATTTCCTATTTTCCAACTGTCCTTTTTTCCTTTTTCCAATTTTCCAATTTTCCAAGTGTCCTTTTATCCTATTTCCTAGTTTCCTCTTTCCAATTTTCCAATTTTCCAATTTTCAAAGTTTCCATTTTTTCGTATTTCCGATTTTCCGATTTTCCTTTTCTTCTATTTTCAATTTTCCAATTTTCCAAGTTTCCTTATTTCCCAATTTCCAAGTTTGCACTTTTGCACTATTGCTATTTTGCTATTTTGCAATTTTGCAATTTTGCAATTTCCCATTAAGGTTTGCTTTTTTTTCGTTTGTAAGCCAATTTTATTGTTGTTAATGTAATGCTGTACTGCTGTAAATTACAGCCAAGGAGTTAATGGTGTAGTTTGCAATCCCATCAATTTAATGCACCAACAAAATACCCAATATATGAACCTTCGTATATATAACTGCAACATAGGTAGCTTAATTAACGGGAAAGGTCAACATTCATATCAGTCTGACTCAAAGGCAAAGGCAAACATTCATATCAGTCTTACTCAAAGGCAAGCATTCTCCACATTCATATCAGTACTTCATATCAGTCTTACTCAAACGCAAACATTCTCCACTAAAGCTAACCATATTGTCGTTTACAACTTCAGACAGAATCTACGTTTATTTGTTTTGTTGCAGTCGGCAGCTGTGAATTGTAGTACTTCAATACTTCAATACTTGAAGATGTCGGATGTACGGCCTCCAAACGAGCAAGTGAGTTACCCGGGGGACATGACGTGGCATGTGCCATTCCCATCTCCACCGCTGACTCCCAATGATGATCCCACTTCATCTGGAAGTGAGGCCGACAGCACTGATCCCCTTGACAAAATCTGTGCCGTGAATCAGGAGCTCCAATATTTCTCTAAGGCAACAGATTGGTGGGAGACCAAATGTGATCTTGATGGCCAAGTGATGGGAAACTTGGCCAACAAGTTGAACAAAGCATTTGCTGGAGAAGTGAAGCAAACTCTAAAAGCAAAAAGTCGGAGCAAAAAGTTAGAGTCGTTGAAGTTGAAATTGGAACAGCGAAAGAAAGATGCCGTCGAAAAATTCACAAAATCTGAAGAATATAACCATGAAATGGTTGAATGTTTCAACAACGGCTTCGAAATGTTCCGAGATTATGCTTCGGTCATCTCACCAAACTACAATTGGAGTGAAATTGATGTAGCTGGTGTGTGGGATGTGCTGAATATGGGTGCTGAGGGAATGCCTCATCATAGTCTCGTCCGTGCAGCGAGGACAAAGAACAAAGACATGGATCTTTTGATGGACCTGTAGTAAGGGTGAGTGGTGCTCTATCTCCCTGACCCGAGTACATGGATCTTTTGTTGCCTTCGTTTTCCCTTCGCGGGATAGTATTGTTAAGGTTCGGGGGCGATTTGTTTTGCATCTGTGAAATGTACTGTAATGGATGTGTGTGTATTGTATGTACATTTACTTAATATTGCTGTTATATTGCGTGTATATTGCTTAATATTGACTTTGTATTGTATATATAGTGATGAATATTGCCACTTATTGGATGTATAGTGTTAAACTATTGCTACCGTATCATCCATATATTGCTCCCGTATTGGCTCTATAGTAGATGTAAATTGGTCTGATATTGCTATTATATCGTATGTGAATGGCATTTGGTCTAATAACACTCCACTTCGTTCAAAGTAATCCTGATTTCAAATATCACGGACACGACAATTGTTATCCATCCTTATATTTCCCAAGTTTCCTTTTGTTCTATTTCCAGTTTTCCAATATTTCAATGTTCCTATTTTCCCATTATGTAATGAAAAAAAGTTGCCTGCTTTGGCTAATTGAGAAAGTAATTAATATTGTCCAATATGGTAATTGTCTTTTTTCCCATTTCCACAATTTCAATTCGTTTCCAATTTTCCTTTTTTCCATGTGTCCCTGTTTCCTATTTCCATTTATCCAATTTTCAGTTTTTGTCCAATTATCCAATTGTTCTATTAACCAATTTTCTTTTTTCCAATTGCCCTATTTTCTAAGTTTCCTTTTTTTCCTATTTCCAATTTTCCAAATTTCCAATTTGCTAACTTTCCTTTTGTTCTATTTCCTATTTCCTATTTCCTTTTTCCAATTTTCCAATTTTCCTTTTTTCCAATTTTCATGTTTTCAGAGTTTCCTTTTTTTCCTTTTTCCAATTATCCAAGTTGCCTTTTGTTCAATTTCCAATTTCCACTATTCCAATTACCCAATTTTCCAATTTCCTATTTTCCTATTTTCCAAGTGTCCTTTTATCCTTTTTCCAATTTTCTTTTATCCTATTTCCTACTTTCCTCTTTCCAATTTTCCAATTTTCCAAGTTTCCATTTTTTGGTTTTTCCGATTTTCCAATTTTCCAATTTTCATTTTCTTCTATATTTCCAATTTTTGAATTTTCCACGTTTCCTTATTTCCCATTTTCCAAGTTTGCAGTTTTGCAATTTTGCAATTTTGCAATTTTATTTTCTGAAATTCCCAATAAATGCTTAGTTACATAGTCCTATTTTGGGTTGAAATCCACAAATTCCAATTTCCCATTAAGGTTTGGTTTTTTCGTTTGTAAGCCAAATGTATTGTTGTTAATGTAATGCTCTACTGCTGTAAATTACAGCCAAGGAGTTAATGGTGTAGTTTGCAATCCCATCAATTTAATGCACCAACTAAATACCGAAGTACATGGATCTTTTTGTTGCCTTCGTTTTCCCTTCGCGGGATAGTATTGTTAAAGCTTCGGTGGCGATTTGTTTTGCATGTGTAAAATGTAGTCTGTAATGGATGTGTATGTATCGTATGTAGAATCACTTCATATTGCTGTTATATTGCATGTATATTGCTTAATATTGCCTTTGTATTGTATTTCTAGTGTTTGCATATTGCCACCCTATTAGATGTATATTGTCATACTATTGCTAGCGTATTATCCTTATATTGCCCTCATATTGTGTCTATAGTGTATGTATATTGGCCTCATATTGCTTTTATATCGTATGTCAATGGCATTTGCTCAAATAAGTCTCCACTTCGTTCAAAACCAGGATGATTTTTGGCATGCTTGGGCCAAATACAACAGAAAAAAAAATCCATTCAAGCTTCTACAATGGAACGCACAATAACCGTTTTACATGTCCTTCCAAGACCAGTGTGAAGTATCCTCGGATGGTACCGTAGAACTCTAGGTCCATCCGGAATTTGATAGAAGAAAACTTATTCAGAATCTTTCATATTTGTAACCACTTTGCTTGTTCTCGGAGGAAGAAACAAAAATAATCATAATAATAAACGGTGTGATTTCAATTATTTCAAAAGATATCAATACGGTTTGTTTGACATTATAAGGGCATGTCTCACACAATTAAGCCCACAAAATAAAGTAAACATGCTATAAGCTCCACAGTAATATTTACTTCATCTCTATAATCAGAATAATGGGGGCAAAAAAGCACGGAGAAATACGTGAAATGAAAAACAACTCGGCAGTGACTGTGAGATTGTGTACATAAAACTTGGAACAACGTAACCAATTAAAGCTAAGGCATCTCATACGTATGCCTACAGAAAATAACAGTGTATGGTCATCTTCTTTAGAATATTGCAATCAACACTTGGTTGAGACCGACCTGCAAAAACAACTGGGTTAAGTACAGAGATAGAGTTTATGAATGGCAGTTCCAGAATTAAGACCTATGTTGATTTGTAACTCCCACCGAGTCAGTTCATAGTGCCAAATGCAGCTATCTGGCACAAAGATATGACAAGCCAAATGATCCCAAGAAAAAAAGCAAACTAAACAAGAAAAGAGAGGCATGCCAGAAATGGGAACCTGAGCAGAAAGCATCACATAAGCATAGAAGCAGATTTTCTCCATTACAATGTTCAAGAATGATGTAAATACTAGATAAAAGAGTTCTTATTCAAACCTCAGCAGGTTTCTCGGTTTCATTCCTGGACCTTCAATATCGTCTTGCACAATAGCATCATTTGACTTTGTCAAACTTCCAGACAAAGACTCCGCAATTTCTTTTAGACCCTGCAACAAAATGGCATGACTTAAATACAGAAGGAAACTAATCCAATATGCAAGATGAAAGACGAGTGATTGGTACCTGCTCCAGCTAAGATCAGCAAACACAGTATGAGGTTCCAAATTCCAATAACAACATAATGCTAAGCAGAAAAGTAGAATTGCTGCCGACATTATTTAAAACGAACTAAGTCAAAACTAAATTGAGAAATCTTAAGAAAGCTGTATGCTTCAGTAAGTCCACTAACAGATTCCCAGTGCAGGAAATGAAATTTACCTATATCACATACATTGCAAACAAAACCACAGACACAAAATGTGAACAATGGCTACAAAAGCATCCATAAAGAGCAACAATATTTATATATGGAGGTGTACAAAATAGGTAACCTTCAAAATCGAAACAGTGTGTGTGCCATGTAAGGCAATTAGCCACTGCTTCTAGACTGTACAATATTACACCTCACAATATACAGCAGGGCCAAAGACCCGAGTTGCTACACATAATAACTAAACCTAGTAGCTCTAGCAAAAAGGCAGGAATTTCCAGCAAAGCATCCACGTCTGCATCTTCATATAAACGAGTTCCTGACATAATTAATGAGCACAGTGAATTCCCAAGTCCTAAGTCCACACTCAACTAAATTCACAGACATGAAGACATATACCTCATACATATGCCTCCCCCCTTAAACCCTCTATTGCAAGCTTCAGTCTGTAATATTTGGTCTTCAAAGGGTCAATTGTATGCAACGAAATCCCAGCACTGAGATGCTCCAAGAATTTTACGGTCATGATTCCGCAAGACGCACTGTCAAGCCAATAAGTTGGGAAATTAGAACTGCATTTATGTAAAATAGTTTCTAAACTCCACTAAATTCACAAACCTTACCCATCTCGTTGTTGTGGCACATCTCCAATGGTGCAAACTGAGAATGGCGTAAAGCTTGACATCTGCAGCCCCCTTTGCTTAACCTCTTCAAGCTCAGAAGCTTCATAAAAGTGCATATTGTACAGCACTTGTGGCAGCGTCTCGGCAATAGGGCGAAGCAGTCCAACCAGGTTCTTTGTGGCGGTAAAATCAGAGTACGAGTCATACACAGTTGCAGTATGATTGACGAAATCAAGTTCGATTGCAACCCAGTGGGACAATTTCAGATTATATGGAAAATAGACCTTCCTAACTTTTGTCCAAGCTTGGCCATACCCGTGTTGCCACGTACCGCGCACATAGTGATGTATATTGTTCAGCTTGCTGGGTGTAAGGTCACTGATGTTTGAAGCAGCTGCCTTCTTCGCTCCACGTGTCTTGCCAGTCGCTTTGACCGGCTCTAGAAATTGCTGCACACATTGAAATGAAGCCATATTACATAATGACAACCAAAAGCAAATGAAGCAGTGAATGTTAAATGGTAACATGTTTACCTGCAAGCAACAATCTGCCGTTGTCCACTGAGTTCCAAATACCAACGGATGCGCGAGTTGCCTTTTCCGGATGAGAAAGGTTGCCATGTCCAAGTGCTGAAAGTTCACGTATATAATATCAGCACAATTTCATACAACTGTACACTTAATAAAGGTTAGAAAATAATTGAAGTATCGTAATAAAGTAGAGAATTGTGTATTCTTACCCTTGAGCTAATCCATTCCGTATCATCGATCAGTTTGTAGAAAAAATCAGCGCCCACCGAACATGATTCCAGCTGCACCTCCGCACTACAAGAGGCAAAAACGTAAATTCCCGATCAGAACTTAGGTGGTAACAGTTTTCACAACATATATAAAATTATATTTTCCCATTTAAAATAACAGTTTTCAGAACTTAGGCAAAAACGTAAATTCCCATTTAAAATCGTTTATATTGTAAAATAATAGTCGTATACATGCTGTCAAATTATACTATAAGCACATTGGGCCGTGAGCAATCAATAACGTGGCCGTCATGCGGAGGCCCTACAGGCATAAGTTGAAATCCGGCTACAGTCCGGCTACAATGAGGGAGTTATATATGGCCCTTACGTCAGACAAATATAGAATTGACTTATATGTAGCAATTAGGTGAGACAAATATAGAATTCTTGCTAAGTAGGAAGCTACTTCACTGGGGAGTGGAATAATTTTGCCTCAATTGTAACAAAACTTTCAAATTCTATATATACATATGAAGAAACATGATAAAACAGGAAACAAAAAACTTGTTAGATTTTATCTCCATGTTTTAGTGGCCAATCATCTTGACTTTATTTGTCTCCATTTTTGTCCCCTTGAGCACCAATTGAGAATTCTTAGGTAAACTACTTATCTCTATTTGTTTCTCCACTTGAAATTGTAACGACAACCAAGCAATTGTATTTGTCTTCTATTTCAACTCTGTTTTTCTTCACTTCAAATGTGACCATAAGTTCAATTATTTGTTCGAGTAATAATTTGTTTTAGATTAAGAAACTCTTTGAACACATAACCATAATCCAAGAGGTAACTGCCATATACACTTTAAACACATCCTCGACTGCATTAATATTTTTTGTTATGAATACAAACGTTTTATTGATAATCAAGACGAAAAAACATCGATTAAACAATGAAAAGGAAAACTCCAGAACAACTAAAGAAAATCTAGGCAACTATGACTGAAGATAAAACACTGAGGAAAGACACTAGCAGAGTCGAGGAACATGAGGAACATAACATGGAGGAGAAGACCAGATGCCATGGGCGGAAGGAGCCGCTATTACAACCCCTTTTAAATCTCTGTTATTGTCTTCTTTTGAGTCTAAATGTTATAATAATAAACTACAATTCAAAATTTCTTACTACCTATATTTAACAAAATACATTTAACAGCAGCAGTCAATATTTTTTTGCTTTAACAAAGTCTGAATTTTGTTCATCACAAATATACACATGTATATTAAAGCGAACTTGGTAATTCTCTCATTTCTATATCAGCACATACTAGCATAACATGCAGATTGGATTTTGAAGGTAAAGAATCCTAACCTGATCTCGTTTTTCCAGCCAATGCAAAACTCCATTACTGCCTGCACATCTTCAATGGGAAGGGGTTTTGATGGATCAAAACATGGCGGGGTTTCAGTCGCATCCGACACACTCATCGTCCTCTTCTTCCTCAACGGATCAGTAAATGGACTACACAAAGTGTGGGACGGACGCTTCTGTCTACAGCCTTTACCTTTCTCTTCTTTTGTTTCAACACTTTTAGACCCTTCTCCATCACCAGCCATACTCACTTTCGGTATACTTGGAGGATTGATCGGACCTCCCGATGCCATACTATCACTTATTTTCCAATCTTCTAACAAAAACATCAGTCTTTTGCAGATTTCGTCACACCCGGCCACATCTTCCGGGGTAGGCAGCTTCTCGACTTGTGCATGCTCAGCTGCTTCATGTACTTCTAAGTGAGGAACGGAAGTGACAATTTCTGGCTCTTCGACTAGCAAGGCTGCGGATGGTTCGGCTCCATCACCGGGGCTTTTTGTTTCCATTGCTGCCGGTTCTATATGCGGACTACCATAGTCATGTAATGGTCCTTCATTCATATGAGGACTACGGAGGTCCTCATGTCCTTCCCCACCCTCATTCAACCCACTATTTATTTTTTTCAGCTTCTCTATCTCCCCCTTGAAATAATGTTCCATGGAAGCTAGGGTCTTGCCAAAATCCTCCACTGACTGTTTATATTTTGCAGACTCTGTTTCACGTTTCAAGGACTCCGTCCGTACAATTTCTTCCAACTGATGCACTCTCTTGCGAAGTCCTCGATTCGAAGCGGCTAAATTGGCCAATTCATCCTTTGTCCTTTCAAAGTCACGCTTCAAAGTGCGTAAATGAGTGGACGCGACTTTACCCTGCATTAAGTTATAATGCAAATGTTACAATATTTCGAAAATATTTCCCATCAACAGCAGTTTTTTTCCTATGGTATTATGACGTATATATTGAAAAAAAAGTAATGCTTGCCTTAGAAGACGATGGAAGGCTAGCAATTTCAGCAATGTCCTCATCTTTTTCTTGCACAGAGGCAGAAGTGCTGGTTTTTGGTTCTTCGTCATCGCCAATCAACTGAACAACTTCTTCAGTGTCATCAACATCGTCACCCCAACTCCAATACGGATGCTGCTTCTCAATTACAGATGGGCGGAGAGGTTGCACATCAACCTGCAATTTACAGAGACAAAAAACATATTATTAAACCTATAATTTGAATCAGAAGCATAACATTAGTATTATTAACAGAACTAACCTCTGCATTTTCAAATACTTGGCTCATTACTTCGTGAAAACGAGGCAAACTATTGATTCTCCATTGTAGTATACGAGGGACCTGGTTATTCTGTTCGCGCACAACGATATGCAATGCAGCGAATGCTGGAAACACCTCAGAAGTCCATATCTGTTTTCAAGAAAAATATATCAATCACTGTAAACAAAGTAAATGGAACTTATACATAAACGGATATTTCCTCACCTGAAGTGCAAAGCTAAATCCTTTTATGTGGTACTCCCTTGGTCTACCACTTGCCATTGTCTTGGATTGCTTTGCTGATTTTTTGGTTTTTAAGGCTTTCTGGGGCACTTTGACTCTCTGGTACTCTGCGCACAGTGCCCTCAACAATGACGAATTTGTCTTGGCATATGACACAGCACCCCACGGATACTTCTGGAAGTCTTCAACATCTTCGGCCAATTTCAAGTAGCGCATGTCAATGTTGACATGCTTTTCACTGCCCAACAGCACAAACACAGCGAAATATAAATGCCCAAACTTGAAGACGTCCTCCTCATCACTGCAGTCGATGAAGGCTTGTTCGAGTTCGGAAAGGCTGACCGTTTTATTGTTGCAGAAATATTTCTTCTTCAATGAGCAGTTGTCATTAGTTGCAGTCGGAATGAAGGGAAGCTTTCCAAACTGCAGCCCTGTGATGACGCAAAACTGCTGCGCTGTGAACTGTATGACCTTGTTGCCAACGATGAATTTGATCCCGTTGACTTGAGAAACTGTCCTCGGGTCTGCCTTTCTCAACAACAAGCCATGGATAATTTGTGTTGTCCACTTCAGGTCCTCAATTACTAACAAATGGCCAAAACAACTGTCCTTGAACAGTTGAAATTTGACTTAGATATGTCTAGAAAGAGAGAAATTAACCTCACTATCGGTGCTGAAAAGATAGACAACATGTTAAACTCAGGGAAACCTTATGGTGACAAGTCAGGTCTAGGATTCACCTCTGAAACAGTCAAGATGAGTGACAAAGTGAAATTTGTAAAGGCTGTGGATTCTGTGCAGATAATGGATGAGTCCAAAATCTCCATGGATCAATACAAGTCAGTCTCTGCACAAAACTTCAGTTCGCAGGGTCAATCCGTCTCTAAGCAGTACCAATCCACAAAAGTCAAAACACCTACAGTTTTTCCCTCTGGATCAGATTCCTCTAAGAGAAATTCCTTCATCCCGGTGTGCCACTTCTGTAACAAAAAGGGGCACATTCGACCTAACTGCTTTATACTAAGAAAGAATCATCTTGCCTTAGAAAATCAAGTCCAAAGTCTCTTAAAGGAAGTAGCCATCATCTCAAATCGTCTAAAACCTCTTCACAGGATTAGTCCTCCAACCAAGAGGATATGGGTGAACAAAAATGAAACCTGTCTAGTTGTCCTAAATGCCTTATCTGTTCAAAACTCTAATCTTTGGTATTTTGATAGTGGTTGCTCTAGACACATGACTGGTGATAAGAGTTACTTCTGTGAATTCTCTCCCATATCCAACCTTGGTAGTGTCACTTTTGGTGATGGTAGTAAGTCTAAAATCCTAGGTAAGGGAAACATATCTGCTCCAGGGATTGATAAACTTGAGAATGTCTTGCTTGTTGAAAATCTAAAGTCAAATCTAATAAGCATAAGTCAACTCTGCGACCAAGACACTTGTGATGTTCGTTTCACTAGAGAAAGGTGTACTGTCTCAAATAACGAAGGAAAAACTATCCTGACTGGCTTAAGATCGAGTGATAACTGCTACTGTGTGGAGACTAATCTGTTTCTCAAAAATGTTGCGTGTAACCTCTCAATTGACAACTCTATGTCATTGTGGCATCAAAGACTAGGCCATGTCAATCTCAAGGACCTTGAGATTCTGTCTAAAAAGGAAATAGTGAGGGGTATTCCTAAGTTTGTTAGTTCCTCAAGATTCGTGTGTAGTGGGTGCCAACTAGGAAAACAAACTAAGTCTGGTCATGGAATTGTTAACTCCATGACTACCACCAAACTCCTGGAACTCGTTCACATTGACTTAGTTGGACCTATTCAAACCATCAGCCTAGGAGGAAAGAAGTACATCCTGGTAATTGTTGATGATTTCTCTAGATTTACTTGGGTAGCTTTTCTAAAAGATAAAGGAGAAACCTTTGTTCACTTTAAATCTATCATGAATAAAATGCAAAATGAAAAGGGTAGAAAAGTGAAACTCCTGTCTAGAATTAGGAGTGATCATGGAACTGAGTTTGATAACTCATCTTTCATTGAGTACTGTGATGAGTTAGGAATTAGGCATGAATTCTCCTCTCCTATCACACCTCAACAAAATGGTGTAGTTGAAAGGAAGAATAGGGTCTTAATTGAGATGGCCAGGGTAATGCTCTCCAGTAAGGAACTGCCCAAACACTTTTGGGCTGAGGCAATCAACACTGCCTGTTATGTAATAAATAGAGTTTATCTCAGGCCAACGTCCAGCAAAACTCCATATGAGCTATGGAATGATAAGAAACCTAACCTAAAGTACTTTAGAGTCTTTGGCAGTGTTTGTTACATCTTGAGAGATAGGGAGCATCTAGCAAAATTTGATTCCAAGAGTGATGAAGGTATCTTCCTTGGTTACTCGACCAATAGCAGAGCTTATAGAGTCTTCAACAATCGAACAAAGACTATGATGGAGTCTAGTAATGTTGTTATAAATGACTCCTTGAAAAATTCGATACCTTGCTGTGATGATGTTAACTTGTTTGAAATGGAAAAGGAAAACCCCGTGTCAGTTGTCACTGAACCACCTCCTCCTAAACCTACTGAGCCTATATCCCGTGAGGTTGTTCACACAGAACCTGTGGCACCTAGTCCTGCTCCTTGGGTCGGTAGGAATCATCCTAGTGATGTCGTCTTAGGAGATCCCACTGCTGGAGTTAAAACAAGAAAACAATTAGTTGAGGAAATCAGTCATGTGTGTTTTATGTCCCAAGTCGAACCAAAGAACATTAAGGAAGCTCTCTCCCTTGATGATTGGGTAATTGCCATGCAAGAGGAACTGAATCAATTCAAAAGGAATGATGTGTGGGATTTAGTCAAAAGGTCAAAAGAGAAAAACGTTATAGGAACTAAATGGCTGTTCAAAAATAAGTCAAATGATGAAGGAAAAGTTGTGAGAAACAAGGCTAGGCTTGTTGCTCAGGGCTACTCTCAAGTCGAGGGTATAGATTTTGACGAGACCTATGCTCTTGTTGCTAGACTAGAATCCATTAGACTTCTGCTTGCTGTTTCCTGTTACATGAATTTCAAATTGTTTCAAATGGATGTCAAAACAGCTTTTTTAAATGGAATTATTAATGAAGAAGTTTATGTTGAACAGCCAAAGGGATTTGAAGATTTGGACTATCCCGATCATGTCTACAAATTGAAAAAGGCTCTCTATGGCCTTAAACAAGCCCCTAGAGCGTGGTATGAAAGACTGTCTACTTTTCTCTTGGCAGAAGGTTTTATTAGAGGTTCTGCAGATAAAACCTTATTTGTTAAAACTTGCAACTCAGAAAGAATCATTGCTCAAGTCTATGTTGATGACATTGTTTTTGGAGCCACTTCCGAAGCTTTAGTAAATAACTTTACCAAACTGATGGAAAGTGAATTTGAAATGTCTATGGTTGGTGAACTCACCTACTTTCTTGGTCTTCAAGTAAAACAATGCGTTGATGGTATCTTTATCTGTCAATCCAAGTATGCCAAAGATCTTGTGAAAAAATTTCACTTGGATAATGCCAAGAACGCTAGAACTCCCATGTGTAGCAAAGCCAAAATCAGTGCAGACTCTAATGGTGAGTCTGTTGATCAAAAAACGTATAGGAGTATGATAGGAAGCTTGCTTTACCTAACTGCCAGTAGACCAGACATTGCCTTTAATGTAGGACTTTGTGCTAGATTTCAAGCCAATCCTAAAGAATCCCATCACAAGGCTGTGAAAAGGATTATCAAGTATGTAAACTCTACCATCAATCATGGTCTTTGGTATTCTAGGCAGTCCAACACTTCCCTTATAGGCTACTGTGATTCCGATTATGCTGGGTGTGTTGATGATCGAAAAAGCACCTCTGGTGGGTGTTTCTTTGTAGGACAGAACCTTGTCTCTTGGTTAAGTAAAAAACAAACCAGTGTTGCTCTTTCCTCCACTGAATCCGAATATATTGCTGCAGGAAACTGTTGTACTCAATTAATGTGGATGAAACAAATGCTAAGAGACTACGGTATTTTTGAGAACACCTTTCTTGTGTACTGTGATAATGTGTCTGCCATGTGTCTTGCCAAAAATCCCATACAACATACAAGAACAAAACACATTGACATCAGACACCATTTCATCAGGGATCTTGTAGAAGATGGTATTTTGAAACTAACTTACTGTCCTACTGAGCATCAACTTGCAGATCTTTTAACCAAGCCTCTTGATTCTCCAAGATTTGAGTTCCTACGAAAATCTATAGGTATTGGACCACAGGATTAAAACTGCACTTTTTTTTATGCTTCTTCTCTTCGCTTCTTCCTACGTCCCTTTCTTTCACTTATCCCTATATTCTCTCTTTTTTATTGTTAAATTAAAATTTTTTTTATAATTTTTAAAATTAAAAAAAAAAAAAAAGTTTTTTTTAATTTCAAAACAAAAAACAAATGGGGTGCAGTTCTGGTCCTTATTCCTTATCTAAACTCTGTGTTTCGTAGAGTTTCCTTTGGGCTTCATATCAAAAGTTCGGTCCTGGCTATTCTTGGTTTAATACATTACAAATTGTATTAATACTTTCTTCAGGACTGACACATTCCCTCTCCTTTTTATTGTTTTCTCTCTCTCTTGTTTTTTATTATTCTGAGCTCTGTTTTTTTTACGTGCTGTCACTCGTTGCTTGCGTTTTTTATTATTATTCTGCTGTGTGTTTCCTTACTTGTGTCAGTTTGGTGTTCCCTAGGTCACGCACTCTCTCTCTCTTTTCAGGCGTGTTTCTTTTTTTTCTTTTTTTTGTTTTCTGTTCTTTGGTTTCTTCACCTTAGTTCTCTCCGCCTCTTCTCACGCACTCTCTCTCTCCTCTTCGCTTCTCTCTTCTCACTTTTCTTCTCTCTGCTTTAATGGAAGAAACTGCTTCTGGCCCCTCTCACGTCACACACTCGGCTCCCTCAGGCTCTCAAGAGCCTCCTCCCGCTGGTCTATCCGCTCATCCTTCTGCTCCGAGCGATCCTCCCTCTCTGATCGTTAACAGGTTCTCTTCTCCCTCTGTGCAAACTCGTTTCGACTCTGTCACTATTTTTCGAAAAATTCTGTCTGAATGTGTGTTTGTTCTCCGCTCTATGCCTAAAGATTTTCTAGCTCTTATCCATAGGCTTTCTCTCAAACATCTGTGCACACACATTCAACAGTATAATGAACACATTGTGAAGGAATTCTATGCCAATATCTCATCTGACATCGACATCAATGATCAAGATCAATCCATTTCTGTCCTTTGTAGAGGGAAATATGTCTCTGTTAGTGTCAAAATCATAGATTCCTTCTTCAATTTACCTCACACCTCTGCTGCCCAATCTGTCTTGTTCTGGAACCAAGCTGAGTCCGTATCCCTTGAGCAAATCAATTCTGCTCTTTTCAAACCTGATAGTCCTGTCAAACCTAAAGGCTCCTTCACCATTGGCAATATGACCCCCTTGGGTAAATGTCTGTGTTATCTGCTAAAATCCAATGTCTTTGCTCCTACCAACAAATCCAGAATGCCGAGGGTGTCTCATGGTCTCCAGGGTGTTGTTCCCTCTTCAAAATCTGCCTCTCTTGTTTCCTCTGATCCTACCAACTCTGTTGAGGAAGACATTACTGATTCTGCCTCGGATGAGGACTTCATTAGCACACTTCTCAAATCTCACAAGCGAAAATCTACTGAAGATGCTCCCGGTGAATCTGGTCTTCCTTCCCCTGCTCCTGCTGCTTCTCCAATCATTCCTACGGTGAGGAAGCTTCCTGCCAGGAAGTGTCGGATCTCACACTAAGGGGGAGCTATGTGCACTCACTATGGGGGAGCTCTGTGCACCTGCTAAGTTGGAATTGCTGTCTCTGTTGTTTTGTTTTTGCGGTTCTAGGTTTCTCTGTGATCCCTTTGTCTTTTCTAAGACAAAAAGGGGGAGAATTTTGGAAACTGTTTCAATTCTGTGTTGTTGTTATTTTGTACAAGTACATCTTTATGTTAATCTTATTAAATGCTTCTATAAAATCTGTGTTACAACTTTCTGTTAATCTTATTAAATGCTTCTATAAAATCTGTGTTTCTGTTGAAGCTTTTAACTCCTCTTGTGAAGGTTGTGCAGGTACCTTGTCAAAATTCCTTCAGTTCAGTTTCTGTCTAGAATTGAATCTTATGGTTTTGTTTAAGAAAAGGCCAAAGGGGGAGATTGTAAGGATTGTATTTTTATGTTTGGCTCTTCTCTTGTAATTCCACAAAACCATTGTATTAATTCTTAGTTTCTAAGATAGTTTAGAGGTTAAGACTGAAATAGATTGAAGATCATCACAGTCATCACGTTGTTGCCAAAGGTAAAACTCATATGCATTTTCACTGGATTAATACATGATCACGTGTATTGATCCAACGTTCTTTTTTGCCTTTTGCTTCCTCACTGGATTCATACGTGGTCTTGCGTATTAATCCAACCTTCGTCTTTTGCATGCCGTTAACAAACGCTCTGTTTAAATCAGCCTTGACAGTTTTTATAAAATTCTTCCCATCCTTAAAACTGACAAACACATGAGAGTAACTCACTTGCTCTCTAACGGTTTTGTTTTCTTGGTTCAAAGTTCTTCTTTTTGTTTATTAGTTTAAACCCATTCCTCTTGGTTGCTGTCACTCTCTCCAAGTAAATAGGTTTTAAACTATCTCTTCAGACTTTGCCCAAGGTGCCGTTTCTTGTGTTTAGTAAACAGACAACACTTGCTTTTTGTTTATTCTTTTCTGACTTGCTTTGTCTTGCACGGTCCTTGGTTTATTCTCTTTTGGTCAGCAGCCTGTTTTTAAACTGAGTTTCTCAAGCTCCCTATATATGCTTCTTGCTGATCAGTTTTTGTTCAAGGCTTCAGCCCATGCATTGCTAATAATAAGATCACTTGCTTTCTGTGAGTTCTTCTTGGAAAATGGCTGACTCGTTTTCTTTAAACTAAACCTTCATATATGTTTCAGCTAGTATATGCTGCTTGAGAGTATACGATTGAAAGTATACATATAAGCTTCTCCAAGTATGCATTTACAAGATTTCGGCTGTGAACTGTTTTTGTTGGTGTAATGTTGAAATAAACTATTTGCTTCAAATTCATTACCTTCTGTTTATTCTTCACAACACTAAGGTTTCGTTTATCTGGCTCAATCATGTTATATAATTGAGATAGATGAATTTGTGAAACCACAACTCACTCCATACATCATATCATATACAACTAGAGCTTGGTGCTCATGAGAGGATTTGCTGCTAAGAAACAAAGAAATGGTGCTTGCTGAAAGGGTGATTGAAGCTGCCTATAGGTGATAGATTGAGCTAAGTCTTCCTTCATTTCATTGTATTTCTTAATGAGTGGATTGATACTCTCCTAGCTTGGTGCTCCCAGTTTTTTACCCTCTTGGGTTTTCTGGGTCAACAACTCTTGTGTGCTGTTTACTTTCAGCTGTTAAGTGTATTACCTTGTTAATCTCTTAATTGTTTGTTTGTGTGAGTGTATGAATTAACAAGAACTTTTAATTGGTTGGTCCTTGACCTGTAGCCTACTTCACCCCCCCTCTGTAGGCTTTTAGAGCTTAGGGCTGGTTTTACAGTAATTAAAAGAGGTGGAAAAAGTGGCGCAAAGATAAAAAAAGGGGGCGAAATTTTTGTAGATCTATGACTCATAGGAAACGCCGTTGAAAAATAATTCTATGATGCGTATAAGTATTTCATGATGTGTAGAAGACGTCGTTAAATAAAATTTTAAAGGGAGCTTTAGTTTTAATCTTTAGATCAAATTAGTTAATTTGATCAAACATTTCAAAGAAATGGTCTCATCTAAGAGCCTTAGATAAGACTCTCACTATAGAATTCTACAAATATATTGATACATTCAGGTAGGTCGATGGGCCCCCCAGTCCATCGAGCAAAACCCCGGCATGGTCAGTTGTCCTTAGAGCTGAGCTTGGGCTAGGGTGTCTGAAGTCTAGCCCGCTCATCAAAGCCCAGCCCGATGGCCCCACTAACCATAATCTTTCTACAAAAGAACAAGGCACACTGTCTACGGGTCGGGATCTAGTGAGAACGCCTATGTGAGAACATAACATGAGAACACCGTTGGATCTAATCTAACGGCTGTATGAAAAGCAATTGTAAGCGTAAGTGTTGTATTAGAACGAGGCCTTCTTCTGTCTTCTCCCTCCAAAACGTCCCCTCCAAAACATAAGTCCCCTCCAAACCAGCTGTTCGCTCAGTTGAATGAGAAGGCCATTTTTTTATCAGCTTTGATTGAGGAAGAACTGTAACACTGAAGAGAGAGCACCCCTGTTAATCGTTTTTCGGTTTGAGGAAGAACACATAAACGGTATGCTCATTTTTCTAGGTTTCCCATTCAGGCGAAATAAAGGAATCTTGAATTTTATAATTTCATCTTTGTGGTTGGGTTTTTGGGGTCGGAACATACGTCAATCCTTGAGCAACATTGAAACTGGCGTTGAGTTGGAAAGTGCTGACCGTACCGTTGTGGTTCTGCTCTGTTGGTTTTGAAATCGTTGAGCGCGAGCGAAACAGGGGTTGAGGAAGATGAAAAGTGATTGGGGTTGACGTCCAGATCTAAAAGGGCTACGTTACGTTGTCATATTTGTTGAAATTTTGAAGTTGTAAATCAGTTACGAGGTAAGCCATATACTGTACTTGTCAATTTCATTATTGGGCATCAGCATGAGTCACTTTAGCTTGTATGTATGACTTTAATGTTTCAGCAGAGAGTGATTTGCATGTCATATGTATTTTAAAGCTGTTTGAAAGCATGTGCCAAATATTGGGCATCAGCATGAGTTTGATTAGGTTGTATGTATGTCTTTAATGTTTCACCAGAGAGTCATTTTGATGTCATATGTTAGTTGATATATATTTTAAAGCTGTTTGAAAGCATGTGCCAAATATTGGGCATCAGCACGAGTTACGTTAGTGTGTATGTAGGTCTTTAATGTTTCACTGATAGTGATTTTCATGTCATATATGATGGTGGTGATGTGATATTCAGGGTTAAATTGCAAGAACTGTGAAATGGAGTGCGAAGGATAGGTGACACCGGAAGTTAGTTCAGACTTGAAACCAAAATTGGGACTTGAATTTGATTGCTGTGAGGATGTGTTCAATTTCTATAATATGTATGCTGCGAAAGCCGGATTCGGCATTTGGTGTTCTACAACGAGAACGAGCACATTCACAGGAGAGGTAACAAGGAAATAATATGTATGCTGTAAACAAGGGTATTCATTGACAAGCACTGTTAGTCGTAAGAGAAGACAGCGAGGTTGTACTCGAACTGGGTGCAAGGCTAAACTTGCGATGTTGAAGGTACAAGAGAAGAATAAGTACACTGTTGTAGGATTCAATGAGGTACACAACCAAGACATGACCACAATGGATAAAGTCCATCTATTGAGATCTCACCGTAACTTAACAGAGTCTACAAAGGCCTATAGTGCACATATGAGCAAAGTTAATATCCCTGTACGTAAACAGGTAAGCCTTCTTGAGGTGCAAGTAGGGGGATTGGAAAATATTGGATTTGTTATGAGAGATGTCTATAATTATGCAAGGGACGTTCGTGGGGAGGTGATTGGGCATGATGCAGAGCTGCTGAAGGAGCATTTTTTTGGCTGAGCAAGGAAAAAATGATTCATTTTATTTCAATATGGAGGTAGATTAGGAAGGAAGGATGGGAAATGTTTTCTGGGCAGATGCAAGGTCAAGACGAGCTTATGGGTTTTTTGGGGATGTGGTCGTATTTGATACGACATTCAACACGAACCGCTATAGGATGGTCTTTGCGCCTTTGTTAGGCGTTAATAACCATAGGCAGACAGTGTTGTTTGGTTGTGCATTCCTAACTAGTGAAACCACGGATTCATTTGTATGGTTGTTCGAAGAATTCAAGAAAGCCATGCCAGGTGAGCCACCCAAAATGATCATCACTGATGAAGATGCAGCCATGTCAAAGGCAATTGCTTTAACTCTCCCAACAACATTCCATAGATATTGCATATGGCATATCTTGAATAAGTTTATGGAGAAATGTGCAAATGCATATGGGGTATGGACACGAAAGAAGAATTTGATGCGAAATGGGATTAAATCATCACAAGCAATGGGCTGAAAGACCATCCGTGGCTGAGCTCGATTCATGCTTTGCGGGAGAATTGGGTTCCATCATATGTAAATATGTTTTCGGCTAGGATGTCAAGTAGTCAACGGGCTAAAAGCTGTCATGCATTTTTCAAACAATATATTAACAGGAAAAACACATTGATGGAATTCATTGTACGTTTTGAAAGAGCTCTTGGTTCACAGAGGCACAAGGAGTTAATGGCTGATCATGTTGATACCAATGAAAAACCTCCGCTGCCATTTCGAACACCAATGCAACATCAAATGGCACGCCTTTACACCCGGGAAATTCTTGAAATGCTTGAGAGGGAAGTCTTCAGAAGCCTTTTATGCTTGTTCGAACTTGTAGAGCAAGATGAGACCCAGTGCAGGTACAAAGTAAGTGAGCGGGTAAATCCGGGGGTGACACGGATGAAGGAGCTTGTGCATGATAAAGATGCCGATAAAGCTTATTGCAGCTGCAAATGATTTGAATTTTGGGGTATTCTGTGCCGACACATCCTAGCATTTTTAAGAATGAAGCAGGTGGAGCACTTGCCAGACAATTACATATTGAAATGATGGCTTCAAAGTGCAAAGTGCGGTGTAGTATATGATAAGAATGACAAAGAAGTTAAAGATTGCGTGGACGGTTTGGTTTTGGTTAAGAGATCGAAACTTGGCAAAGTTGCAGGTGATTTGATAGATTCTGCTTTGTTGTGTGATGAAGGTTTTGAGTTGCTGGAAAATTCATTTGACGACATTCGTGGGAAGCTTACAAAGTTGTTGTCATCAAGAGCTCATGTCGAAGAAGAACCCAATGGAGAGGTCGGAACTAGTTCTCCCCAAGTCAGAATGAAAGATCCCCATCGAGTAAAAGTAAACGGGCGTGCGAGAAGAGTGAAAGGACAAAAAGAGAAGGCAGCGGAAGGACATAAACGGCGGTGCAGTGAATGTAGGAAGACTGATCATGATAGACGGACTTGTCCAAAACTTGTGAGCCCGTAAGTGAATATGTAATTGTGTGGGTTTGAATTTTATACAAGAAATGCTGTTGACTTGTTTATTTGTTTCGATGTTGCAGCTCTTCATCTTCCGACGCAGAAGTTGGTGCTGCAGTTGATGAGAATTTGCAGCCCAATCAAAGCATGCAGGACAGGGAACCTACTATGACAGAGTCATTTCTGCAAGAGTTTGATTTCATTTACGGTCCCGGAGTGTGAATATTTGTTGATACAAATTGGTGTCGTTTTGGAAACCATCTGGAACCATTAGTGAATCTTATGTAAGTGCCTCATGTTGATACTGAACTAAGGTTTGTGAACAGCAACAGTGAAACCGCCCAAAAACAAAGTAACTTTTGTATTCGATAATTATTAAGTGTCACACACGTATCACATGACTTACATTCGGACATAGAAAAATAAAATTCAAAAAACTACATTAAAGTCAACAATAAGTTATTTGAAGACCCACTTAGTTATCAGCATTAGAGTCATCACTTGACTCAAAGCGGTCACATTCCTCCCAATCTAGAATGCGTTTGTCATTGTAGCAATCCTGGCACCACTCTAAATTTTGGGTTTTACACATGCAAACAATGGGAGATGGGGGCTTTGGGGGAGAAGGGGTTGGGGACCGATAGTATTGAACATTGTCTGGACCTACTGCGAATAGATCCCTGCATGTCCCACAAGGACGCTCGTGAACGGCACCATGCTTGTAATAATTATGCGTAACTCGAACTTTCAGATCCATATTTGGTTGAAGGTGGATGTCCATCCTGGGGCTTTGGTGTTTTCAGTACGTGAAGCCAGTGTTTGAAAGGATTCGTTTGGGATTCATGCAATGTGGGTTTTATACACCTTTGCAACGGTTGCAAGGAAAATGAAATATCTATGTAAGGGAATCTTGAAACCATCACTGTGTGTCAGTAAGGGCATCTTGAAACCATCACTATGTGTCCGTAATGTGTCAAAGAACCAAATATCAGTGTCAGAGAATCTTGAAAAAATTTATCGACCCACCGACAAATTTTGAAACCAAAAATTTGAGCAGTATTAGTAACTGAACTCTACTAATCCAGTAGTTAGTGATCGAAGAAATAAGATTGAACTCTGGTAAGAACATAGAACCCAAGGCTGTGATAGCAGATGTAAACCCGAATAAGCTGCACGTAAGTCAGATCGGGCATAAACATGTAAACACAAACCCAGATGGGGCATTAACAAAAAACAAACAAGTGAATAACGATTGCCTAGCGATTGATATGGCTACCAGCTGTCATTATCGTTGGCTTGTGCTGGTTGGTGGCATAGCTCTGGTGGGTGTACACCGCCGGAGATGATTTGCTGTGCAGCAGACGGAGTTATGGCATCCCAGTCAATATCTTTGTGGACATCTACAGCGAACTGTCTGAGTTGCTCAAAACCTTCATTGAAAGCCACAGACATTGCCTGGCCATGCTTGTTGCCTCCTTTGTGGAAGCTGAAAGATTCGCACCTAGCATCCTCCTCGGTCATATGCAAATCCTCTACTTTGTGCTTTCGTCTTTGGCCACGAATTCTATGCTTCTCTTTTCTGTAACGCGCTTTGTTCACTTGGCGCGTCAAATATGCCAACTTCTGCTCAGCTCCGACACACTTTTGAGTCCAATAATGGACCAAGGAGGACTCGTGTTCCAGTTTGTTCTTCCATCTCATTTATTTCCACAGCAGGATCATCGGAGTCGCCCTCGCTTGCCGAGGAGGTTGGAAGTGGCAGCGGTGGTAGAGGGGACCTTGGATAATCAGGGGCATATTCCCATGACCCATCGGAGTCCCCCTGATTTGCATTGCCATCTGAACTGGTTGACATGTTCACAAATCTTCAGTTTCTTCATATTGGGGGATTCGTTGTATGCACAAAACACAACTCCAAAGAAGAGTGAGGAAGAAAACAAGATGTGGATCTATGGCAATGAGTATCCCATAGCCATACGACACTGTTTATATATGATGTCCTGGAGTATTCCGCAGTTTGTTTTATCTGTTTTTCCCATTTGTCACATCAGTTTTGTTTTTTTGTTCAGTAATGAGAGTATTTGATTTAGTTAGGGTGAATTCGGATTAAAGCCTCGAATTAATCACAGAAAGCATACACACGAATTTTTAATTTTCAACTTTCCATGAGGTTGTAGCATTTTTGGAAATATTATCCCGATTTTTGCAAAGGAAGGGTGACACAATGGTCACTGACGTGCACGTGTGGACCTACCCAAGGTTGATGCGGTCAGGTCCCGCCATGTGTTGTATTTCGTTATTTTTATTACACAAGTGGGGGAAAATTATTGAAGACATGGTAATAACAAGGAGAAAAATCGGAAAAAATGCCCCAAAATTGATTCCAGCTCCTTGTGGCATTACACAACTGGGGGAAGCTATAAATCATCGAAAGTGGTTTTTCAACTCACTTTCGTACTCAATTTCATAAGATGTGATAATACAAAGTGTACACTTCATCTTCGGAATATGGTTTGAACTCGCTTTCGTTTCAACCGTAACATTATGTTTTGCAAACCTTTTCCGTCTATTTCCTTCATGTTCATTATCTAATTTAAAATAACACAATTATTGGTTACATTTGCTTCGTATCTAATTATTGGGAAAAATTAGTCTTATTTTCTCCTTTCAAATGACACACAGAATATTATTATATAATATTCTGCCTGGTTCCTCAGAAAATGTTGCCGTGCTGCCTGGTTCTGTCTCAGAAGATGAAACAAACTTCATCTTCTTCGAGGACTTGGCTTGAGGATTTACAACTCTAAGCTCCTTACATTCATTTTTTTTCAAGCCAGACTCCTTACTTTGGGATTGAGAAACCATGGTTACAGACAAATCAAACCTGCAAGTGAAAATATATCAGTGAAATTAAGAAAAAACACGACGATTATTTATAAACTACGATGTATTATAATATTTCAAACAACGTAAGAACAAAACAATCGACGTAATAATAAATTTTCACGACGGTAATTAACCACCGACGTGATAAAATATTACAACGACGTCAATAATAAACAACCGACGTCTTATGATATAATCACAAAAAACAGAGTATTAAATATTACAACGATGTTAATAATAAAAATTCGCCGTGGTATTGAAAAGAAAACGACGTAAATATTAATATACCGTCGTCTATACCACAAAAACAAATTAGGAAAAACGTAAAATATTTTCAACAGAAAAATAATTCTCAGAGAAATCAAACATGCGATGAATATATCCTTAAAAATCAAATACAAAAAAAGAATATCATTTTAAAAAACCACGAAGAACACTTTCACACGACGCTAGGGTGACTGACGAACCGTCGTGGTCTATAAATCTAACCACGTAAATAACAAGCCACCGTCGTCTTACTTAGTTGAAGTAAAAGAATCAGAGTAGTGTTCAAACTTGGAAACTTTCCGTCTTTGTCTGCAAATTTTATCAAACTTGGAAAGAAAAAATGTAAAAAGATTTAAAAAAACGAAAATGATATGCGCATGCAAAACAGGAACAAAAATCCTTCCAGACATGCTTACCCTTTCCGTGCAATGAAAGCTTTCTCCTGGAGTTTGGTGTTTCAGTTCAGAGACGAAGACGAAGAGGAGAGGAAGACGAAAAGTTTTCTCTCGGAGATAAGCTTGAAAGTTTGAAACAGCGCTTTGAGAATGAATAATGAGAGAAGCTTGAAAGTTTTTCTCGGGTTTGGAAACAGTGCAAGTATGGGTCAGGTAGGCGAAAAGTTTAAAATAATAACAAACCGTTTCATAAAACGACGCTATTAATAGGAAGCGCCCTAGTATGAAACATTATACGGCGCTATAGGTTCACACCGCCCTATAATATGACTTTAAACGACGCAAAGTTTTAATGAACCGCCGTTTTTATATCGAATTACACGACGCATTTTTCTTCAAAAAGATGAATCACGTCATTTCCAATTTACCCAACGACCTTATACTCAATAATAACGACGTTAAAAATTCATACCACGTCGTTTTAATTACTCATACCGACGTGTAACTTTTTTAATTACACAATAAATTAGTTTTCCAAAAAATTACAACGTCGTTTTTATATAGCGTCGTTGTTAATTAGTTTATACGACCTTATTTTAGTTTTAAACGACGTTTATGTTTTCATATAAACGTCGATAATTTAAAAAAACCGACGTGATATATAAGATTTGTTTATAAATAAGGGGTTTTCTGTCTTTCTGTCGTCTTCATTTTTCAATTAGGGTTTCAACTTTTTCTCACCTCTCTGGAGGCATATCACCTCTCTGTCTCACCTCGCTTTCATTTTTCAGTTTGGATGTTGATGTGTGTGCGCGTTTGTGTATTTGAAAGACACAAACACGCACACATCATCTAAAAAATTGTCTTTTTGCACAGAAGGAGAACAAGGTCTGCATCAGCCCTCTTTCTCAGCTCCTCCATGATGGGGTTCTCTGGGTTGATCTCCATGGTCTTCTTGCTCGACATGTACCCAGCCGCTCTGTTATCCCTCAAGGCCTGAGCCTTCATGATTCTTTCCATGTTGGCAGTCCAGCCATACTCGCCTGTCACCAAACAGCAGGGAGAGTCTACCACACGGTTAGACACCACAACCTTCTCCACTCTGTCACCCAAAACATCCTTCACAACCTTGCAGAGTCCCTCAAACTTCTCCTTCAACTCTTCCTTCTTCTTTGCCTTGTCTTCACTCTCATCAAGCTTGAGACCTTCCTTGGTGGCTGAGACAAGCTTCTTCCCCTCAAACTCCTTGTGAGAGTAATTGGCACATCATCCACTTCTAAAACATTGCCTTTGTTCATTCTGGTTCGATTATGATGAGGAACAATGGTAAAAAACGAATAATGGTTTGATTATGATGAGAAACAGAGTTCATTCTGGTAATGATAGACGAATAATGGTAAAAAATTTGTATGTCGTTAATTTAACAAACCGTTGTGGTTAGTACAATTATGCGACAATAGAGTTATGGATACCGTCGTAGTATAGTATAATTAAAAAGTCGATAAATTTATATTTACAGTCGTGGTAACTTAATTTAAATCGGCGAATTTTTTTGTAATTAACCGTCGTAGATTCCTTTGAATTTATGCGTCGCTGACTAAGAAAATTGGGTCGTGTTTATTAATTAGTTAACACGGCGTCTTATTTTTATATCATCGTCTTTACTTTCTACGGCGGTGATTTCATAGATGCAGTCGTTGTTTTTAGGTTCAGATTTTAACTTTGAAAAATACCTTTGTAGTAAGACGACGCTTTTTAAATTTGGTGCGTCGTGGTTTAAAAATATCTATACGTGTACCGGTTTTTTAGGTGTTTAAAGTATGTTTTTATGACGGGTTTCTATTACCGTCGTCTTTTAAAAAACAACGACGGTTTTTTGATCTACCGTCGTTGTTTACTGGTCGTCTTTTGCCCTTTTTGTAGTAGTGTATTGTTATTTCATTGGTCATATATTATATATTTCACACGAATAAGCAAACCTCATATTACCATTTTAGGAACAACAACTCCATATAAGAGATCCAATCAATGCTAAAAACTATCCCATTCCATTTAGGCATTTTGTAAAGAGAAATTAAATATGTTGACAGAAAATAATGTAAACATACTTCAATTAAAGCATACCCATTTAGCTTTACAAAAGTACGCATAATAAACCAAAAGCAGTTTCCCATATTTTTCACTCGCTCTTTCTTCACGTCTTACAGCTTGGATACATACAAGATACCATCTGAAGTGTCCAAAGAAAAAAGGTTACACCTTCAGGAGCGCACACAAACTTGGAACAAACGCAGTCAAAATGAACTTTTAGGCATTTTTTCAAAACAAACTTACTGAAAATAACCAAAATGAACGTTGTCCAGCGACGGTTTACTCCATGGTGATTCCGTCCCAATTGTAGCTTGGGACAACACATTTTGCATACTCTCGGAACAAGTCAAACCCTTTACGTGCTTCTGCTTCCCTCATCTGCACTGCCTCATTCGACCCCCTGAACCTTCGGCAACCTTTTCCTTTCGCAAGCCTAACCCTCAGTTTCATTAGTTTGACTGATTGAAGGTGTAATTTCGCTTGACTTTTCTCCTTCCCCAATGTTTCTTCATACCATCTTAGACGTATCTTCTGACGTTTTATTTCAGTCTTCAACGCATCGTACAGCATCTGGCCGACACGACCTGCATCATCGTGGTCCTCAGATGAAAAGTTTATGGATTTCGCAGGTCCTACAGGAACATCTTCAGCGTTCTTATTCTTATGTGAGATAGGGTCTGCATTTTTGGGTGGAGTTGTTATAAGTATGGGGGGGATTTTCGTAGGTGACCCCATGGTGAGTTGAGGGTTGTTTGGACCAACAGGTGGTGCAATGTGAGGTAAAATATATCACTTTGTTATTTATACAGCAGGCCCCTTACTAATTTTACCTGCCAAAATTAATTTGTTCACTTTCACTGGGGAGCGGCCACTTTAGATACCTACTTTCCGTGGTGATGTCATATTTGCATTATTAGTATCAGATACAGTAGTTTCATTTTCTTTACAGGTGATAATCAGACAAATTAAGTATCATATTTGTGGAGATTTAAGTGTTCACGCGGCGCGGTTGAAATGTAAGTTACCTTCAGAACGTGTGATGTCATATTTCCATTATCAGTATCATAAACACAGTTTTCTTTTTCTGTACTGGTGATACGCGTTCATATTTAGTTCCATATTTGGCAAGAAGCAACTGCTTAGTTGGTCATGTTAAAATGCAAGTTACCTTCACTCGCTCTGATGTCATTTTTGCATTATTAGTATCATATACACTGTGATCATTTACTTTATTGTTAATGGTGCGTTGATATTTAGTTTCAAGGTTGGCAAAATGAAACTGATTACTTGGTCATGTTCAAATGTAACTAAGTCATTTGCTTCATAAGTGGTGATGTGATTTTAGCATAATAATTATCACGAAAAGCATTTATAATATTGTGACTGCTGCCGGTGATAAGTGGTATCATAAATGCTCTCGATATGGGAGCGTGCGAAACCAATTCAGTCCCTCCACCTTCATCGATGACTGTCAATTGTCGTTTCACTCACACCGCTTGGGAAACGAATACAATAATTACTTATCTAAACCCTTGTCTTCGTCCATTGTAAAGTGGGTCACGCCGGTTGGGTTTATATGCGGCACTTTCTTCTTGGTCCCCAAACGACACCATGATTATTAAAACGTCCATAGACCCTTTTCAATCCCTCTTCTCCACAGACCCTTTTCAGTCCCTCTTCTCCAACAACCAAGATGGATATTCCACATTTGGCATGGTTTAAGGTGCTGCTCGTGGTTGCAAAGCAGTCCTCTGAAGATCTGTACAGCATGGCGGGAACCTGCAAGTTATTTAAAGAAATGCTCAATGATCCTGAGGTTTGGACAACCGTGTAAGTAGATAAGTACCAGTGGCATCAGGACTGGTACGGGTTTAAGGAAGGCAAAATTGTTGAGTTCTTGCAAAAGTGCAAAGAACATAACAATCCAGAAATCATTTACAGAGAAGCTATTCATGACTTCTTCCTATTGAAAGATGATGAGGGCATGAAGAACCTGTGGGTGGCGGCTATGGCAGGGCATAAGGAAGCCTCCTACCTTGTTGGCTTGCTAGGGCTGTTGAACCCTAGCGAGGGCAAGGAGAATGTGATGGAGTTTTTGTGCCATCTCAGCAAAACGAAGAAATTGAACTTGCAAGCTTGTAGGGATTCAATAAGCATTCGACTGGGTCGGTATACAATGTCTGGCACCAAAACTCCTCCTCTGCTTGAAAAGTTTAATGCAGACGAACGTTTTTTTCAAGATTGCATTCACTGTGAGGGTAATCAGAAGTGGTATCAGTTCTGGGACCGCAGGGCCGAAGACTGGGGCAACGTAGATGCTTGGAACTGCTGTGAACCCTGCAAATGGAAGAGGGAGCTGTTCTACATCCAGCGCAAACTCCACTTGATGACTGCGTGGGATTAAGGTCTATATACATGCTATGATAGGTGTTTTATTAATAAATTGTTGTTTTGGTTTTTAATGTTTTTATGTAAAGGTGAAACTGTGTGAACTTTGTATTGTTTTTATTTGAAGTATGTTTATGGTTTTGGGTCCTATATCGTTTCAGTAAGTGGTCTCACATGGGGAATTGCTGGTTCATATCCCCCAAACAGTCATTCGTTAAAGATGACAGATAGGCATATGGCAGGGAGGTTGCGTGTTGTCAACCCGAAAAGGGATTATCCTTTCAGTCACTTCATTGACAAGTGGATGTCTGACACATCCTTGATCTTCTAAGATACTCTGATGATCCCATAAATACCCCAAAAAAATTCCCCCTAATTTCCTTATTTGTCCTGTATTTGAAACTATATTTGCAACAAAACAGAAGTGTAATTAAGTCATCCGGTAATCCCTTTTCACTAACATAATTATTTAAATATCGCAATGTGGATCTACGACATAAGTGGAGGGTTTTTCCCAATTTGATTATAACCATCTACGACATTTCCCCATTATTTTCGGATTTGTCCAGCAATTTTTAGGATTTCTGCACCAAAAAAAAAAAAATGGAATCCCATAGTATGGAAATCCCTTTTCACTAACATAAACAATTACATATCAATTTCCACACCCAGTGAAATGAAGTTTGCAAGTTCGTATACTACACCCACCCAGTTATGTCATATTGGCTCTCCTAATTAAGCACAGCCGTTAATATCCCTGCAACAACTGCACAGCGAGCTTCAACCGATACAAGGGCATGGCATGATGGGAAATATTGGCTAGGTCTACATTGGAGGTCAGAAACTCGCAGTATTTGAGAATGTACACCCCACAGTCGCCCCTGAAACATAGCAAAGCAGCTGTCATTCATTGTACAACAAAAGCGCACTTTCATAACACAATGTGTTTAGGTCGAATATGACTCACCCGCCTACTTGTTGGGGTGCATCCAAAACGCGAATAACTGGCCACTCACTTTTGAGAAGTAGACCGTCGCCAATATATCCAGCTTCGTGTAACAACCAGGGTAGTATTTTGGACACCGGCTGCACAGCCCGTTGGATGGCTTGAGTTCTGCACAGATCTACTTTTGAATCATATGCCCTTATCTCACACGCTTTCAAATCGATAACAAGTAAGATCCAGTGCTTCTGCCTTTGTAGGTTGAAGGGCAAAAAAGCTTGATTCACAGACGACCATGATTTAGCCAACTTATGCCCTTCGCCCTTCACCATTCCCACTAGACCGTTGCTGTGCTGCCTCTCGTCCTTTCCCATATACGACTTCATTTGCGTGTAATCTAAGGCAGCAAATTTCTGCATAGTATGCATCATAACGGATACGGAATTTCAAAACAAACAATGCTTATGAAATAATACAGACCTGAAAAGTGGTGTCCAGTATCGTCCAGTCAGAACCCGCCCACTTGCCAGACTTGTTGTGCCGCTCCCGTAGCAAATGCAAGGCCATGTCAATGTTCTACATAAAAGGGTTGTTTCCATTATTAAATCAATAAATTACTACATAGCAAGGGCTTATCGATAAAATCCCAAATCAATCAATGCTTACCGAGTCATCCAACCAATCGTCCTTGGTCAGCAACCGAACAAAGAAGTTATGCGAACCTTCCATAGCTTCGTCTCCACATAACTGCACATGTGAACTATATTTGTCAATCATTGTTATTATCAATTCCATTTCACCAGTGACTCAATAGGTAATCATAATAAACCATTTACATTTCACTAAGGACGGGCAAAGGGAACTTACTTTACTTCTTGTCCTCAATCCCAGCAGAATTTTGCCACCTCCAGAAGGGAATCACGAGGAAGGTCTTAGGGGGTCAGCAATTGTGTCCTTCAAAATATTGGGATCTCCTGACCTTGCCATGGAGTTTCCCTTACCACTGCCCTTGGCCTCTTTGTCACAGGACCAAGCGTCTGACTCCTTCCCCGACCCCTCTTTCGCCCCACCCCAACTATAACATCTTCACCACATTCACCCTTTGCAGTGGACATGTCAATCTTTCGAGGAGGATTCGTAAGGAATTTAACAAGGGTGACACACACCACATCTGGATCATCCTAATTTATATCCGGGGTTGTATATTGCACCTCTTCTTTCTCATTTTGTACACACTCCTCTCTCGATTCGGCTACTCCAGCTTCCTCAGTTTTATCACTCTCCTCTCCAGCATCCTCAGTCTCATGTCTCTCCTCTCCAGCATCCTCAGTCTTATGTCTCTCCTCTCCAGCATCCTCAGTCTTAAGTCTCTCCTCTCCATCATCCTCACTCTTCCTAGCGTCTGCATGACTGGTACACTTTTCCAAGCGTTAAACTCTCTCCTCTAGCTCACCCTTCTCACGATGCAATACTGTAACCTCATTCCTCAACTGCTGCACAACAGAGTTTAATTCATTAAGGTCCTTACATACCCGCGGGCCTACACTAGGTGCATCACATTCAGGATGATCCCCAACTCCAATATGGTTGCCTCATCTCCAATTCACGTGGTCGTAAAAGCCGCAGTATAATAGGTTGTCAAACATATACAGTTAACAGGTCATATACAATAGTAAACAGCTTTCGTCATGAAACCAACATACTATTGAAACTACACACCTGTTTGCTTTGAAATATATAAGCGTTCAGCTTTCTAAACTCAGGCACTTTATCTGTGGATTCCCACCGGCAAATTCGAGGGACTAATGCAGTTTCCTCGATCCGCCTACAATATCTAAGAGGGGGAATTCCCAATTCAGCAATTAATTCATACGCCCAAATCTACAACAAATAGATTATCAAAGTCAGTACTTAGTTACGAACTTAAATTTTACAAACACTAATTTTGAACTAAATCATACTTGGAAAGCATAGCTCAATCCCTTTATATTCCATGCAGGTCTGTTAATTCTTTTAGGCTTTTCATCCTCCACGTTTTTCTTCCCTTTTCTCACTGAACTCCGCACCGCATTTTTTCTCTTTTTCTCCCCTTTCCCCTGCCCATCCTTGTCTTCATCTCTCTCTTTCTTCCCGGGAACAAACAACAGAGAATCTTGCAGACACTCAAACGATATAGATCCCCACGGATATTTGTTGAATTCATCCATTTATGAACCAAATGTAAGTAGTCCTCATTTATCTTTACATTTTGGGGTCTACCCATTATCACAGACTCCACAAAATACATCAGTCCCAATTTGAACGAGTCCTCGCTTCCTCTTTCGGACTTTAGGAATGCCATTTCTAAGTCCTGGCAAGTAATGTGACTCCTGTTGGTAAAATGCGCTTTCATAAATCGCTTATGATCTTCCCCGGCAGACGTTATGTCAGGCTCTGTTCCACATTTCAAACCACTTATCAAACAAAAATCCTTTACATTGAATTGAGCAACGTTGGACCCTATTGCATAACTAAGGCCCATCATGTCCTTCACACCAAGTCCTCCGACTCGCCGGAGTGCCAGACCATGCACAATTTGACCACTAAATGCAATTTTATGGAGTCCCAACAGGTGCCCAAAACAGCTCTCTCTAAATCTTTCCATAAGCGAGTCATTGAAATGCGCCCCAAAATTACACAGGACTGTTTGCGCCACACACATATTATTCACTCGTGTAGAATAGACCTCTGACTCCGGGAAACAAAGCTCAAACCTAGAATCCATTTTATACCTGCAAAAGACACCTTTTGCTTAAGAAACAGAACTGATACGTGCTGACAATATTATGACCACATTAACATAAGTGATACTTACTCACAATATTATCTACACATTTTGAAACCTACAAACACTATTTTCAACACATTACATAATTGATACCTACTAACAGAATTTTCAACATATCAAGTTACAAAACTGATACACTATTTTCAACACATTAAGATACATAATTTCAGCTACAAACACTAATTTCAACAAATTCAGATACAGAATTGATACCTACTCAAGATGCATTGCTCCTTATGCATCCCAAATTATCTCATATTCAGAGTTAAGATTCAATTTTCTCTTATGCGTTCTACTTCTACTGGTACTTATTATTATTTGTTTTCCAAGCCCCATTAAATTCCTAAAATTATGCCCAACACTCACACCACTACATGGCCAAAGTAGGATTACAATGAGGAACAGATGAAGATTCCTCGAATTTTACGAAAACACAACAAACAACCAGAATGCAAACTAAAATACGAAGTACAAAACACAACACAAATTACTCAGGCCAATTTAGAATTTTGCAAACACATCCGTACAGAGACAGACTACTCTTACCCAGAAAATCAAACCCCTCAAATCCTCCCTCAAATCCTAAAGCAATTTAAATTAAGTGAATGCAATATAACATGCAAACTTTAATATCAAAGAGAGAGAGGGAATTCGACAGAAACGTACCGATTCAGACGTTCAGATGAGAATTACTCGATCACGGAGGTTCTGCGACAACAGAAGCGCAACTCAAAGATAAACAGTACACGAGTTTCTGTGAGAAGAGATGAGGAATAGAGAACTTGATGTCTGGTAGGTATTTGGGTGTTACGATTAGGGTTAATTCATAACTCCATTGACAAGAAAGGCGCCACTGTCAGGAATAAGAAAGGCGCCATTTTTTCGAACCAGGCGCGACTTGACACCTTTGCTAAGGGGAAACTGTAGCCTATCCTATGCACCGTAAGCTTGCTTTTTCTCTTCAACCGTTCAGATGCATTTCAGTGGCTGCGATTGATTCTTATATAATGTTCTCACATAAGCGTTCTCACCTAATCCAGATGGCACTGTCTACTACCCACACTTTACACGGTGACTGAAAATTCAAACCCAAAACAAACAAATTGCCTTTCGTGCATTGGGAAATAGCTGTCCGCGAAAGCGACTCGTAACTTTCCCGCAAGGCTTAAGGCTCATCTGAATTTTTACTCACCTCTCTATAAATATCGGGAAATTGACATAGATAGTCACTAAAGATAAACCTTAATCAAAAATAATCACTTTATAAAACTTAACCACATATACTCACTTTCTAACATGAAAGTACCAAGTTACCCTCCATATAAATACTTAATATTTACCTTTTATCTCCTCTCAAAAATTCATTTCTGATCTAAACCCAACTCTCTAGCTCTTCTCTCCTCTGTCGCACGTAGAGCATCTGAGACCAGGACCTTAATTCAAGAGGAGACCACGCCCACCTCTCAAAAGCCTACACAAAGGAGAAAGAAAAGGAATAGAAAAGGGCGCATCAACAACAGCAACCCGCCAGACCCATTGCCACCAGGCGCTCTCTTCTGATCCTTTGTCACTTTGTTTTTGTAATTTTGAGTTCTAAGATATTTTTCCCCTTCTTCAATACTCAGGAATCATTTTGCAAAATAACACAAAAAATAAAAATCAAATCTTGATTCTCTAGATAGAAATAGGTTAGTTATGTAAGTTTTTGCTTCAATTTTGAATTTGAGGGGTTTGGCTTCTAATCCTGTTTGTTTGAAAGGAAAGGAGATAAGTTTCTGGAAAAAATTTCACGAACAAATAATTTGCAATATGAGAGTAAAAGGACAGTTTTTTATGTAGTTCATTTTGTTTTGAATTTTGAAATAGGTTTCATATCTCATGTTATACACCATACAAGTTCACTAGTTCTGTATCAGTTTCATTGCTTTTGGCTTTTTGAACACTCCTGAGAGTGCACTAGTAAGGGTGATGAAGAATTTTATAGGTTGCTTCAAGACTAGTGCGTGGCTTTGTTTTGTAATTGCCAATATATATGCCAATAAATTTGATGGTATGCAACCCTTGTTTGTAATTTTGAGTTTTAAGCTATTTGTCCCATTCTTCAATACCCATAAAGCATTGTGCCCAAAATAACACGAACATAAAAATCATATCTTAATTTTGTCTAGCCTATAAATAGGTTAGTTAGGTCAGTTTTTCCCTCAATTTAGATGCTTAAGTGTGAAATTTTAAGTCTTTGAATTGGATTTGATTGACATTCTGGGTTAGGTTAGTTTTGCTAAGAACTTTAGTTTTCTGTTTTGATTTCCAATTTGGAAATGTAAAGAAATGAGTATACTTTATGATGAGGATGCAAATAGATTGATTTATTGATGTTATTTGCAGAAATGGATACTGTTGGAATATTGGTATTCTACAACGGAAGTTGGGTTCACAATGATAACATTGAAAGTTATGAAGGTGGCGAGGCTAAAGGCATAATAGTATCACGAAACATAACCTTTTCTGAGCTTGTTGACCGCATTTATAAGATCACGAATGCAGATCGCAATAAATACATTGTCACACTGAAGTTTTCTGTTCCTCTATCATCATCTGCCTATAAGCACCTAAAGGTTGAAGACAATGATGACGTTCAATATTTTCTGAAGTACAACACGGATGTTATGAGCTCTAAAGTAACCCCTTTATTAGCAACCCTCAAAATTATAGAAGGACATGGTATTCAAGGCTGCAATGGCATTGTAAGCATTGGGAGTAGCAATGCTCCCCCCGCAGTTGTTGTGAGAGATAGGAATGAGGTAATTGGGGATAGCGGAACTGAAAATGGTGTAACTGGTTTTAATTGGAAAGATTGGGTTGAAGATGTTAATTTTGAATGTGCTGAAAACATAGTCGCAGATTTTTGTGTACCTAGCAATGAAGAGGAAGCGTACTCTACGCCAAACGTGCATCCACATCGAGAAAGCAATTTCCAAGCCTCCACGGTGCAGGTTACACAAGTGCAATCTAAAACTCCGCAACGATCAAGTTGGACTGAAATGCATACAAGTCGGGTTCATTTGGTACATGGTAAGAGTGTGGAAGATATTGATTATGGTGGAGGTCTTTCTTGCATAAATTGGGAAGCAAATTTTAAGGTTGGACGAGTTTTTCCAAATAAGCTTGCCCTTATAAAAACCTTATGTTTAGCAGCAGTCAGAGGCCACTTTCGATTTAGAACAGTCCAATCTGGGAAACGTAGATTGTGTGTTCGTTGTTGGCAACTTCCTTGCCCTTGGCAACTTCGGGCATATAAAGTTGGATTACATGAGTTTAGGGTTGTTAAATACGATCCATTTCATGAATGTGATCTAAGGTATCTTAGTAGTCACCATCGTCAAGCTAGTACTGGATTGTTGTCCGACTCTGTGAAACGCAGATTTAAGGATTCCCGCACCATTTATACTGCAGGTGATATCATCAAAGATGTGCGACAAAATTTTGGTGTGACCATAAGCTACTCTAAAGCTTGGAGAAGCCGAGAGTTAGCTTTAAAGATAATTAGAGGGTCTGCAGAAGAGTCATATGCTATTCTCCCTTCCTATTGTTATGAATTGGAGCGTACAAATCCTGGAACTTTGACATACATTGAGACTGATGCAGCCAACCACTTTTTATATTTTTTTATGTCAATTGGTGCATGCATAAGAGGATTTAAGTCCTCAATGTGTCCTGTGATTGCTGTTGATGCTACCCATTTGAAGTGCAAGTACAAAGGTGTTTTGTTTGTTGCCACTGCATTTGACGGAAATCGTAATATATATCCTCTTGCCTTTGGGATTGGAGATTTGGAGACGGATGCAGCTTGGGAGTGGTTTTTCACAAAACTACATTGTGCAATTGGTGATTGCTCGAATCTCGTTGTCATATCTGATCGAAATCTTAGCATAGAAAATGGGTTGAAAAGAGTTTTTCCTGAGGCAGCACATGGTATTTGCTTTTATCACTTGAAAGGCAATATGAAAGCCTCATTTAAGTTGAAGAAGCGGGATCCGATATTGGGGTTTTTTGTGCGGGCAGCCAAGTCTTACCGTCTAGCAGAGTTCAATCGGTATTTCTCCATGATAAACAATGAGCGAGTGCAAACTTATCTAGTACGTGCAGGGCTCCATAAGTGGTCTCGAGCCCATTGTGACGGACGACGATATAATGTCATGACAACTAATATTGCAGAGTCCATTAATTCAGTTCTTCGTTTTTCAAGGATGCTTCCGGTGGTACATTTGATCGAAGAAATTAGGAATATGCTTCAGAATTGGTTTTATCAACGTCGAGATTTATCAATGAAATGTAAATCTATGTTGTGCCCCGATTTAGGGGAAAAGAAGTTGAGGAAGAGATTAGACGCTGCTTCAAGGATGAATGTGGTTAAAATCAATGATGTGGAGTATAATGTGCTTGATGGTGATATGAACGGTCTCGTGCACTTGCAAAACCATAGTTGTACGTGTAGAAAGTTTGACTTAGAGCAACTCCCGTGCAAGCATGCTATTGCGGTATGTCGACACTTGAAATTGAACCCATACTCATTTGCCTCTTCGTATTACACTCGAGCTACATGGGCAGCTGCATATGCTGAATCCATTTATCCTGTACCACCTCAAGGGACATGGGTTATTCCCGAAAATGTCCAAAATGTAAATCTCCTCCCTCCTATTTCAAAGGTTATGCCGGGTCGTCGTAAGACACAAAGAATATCTTCTAAAGGAGAGGACTCACGAGAAAGAAAATGCTCAAGGTGCGGTGTGAAGGGCCACTATCGAAGTACATGCAAAGAAGCTATCCCCGTCACTAACAAGAAGAAGATCATTTAGATGTTACAATTGTTTAGTTTGTATGTCTCATTCCATTAAGTAGGGATCTTTGCTACCTAACTTTATGTACAATTTGTGATCCTAACATGTCGCTGTTTTTGTTTTTGGAAATAGGTATCCTTATAGGTACCCAATTGTATAGATCATGATGCAGCTATTTGTAACATTTATTGAATGTGCATGTATGATGTTATGTGCATGATTGGTGTAGAAACGTAAAGTAGGTGGCTAGAAACTTAAATTGAATTGTGGTGCTATACAAGGGCAGTGGAATAAAGAGGCAATACTAAGAATTCATAGTCTTAGCTACAATTTGTTTGTCAAGACAGACATGAAGAAAAAAAGAAGAAGTGCTAAGACTGCAATAGAGCAGCGATAGGAACACAATAAAAGGGCAATAAGAAGGCAATACGTAAACCTGGAAGTTCAACTTCAGCTTTATAATTGTCAAGACAGAGGTGAAAAAAGAGTTAAGACAACAATAGAGGTACAATAGGAAAGCAATATAAGGGCAATAAGAAGGCAATACTTAAACTTGATTGAAATATGATGTGCAATCCTGGGAGCAGAATGTGCTGTGCAGAACAGTCAACTTGACAGAATATACTGTACTTCCTCAGAGCGAACCAGATGTTGAACCTTATATCTTTGGAAAGATACGGATGTTAGCTTTCTGTAGAATTTTACAGTTCGTGATTCGGACGTGTGTGGAGAGAGTTGTGGCCGTTTTAGTACAGACAGTTCGGGCAGAATGTGTTCTGCGGGTTTTGCAAAATAATCTTTTTGAAGTTCAATCCTTGGAGTTTAATTTGTGTCAATCACATTTGGGAAGTGTCTACAAGGATGTGGAGTTATTTTCTAAGGTCTGATCTTATTTTCTGAAAACACGTTACACTTTTTTCCAGTTTATTTATATGTTTGTGGTTTATTACACCTGTTGCAACCCATTTAATGTGAAATAAGTTAGACTGAGATATTTTAGAAGTTAACTTCTGATCGGTAAAATGTTGTAACAAATAGGTTAACAATCTTCTGTATTATTCTGAGTTCGCCAATATTTTCATGGACCAAGGAAAGAAGAAACCTAGAACACCTTAGGAGTAATTACCAAAGGGTTAAATTTGCATTGTTTAGTTTCTTCTCTGTCTAATGTAAATATTTAAATGGGCTCAAATCATCTCTAGTATCTTCTGCAGAAGAAGATGAATGGGAGACGGTTGGCCCTAAGAATACATCTGTAGTAACCAGGACACAGAGTTTTGTTCCTTCAGAATTAAGCGATATTTTTGGAGGACAATTGATCTTGATCTTGGTTTTTCTTTCTTTTTTCTTGCAGAGGAAAGACGAACTTTTTTTAGAGAAGGGTGGGTGACTATCAAAGAGCATTATGTCAGGCCTCCAAGATGGTGGAAAGAATTTCATCTTCAAGATGGACGCAGACTTATAGTCATCAATTTGTTGCAACTTCCTCCAGCATTGTACTGAAATGCTGGATTTGGAATCAAAATTTTGTTACTCTTCTTTGAGCCAGCAATTTGTATATTGTATTTCAAGGGATATATATAATGCCATAGTCTGACTGAAGTTGTATTAATTTATGCCGAGCCGTCCTTAGCTTGGGTTATCATTATCAGTATAGAATTTTGTATTTATAATTTAAAATTCCATTATAATAAGGTGGAAAATGTGAAATGTGCATCATATCTTAATCTCATCATTGTGTTTGCAAAATGATGCATGCCTCATCTACTTTCAGTGTCAACAATGTCTCCAATTTCGTAGGGTATGTATATCATTGGCAAGAAAAATGTAAGGGGAAATGTCTGATATAATCACTTTCTGTTTCTTTCTGCAGTTTTGTCTTGACAATTTCTGTTTCTTTCCCTTTTTTTTCAAATTGCACAAGAAAAAGAAAAGTCGTGCTCAACTTGTTTATTGTATTTTTATTGCTTTTTTCTTGCTTGTCTATTGTCACTTTATTGCTTGTTTATTGCTATTGTATTGTTTTTGTATTGCATGTTTGCTACCACTTCATAATTGTATTTTTATTGCTTGTCTATTGTCACTTTATTGCTTGTTTATTGCTATTGTATTGTTTTTGTATTGCATGTCTACTACCACTTCATAATCTATGTTCCATTACTTTCATATTGCTTTTGTATTGCTTTTTGGTTGGTTTTCTTAATTAATATAATTTGTTGCAGGGAAAGCAACTTTAAGTTTGATTTATAAAAAGGACATAACGTCCTTAATGGAATCACATTCTTACAATAATAAATAATCAATAAAAAAGCAATAATTGAATCACATTCTTACACCAATAGCTGAACACAAATCAATCATGTTGAAGAGATACATATACGGTGCTTATTGTACCTTATTTATATGATAATGAATAATGATCTGGCATTTTCCTTTACAAAATAAACTTACGCTAGTGTTTTCTTTTACAAAATATCCTTACGCTAGTGTTCCTTCACAAGACAGACTTGAAAAAACAGGTGATAAGAAACAAATATAAGTGCAATAACCAGGCAATACCACAACACTAAAATGGCAATACGATGACAATACAAATGCAATAGGGGAGCAATACAATGGCAATACAAAAACTCCACATTCCCACTATAATTTCATTCCACATTCCCACTATATATTCATAATCTACAACATATTACAAAAAGGACACGACGTCCTTAATGGAATCACGTTTTACACTCCTACATCATCAAAATACCCTCGAGCAAGGAATGGGTGGAGAGGCTTCTGTAAAAATTGAGGATGTAAAAGATGTTCTTGACTTGAAGGTGGATTAGTTACTGGCCAAAGGCTTCTTAGGAAATTATTTTCCTTTCGCAACTCTCCAAGAGCTAATCCAGCCTGAGGGAAAAAACAGAGTCAGAGATACATAGGCATAACCAGTGAAACTTGAGTACATTATGAACGCCAGAGAACTCAGATAAATCACCAACATAATTGTCCTTCATAGATTAGGCCTAACTCTATCTCAGCACCTTAAATTTTGTTATTTGCAAATAGCAATTCTACTAAAACCACGTAAATGCAAAGTAATCGAGTAAACAAACGAAACCTTAGGCACTTTGCGAGTTCTCAATTCCTGCAGAAGCTGAACAAAAGGAGAACAGGATAAAAGAGCCTGTAGCGTTGCATTGAGAAAGCACAGATTCCCCGAATTGATTAAACCACGAGGCAACAAGACCGTAGAAACTGTAACAGGCCCATTCAAACACTTCTGTAGTTCCCCCTTTACCTTAGAAGCTGATAAATCATCAACACGACCATTCTGCTCTCTGTTCTGCAATTCCAGACTTGGAAATTGATTGGAGAGACCACCTTCGTTATTGAATAAAGGTAATGAAGCTGCATCAATATTATCCGTTGTCGCCTCTTTCACGCCATTACTATGGGCATAACCATTTTTATAATTATCAATACATCCATCCTCTGTAGGAGTAGTTAAAGATGCTGGTAAACTATCATTTGCTGCTTTTACAGCCTCCACTTCATTCTGTTTATTAAGTGAACTTGAAGGCTGAACGTTGCTGAGCCCCTTCACAGAATTTTGTGGTCTGCTTGATTCACCATTACATTCACCTGAAGATATTTTAGTACCAAAATATATAGACCCAAACTGCAATACATTCTTTTCCACAGGCTTTTCAGTCTTCCCAGGTGATTGCTTTTGCAGCAATGACCTGGTCTTGTCTTCAGAGAATGACCCAAAAACGAAAAGCTGCAAACAAGGAATAACAACAAAATTTAGCAGGTTTTATAGCACAGCGAAGAGAAAAATCCCATGCCAATTAACATTAGTATTTCAAAATCACATAATTAACCATTAAGACTAGAACGGTGCAAAAGATGGAACCTACAAAGCATCGTCATCATTAAAAATTTCTGACTAAGCATGTTTCAGAAAATGTAGAGGTAGTTAAAATTGCTTTGAGGGAACAAAATCAGACTGGGAAGGAGTGAGATTATGCATGACAGAGAATGATAGAACAGGAAACATACAAGGTCGTTAAAAGTATAAAGAAAATAAACTGCATTTATTTAGGGAGCATAGTTGCACTACTTTTGGTTCAGAATGTTGGTGGTGATAATATTTAAAAAAAGGCAATGTTTAAGAAACGAACAGAACGAAAACAACATGTAATTGCATCCATGAGGAGAAAAGGCATGGAAGACTTACATCAGATTTATTTTGCGTGGGGCAACTGTTGCAACAAGGTCTTTGGTATTTGGCCGCTCCCTGGGTTCATATTGCAAACATCGTGAGGCAAGATCAAAAACCACAGTCGCTTGTTCAGTGGAAAAATTTCCCTCCGGGTGTGAATCCATTAAGAGAATAATGTTTTTTTCCACGAATCATATCAAGAGCCTGCAACACAAACATAAATTATAAAGGAGATTCTGTAATCCAAAGTCAGCCTACATAATTATTTATTAAAAACTAAAAGATCATACATCCAAAGGGCCCCTTATTGCCGAGTACTAAAGACTTCCGAGTAAGAGGCATTTGAACAAACAACTCCTCTATTACCAATTTACCATACAGTGTATGGACTTCCGCATAACTCATTGGCAGAAGCACTGCACTTTAATTTTTACAGACCATGGGTCCATTCCAAACTGACTGAGTGGAGAACAAGGGCATGACATGTTAAAATACTCACATTAGTAGGAGGGATGTGTTTCCCACTGAGAAGATCCAAAAGGATAGTCCCAAAGCTGAAGATAACTCTTTCCGGAGTCACCCTTCCTGCAGCATACACATATAGTTGGTAGGGAAGTCAAAGTAATTCATAAAGCCAAGAAGGACTCTTCATAAAACATAATCTCCATGCGGTGAAAATTATCACATTATATCATGTTATGGAGAAAAATATTTCTTACACAAACTAGCAAGGGCATTTCACAAAACTTTCCAAACAAAGACCAAGGCTTACCTGCTTCCAATAGTCTTACTCATTGCCTCACTATGTGTTCAGTTTACCATCTCAAGGTATCTCACATTACTATTTTTATTTAAAAACAGCCTTATGTCTGCTAACACAATCAAAAACCTTACATACTACAGAAACATCAAACTCAGTTATTGATGAGTACACTAATATGTTAACGCTACATAAATAAATAAATATCATAATAGTAGTTTCAATTATGTATTTATTGGCATGGAATTTTAAAAAATCTTCCAATTACATGATTCTCAATCTTCTTAATTCTTTTCAGCATAAAACTTAGTAACGACGTTCTGCCAACTCTTACGACAACCTTAAGACATACCAATTTGCATCCAGCTACATCAGAGAACTCACCCCCGTCTCTGGAACTTCTTGGAATTTGGATTTGGACCTTCCGAAGTCCATAGGCCCACCAAGCCCACCAGGTCCTCCGGGACCACCTCCCGCTAGCCGGAAAAGGAGGAACAATCCCGCAAAGGAGCAGAGGAGAAGAGAAAGACGTCGATTGAAGACATGAAAAGAGAGGGAACTGAGAGATTGTTAAAGGGAGAGAGCATTTAACGAAGAAACCCACTCTTCCACCTGCAAGAACCCCCTCAACAAACCCTAACATTGACTGCAGAGAGTGAACGAGAGAGTGCTGCTTAGGTTTTCGCGACAGAGGGAGAAAGAGAGTGGTGGTGGTCGATGGAGAGAGAGCGCTGAGAGAGGAAGCGAGAACCGTGAGAGAGAGCTGAGACAGAGAAGTGTTAGGTCGTCAATCAACGGCCAATAACTCCATAATAGATATGTTTTTATAGGGAGGGCATTTAGGTAATTTCACGTCCCCAAGTGATTATATCTGAATAGAATTTGTAACGTGATCATTTTTGAATACAATTTGTAAAAAGTGATTATATCTGTATATTTCCCATAAATATCAAATTCTTTGCAATTCATTTCCCCCAATGTCACATGGTTTTGGGAATTTGTTCTCTCTCTCTCTCTCTCACTGTCTAGCCTTCGCCCACTTCCTTTCTGTTAGGTTTGCAGACGAACGCTTCCAAATTCGAGAGGTACATGGCCGGAATTTTCACTGTAATTTTACATGCCTTATAGTCTAGCTACTGTAATTGTCTGATTTTGACATAAAAGTTGCTTTCCACTTCTTCTAGCTCTCGATCCACAAGGGTCTTTTTGCTTTGATCTCTGATATTTTTTAGGCCCATGCTGTCAAAAATAGACCATTTGTATATATAGCTTTACACAAGAAAATTTATTTGATTTTATTTGTGCATGTGTATATAATATTAAAAAATAGAACCTTTTATAGCCATTGAAAAAAAGTTCAAGCTTTTGTACAAAGGTGTGATTCGAACCTGGGTTTGATGTGAATTAAAAAACGCATAGGCCACTGCTGTTGGTTGGAACTTATCCCTTAGGTGGTCGCGCTTACATATATAATCCCTTACAAAACTGTGATCACATTAAAAAAAAATAAAGGCTTAAATGTTAAAATAGTCCTTGTATGCTCATTTGGCCAATTCCCCGTGTTTTCAATTTGGCCACTTGAGCCCTTGTGTTTTATTCTGTTAGCCAATGTTGTCCATTTCTTGTCAAAGTACCGTCAAAAAAATTAATAAAAAATTTATGAAGTTCAGTTTACAAATAAAATAATAAAATATAAATAAAAAAATACATGAACCCAACAACCTCTGTCATCTTCTTCTCCCATGCTGCCGCCACCACCACCACCATAACCATCAACAGTCCCATCACCACCCCATTCTCTCTCTCTCTCTCTCTTGGGCGCATAACCCATGTATAAAAAAAGAGTTTTTTTAAAGCCATTAAGTAGTGAAGAAGTGCAACGTTCAATAATGAATGTTGATAGTGAGTGAATTTCTAAATATTATTTAAACTAATAAAAAATCTCTAATTATTTAAGAAACATAATGATTAATAGATCAAAAAGAAAATGTACAAAAAGAATCGGGAAGAGGAAAGAGAGATGGAGGAATTGTGGGCATCGGTGGGATGAATCGGGGAGAGAGAGAGAGAGAGAGAGAGAGAGAGAGAGAGGTGATGGTTGGGATTGCTTATTGGGGTGGGGGTTGGGTGGCGGTGGTGGAATGAGAGAAGAAGATTGCGTTTCCTGATTTTTTTTAAATTTAAATTTGTTTATTTTCTTATTTTTATTGTAAACTGAACTTAATAATTTTTTTATTAATTTTTTAACAGTAGTTGGGTAGAATGGACAATATTGGTTAACAGAGTAAAACATAGGGGCTAAATTAGCCAAATTAAAATCACGGGGCCTAAATTGGCCAAATGAGTAAAACACAGGGACCATTTTAACATTGAATTCAAAAATAAATAAATAAATAATTGGACCCTCCCTTGAGCTGAGGCCCAGGGCAGTCCCACCTCCTGGCTCAAGGCTGGGCCTGGATGTGGGATTGCAGAGAGAATCTTGGGAAGGGGCTAGGGAAGACGTTGATTGCCATGGTTTTTTAGTTTTTAGTTTTTATTTTTTAGTTTTGTAATTTTTAACAATTTAATTATTATTAATCTTTAAAAATTAATTTTTAAATAAAACAGTGAATCATGTGCCTAACACGTGACATTTAGATGGAAAATTAGATGAAATTGTATGAAAACTAATGGTATGTACTAAATTGGATGAAATTGCATGAAAACTACCTTGCAACCCCATACTACTGACCCACAACTGTGCCATCCTGCTCCTACAAGTTGGCGAAACTAGAATGAAGAATCATGAAAAACATTAAAGCAAAAGTAGACAAAGGAAAATCTTGGGTGACATCTATATATATAAAGCAAAAGACAAAGAATGGTGAAACATTTAAAATATCAGAAAATACCCTTAGTTAATGTAAATATTAAGAATTAAAATTATTAATTAAATGAGGATAATATGGTAAATTCACACTTTTTCATATTCAAAAAAATTTAGAATTAAAATAAAAATTAGATAATGGATCCTCTTTTTATGGAACAACTACCCATTATCTTTTTTAATTCTAAAATAAATTTTAAAATTTTTAAAAAATGGGAGAGGCTAGTCTCTAATAAGGGAAAGGGACAATAGGACAACTCTGCTTCGGGTCCAATGAAAACAAACAATCTCGCTGCCCCTGCTAGTCTGTACATTAAAAAGCCCATTACTGAGCCACGGGCCCCCAAGAAAACTCACCCATCAAATGGTTATCAAGTTCGCAATTTGGATTTTCAGTTGGAAAATTCGGGTGGTCTTTCTAGTATTGTCAGCAAGTACCTATCTGCTGCTGGGACAGATGGCTCCAACGTCTTCAAACCTGCTGCTATCTCAGGGCACGACCCCCCCCAATATTAATCAATCCATTGCTCCCATGCACGGTCGGGACCACCCTTCAACAAACTCTAGCAGCAACCAGGTTGACATGGTCATTCCAAATGAAACCAAGGTTAGTCACCTACCCCACATCGTTACCATTAAGACTGGCAGGCTGCAAAAAGCCATGATAGATGGAAAATCTGGTGTTGTTGGCTCTACTTCTGCCTTGGTGGAGGCTATGAGCTCTACTCTTTAAATTTGGGGTCCTCCCTGTTACCTCATTTGATTATTTATCAATGATACTGGTCTGGAATGTTAGAGGTGTTGGGGATAAAGCCTTACCCAGAATAATCAAGTCTCTTACACAATTACATCGTATTGAGATCCGTGCTATCCTTACCAAGAATTAGCGGTGATCGTGCATTACATGTTGTTAATAGTCTGGGATTTACTAATCACTACATTGTCGATGCTAATGGCTTCTCGGGAGGTCTTTGGCTTTTGTGGAATTGTAACAATGTTCATTTAAATATTGTGCCTTGTTCCAGCCAATTAATTACAGCTTTGATTACGAATGACAATACTCCATGGCTCTTAACTGTGGTTTACGCTCACTCCTGCCCTGGAATTAGGAAGTTTATTTGGACCTATTTGGACGGTGTTTCTGATGTTGCTAAACTGCCTTGGCTTGTGGCTGGGGATTTCAATGAGATTACTGTTGATTTGGAAAAAAAGGGAGGTAGACCCATTAATAATGGATCTTGGATTCTCTGGAGCTGAGTTTACTTGGTGCAAGAAAAATGAACATGGTGAAACTATTTGGGAAAGACTGGACAGAGGTCTTCATAGCATTGATTGGACACACATTCCCTGAAGCATATGTTAGACATTTACCTAGAATAAAGTTTGACCACTGTCCTCTGCTGATATCCATGAACTCTGCTCAGTGCCCGAGACCTGAATTTAAAATTTTTAGATTTCAAGCAATATGGATGCTTCATGAAGACTTTAAGGGCTTTATCACTACTACCTGGAATAATACCCATGGTAATATTGTTTGTAAAACTACTTCTTTGCCCAAGGCCCTCACTGGCTAGAACAATGAGGTGTTTGGCAATGTCTTTCAACACAAAAAAAGGATTATGGCTAGGATTGATGGTATTCAGAGAAATCTTTGCCACGAGGATAACCCTTTTCTTATTGAGCTGGAAAAAAAGCTTCATGGTGATCTTAATGTGATTCTAGAGCAAAAAGAACTTCTTTTGCTCCAAAAATCTAGAAACACCTGGCTTAAGGAATGTGAAAAAAAAACACTAAATTTTTCCATCTATCTACTATTGGTAGACGAAGAAGAAACAAAATTGAGAGACTAAAGAACACCAATGACGTCTAGGTCACTGATAAATCTGACATGCATGCTCTGATGGTTTCCCATTTCAATGAGCCACTCTCTCTACAACCCAGAACTTATGAGATGTATAACCTCCCAAATTTCTTTCTTGCTTTGGACTTTGAGGACTTGAACAACCTAAATCGAGAGGTAACTGACGATGATATAAAAATGAGCATGTTTTCTATTTGCAGCCTTAAAGCTCCTGGGCCTGATGGATTCCCAGCTAAATTCTACCATGACAATTGGTCCCTATGCATCTCCGACATATATTATATGGACAATTGGTCCCTATGCAACTCTTTTACGTTGAAAACTACGATTGGTATTATTTTTGGGTCCTAATGTAACTAGTTGAATTTATCTTTGATTTGAAGTTGAGAATGACAAAAGCGATTGATTATACAAGCAAGTGGATATGGCACTTGTAGCTCCATCTGGAAAGTGTTGTTCGGCAACGTGCGCCTTGGATATGGTATGGTTGTGGGAAAAAAACTGATAAAAAGAAAGGAACTTATAAAGTGTTCAGTGTGTGCCTTATCGAATTTGAAGTTGTAAATGAATCTAAATTTAATCGTCGGTAGTACTTTGAATAATCGTATATTATCTAAACCGTGATTGTTGATATAAGAATTATGTGTGGCTTGATTCCTCACAAAGGGGTATGTTGGTAGCTTGGGTTTAACCTAGGTGCAGCCGCAAAATAAACTGTTTGAGTTGTGCTTGTATTGTTCTAAGTGTGGAAATGAATTTTGGAAGTAGAAACGCCTTTTCTGATTGCCGTTACGATATTTGTTACGAGTGTAAGGTTTTGCAAATGAGTTCAAAAGCAAGAATGTTTTAGAAAATGTTTGGTTATGAGGCCAGAGGCCTATTTGTTTGTTGTGTGTGACATACTTTGTGCATGCTGAAGTTTGGTGATTTTAAATTGTGTTTTTGACAGGTTGAAAAATTTAGTAAAGTCCGTTTTTCAGGGGAGGAGGATGTTTGAAATTAGGAAGTGGGCCCGACATCGGTTGGATGTTGGAAAAACCAGAGGATCTGTCACGGATTCCGAAATATTCGAGGCCTGTCTTGTCAACTTGGTATCAGGGCATTAGGTTTAAATTCAAGTGGACTCCGCACCTTGTGTGCATCCTTAAGTTTTGGCAATGTTGTTTATTCTGGTGCGGAATGGTGCCTCTTTGACGCGAAGGACGTAACAAATTGTATTAGAGATGTTTCGTAAGTCCGTAACCCTAGAAAATGCAGTGAACCTTATCTTTGGGGTTGGAAAAATTTGAGTCAACTGTGAGTTGTGGTAAACGCAATTGAGAAGTAACGGTGTTTTGGGGGAAGTGTTTGATCTTGGTGCTGAAGATTGCGTTATGGCTGAGTGTTGCAGGAAACATGGTGAAGGTATTGTCACAAGGGAATTTGATTAACCAAAGTAGCTAAGTGAGTAAGGATTGAGTTGCATGTCGTTCAGATTGGACCAATGGGAATTCATATGGGTTGTTATACCCTGAAACAGTAAGTGTCGAAATCGGATTTGGTTGGGTGTGTTTTTCAGAGGAAGGAATTGTGGTGGAATCTTTGGAATTGGATGGGGTGGTGTATAGAAAAGTTGTCATGGAGGAGTTGGAATATGGAAGAAATGGGTGGGAATCAGAGAAGTGTATGCGGACCCTGTACTCGTATCTCTTTCAGCAACGTGTACGAATTTCGAGGATAAAATTTCTTTAAGGGGATAGGTTGTAACATCCCTAACCCAATTTCATTTATTTAATCCAATAATTCTTTTGTGAAATTACAATTTTGCCCTTGTATTTTGGGGAAATGAGTGGTACCGTTGCGTAAAGCTCGCTCTCCCGAGTTCGTAGACACATATTAGGTCCAAATCGGAGTTTTAACGAAGAAGTTGTGGTCAACGGAAATGCAGTGGCACAACTGTAAATTTTTTTAAGTCAGATTTTAAAAACTGACCATCTCTCTCTCTCTCTCCAAAGAGTTTTCTCTCTCCTTGCGCGCGTCTGTCTACTTCGTGCTACAGTTGATTCTCCATAAGGCGTTTTCTCCTCCGTCCGGCTACCAAATTCGAGAATTCTTGTTGCAATAGAATCGCCTTTTCCTCATAAACTGTCGTCTGATAAATGACGAAAACCAAACAAACGACGATAGATCAACAAAATGACATGTAATACGTAAAAACACGATAGTTTATATAGAAAAATGTCGTATGCGACATGATTTTTAGGCTTATTTATATACCCCCGAAAGTCCATTTCAGGGAAATATTGGAAAATCCCAAGAGATATGAAATCACACAAATGGGAGCTATGTGTGTTCTTCATCACAATCGAACCACCAATTTTAGAAAGACAATATTTTGAATGTTGGTGATGTGTGTGTCTTTGTGTCATCAATCAACACAAAGACACATACATACCAACATTCAAATTATTGCCTCCGACCCAAATCATGTTTGTGCCTAATAAATCACGGTCGTACACTAACCGAAGGGGCTTCCTTTCTCGGCCCTAGCACCTGCTCATGAACAAAAATGCGGCGTTCCGCCAAGTGTTTTGCCTTCTTCAAAAACAAAGGAAAAGCGGCAAAGGCATAGTCATCTCGGCCTTGACCGGGGTATTGCAGACCGAGGCCGAAGGACAAAAAGACACGGCCGAAGATATTAGAGTCCGATCACCACGTGACGACCAGGGCCCACACTTCATTTAATGAAGTAACGCCTCTAACTAGCAAACCCACTGGCTGCAAAGAGGCATTTAATGCATGAGGGAAGAAGGGAAGTGACTAGCGTCAGGATTTGGCGACAGAAATCAGAGTGGTTAGGCGCAAACATTCTTACAAAAATTCTTACAGCTTGAGAGATTAGGTCACCAGCTATCAGAGCATTAAATGCGTCTCCACGGCCAGAAGCGCAGAACCCACGATCAGGGCAACGGCCGAGATTTACCAGGATTTATGGGGTCACACCACCATGCTTCACGATCCCAAATGTCGATTGGACTACCCACTTGCTCTTATCAGGCTCCACCATGCAGATTTTCAGCCTCGATTACTCATCCAAGAGCTCTTCCTATAAATACCAAGTTCAAACTACATTCAAAGGGTTCAAACACCAAACCAAAAGCCTCCCACGGAGCAAATTATATTTTCCTGTAATGCACTTTCAATACCTTGCTTTCCTAGGAGTAGTGTTAGATTGTAAGGAAAATCCATTCATCAATATATCATACGACCCTTGATTTTCAAGACACCGGAGCACCATCTCTGTTACTCTCTCATTCACCGCATATATCATACGACCGTCGCTCCCTGAGCAACGCGCCGGAGGACAGCCCAAAACCCACCACTGTCTGCCGCGCAAATCTCACGGCCTGGAGTTCCGGGCCGAGGGGATGTGCGTTAACACGGGGTTTCCTGCTTTTGGGTGCGGTGCGGTTGTGCGCGGGCGTGCCAGCACGGTTTACCGTGCGTTGATGTTTAGGTGAGTGTTGGATGGGTGAATGGTGCACCTGTTTGATCTGTCTTCCTGGTCAAACGATTGTAGCCGAGAGAGGAACTGGTCTCGGCTGTTAGGTTCACGGCCTGAACTACAAGGCCGTCGAGTGATGGTGTTGGTGGTGGGTTTTGGGCGGTGCTCCGGAGCGCTGTTCAGGGAGCGACGGTCGTGTGATATATGGGGTGAGTGAGCGAACAAATAGAGATGGTGCTCCGGCGCCTTGAAAATCAAGGGTCGTATGATATATTGATGAATGGATTCTGCTTACAATCTAACACTACTCCTAGGAAAGCAAGTAAAGATATTGAAAGTGCATTACAGAAGAAAATAAGTTGCTCCGTGGGAGGCTTGTTTTGGTGTTTGAACCCTTTGAATGTAGCTTGAGCCTTGTATTTATAGGAAGAGTCCCTGGATGAGTAATCGAGGCTGAATTTGTGCATAGTGGAGTCTGATTAGCGCAAGTGGGTAGTCCAATCGACATTTGGGATCGTGAAGTATGGTGATGAGACCCCAGAAATCCTGGTGAATCTCGGCCGCCGCGCTCAATCGTGGGTTCTGAACCTCTGGCCGTGGAAACGCATTTATGGCCTGGATAGCTGGTGAACCAACATCTCAAGCTGTCAGAATTCTTGTGAGAATGTCCACGTCTAATCACTCTGATCTTCATCAACAAATCCTGACTTCAGTCACTTCCCACCTTCCCTCATGCATTAAATGCTACTTTGTGGCCACTGGGTTTTTGCTGCATTAAACAGGCACTACTTCATTAAATGAAGCCTGGGACCCTGCTGTCACGTGATGATTTGCCTTTAATGTCTTGGCCGCAATTTTGTTCGGCCTCGGCCTCGGCCTATGCTTGAGGCCGAGATGATCATGCCTTAGCATTTCCTCTTTTATTCTTTAAGGAAGGCGAATATGCCCTGACGAAACGCTGCGTTTCAACCTCTGCGAACAAGTGCCAGGGCCGAAAGAAAGGGCTCCTTCGGCCAGCTCGTGGCCGTGATTTATCAGGCACAAACAACCACCAATACTACCACTAAACGACCTTGTAGCTCAGGCCGTGAACCTAACGGCCGAGATCAGTTCCTCTCTCGGCCACAATCGTTTGATTAGGAGTCGAACTCAAACAGGCGCACCACTTAACCATTTCACCCATATCACCATCTCGACGCACGGAAGACCGTGCTGGCACGCTCGCGCACAACCACACCGCACCCAAAAGAAGGAAGCCACGTGTTAACGCACGTATGCACCCTAGCGAAATCCGCGGTACTCATCTAATGCCACCCGGCTCGGTCGTAACAGCCGAGCCTCTTGTTCAAGCGGCCCTGCAGGTAATACCACAAGACGATGTGCGACAGGTCACACGGCTAGTCGCGGACCAACAGGAGATGTCCCCTCGAGGGTTTCAGTTCGAAGATATCTGGTGTATGACCGAGGACGGCATAGCTCAAAGGCGGCCGGAGGCGTCAATATACACTGAGCCGTGTTCATCAGGGAAACCCAGGACTTGGCGCGACTTGCTCCCTAAGGCTTTTTGGGCACGCCGCACGTCAAAACACTCGGCTGTGGGCACATCTCCTTATGTCCTGGCCTATGGCTATGACACCAATAAACTAATGGGGCTGAAGGTTCGATTTCTTCGAGTTATCAAGCGACTTAGCCAAAAGGTGAAGGACTGCGCGCGAACCATGCCCCGGAGTTTAGAAAATTTAGAACAGTCAGGACTCGACGCTTACAATTCGATGCAAGTTCAAGAAAAAATGGCACCGAGGGCCTACGACAAAAAAGTCAAAAAGAAAAAGAGGGGAAGGTAGGCAAACGAGCTAAATAAATGGTGCGGCCAATATGAAGCGAAAAGCATACGTTCGGTCATTCAAAAAAGAAGGCCTGCGCCCTATATTCAGATTAAACGATCATTTTTTTTTACAAAAAAAAGAGGACGGCCAGTCATGGCCGATCAAACAAATTATAGATACACATATTCGTTTGTGTTTATGTACAAAAATAAAAAAGTAAATACATTTAAAAATTACATCCCAAAGCCTTTAAAACGGCCGCCCACCTAGACCCCTTCGCTGAACATTCCCCAAATCAGGCAGGTGATCCTTCTCCAAGCGATGTCCCCACCGTCTATATCCGCCTGCCACCTCGCCCGGATCAGCTTCCTCTCGGCCAATGCCTTCTTCGTCTCGGTCGCTGCTTTGAGGATTTGCTTGGCCAAAGACTTCAGCTCAGCTCCGACCGCAACCGCATCGTCTCGGCGCTGAAGGATGAGATCTCGACGGGCCTGGAGATCGGCAATCTGAGCCTCAACCTGCGTAAGTTCCTCGTTCTCCCTTTGGACAACGAGGTCATTTTCCTTTAATCGCGCCATCGTGGGTTGGACTTGCTCTTTTATCACCACCAGCTCTTGATCAAGCGAGCATCCCTCTGTCATTCTCATTTTGGCTTCAGCGTACCGGCCGATCATTTCCTCGCCTTCGGCCAGCCGGGCCTACAACTCATCTAGTTGGGCCGAGTTTAGCAGACGAGCGCCATAGCCGTATCCAGGCAGGACCTGAACTCCAAGAACGCTTCGGCAGTGGTCATTTGGTGAACCCCAAAGAAGAGGAACTCTCGGAGCCGTTCAACGAAGGTCTTGGAATCCTCATCCAGGGGAGCTGAGGTCGAGCTACCTCCTTCCTCATGGAGGCTGGCGTATAGCTCCTCGAGATCATCGGAGGAGGTGGTCTCTTGAAAAATGGAAAAAGAGGTTTTAGTGAGAAACAACCAGCTGGGACATGAGCAATGACAAGATAAAGGAAAGGGGCTGAATACTCACTACAGCGGCCGACGGTGCGGCAGGGACTTCTGCAACCACGACCTCGGTCAGGACCGTCGAGGAAACCGGCGGCGGGCTCGGTGCATCAGTGGCTGTGGCCTAAACCACTGCGAGCTCAGTGATGACCGTCGATTCTTGGGATAGAGGCCCTAAAAGGATGGACATGGCGGCCGAGACAACCTGCGGGCTCGGTACAATGAGGGCCGTGGATGAAGGCAGTGACGACCTGGGGGGCTGAGGGCAGAAAGGAAGAATGTTAGTTCTGAGGTCCAAAGTGATTAGACTAGGTATGGCGAAGGACGAAACGCTTACAGAGCGGATCACAATGCCACTTGAACGGCGAGGAGCGGACAGCAACGGCTCAACAGACGCGGTAACGGCCAAGGTAGGCACGGTAGAGGCGGCCGAAGGAACTTCCACCAGGGCGTCCCGCGTTGGTTCCACGGCAATGACCTCGTCGTCTGGCATGTCCGGGGCGGCCTCCGCAGTGGCTGGCACCTCTGCGGCTGCTGCCTCAGCATCCAGCATTTCTGCCACCTCGGCAGTTACCGCCCTCTCAACCACCGCCTCCGCGGCGCCCACCTCCGCGGCGCCCACCTCCTCGACCAACTCCTCAGCAGCGGCCGCTTCCTCGATCATCGTCTCGGCTGCGGCCACCCCCTCGACACTCAGCGCTTCGGCAGCGGCTTCCTCCTCGACCACCACCTCGTCCTGAGGAAAGAACCATATTATCAAAATGTATAAAGGGGGGGGGGGGACCTAGAGAATAAAGAAGAAAGGAGAAATCAAGGAAAAGTACTCACGACCACAGGAGGGGCTTCACTTACAATCACAGGAGGAACTTCCTCCTCATCCTCGCTCTCCGAGAGAACAAGGAGGGTCCTTTTTCTCGGCCTCTCTAACGCCGCCGTCTCTACCGCAACACTCTCGGTCGGTGCGGCCTCGGTACTTGAAGCCCCTCGGCCCCTCTTGCGACCCGGGGCTACATATACAAAGAAAAAGAGCAAAAGAGGTAAGGGATAAAAAAATTTAAAAAACAACAAACAAACAAAACAAGGGCAAAGGTGGCTCAGGGAGGTTAAAGAAAATAAAATATATATAAAAAGAAAAGGGGGGAGTGCTTACCAGCGGCAGCGCTCGGCCGAACCGGGGGAGAGGACAGCACGGTCCTATGCGCCAGAGTTTTTCGCACCCCCACCCCAGCCGTCGCCCTGGAAGTTGGGGCCGCGGTTGAGGAGGGGCCGCCACCCTTGGTACGGCCGCGACCGGGGTACTCGGTCGAGAAAGCACAGCAGAAGCCTTTTTCCCTTTGCTAGCCTTAGGGGGAAGGGGTCCCAATCTGCATTCTTCAAGGCCCCCCTCGCAGCCTCTTCAACAGGCCGAATGAATCTGGCCAAAATAAAATCCTCGTACCAGACCCTTCCGTCTTCATCAAATGCGTTCCGACGCATCCACGGCCTCAGGGTAAGGAAGGTCATCCCCTTTTGAAGCTGGAAGGAGATCCCATCCACGCCATGGCTCTGGGAAACGTCGGCCCTCCAAGATGAGAGCCGGTTGGTTGACAACGGGAAGAGTGAGACCGTCTGGATTAGGCCAAATTGCCACACCACGCAATGCGGCAAATAAACTTCGGCCCCGGCCTTGGACATACCGCAGTGAAGGTCGCGTGCGACCAGGAAGGAGCCCCAGATCACCTTCAGATCATTCTCCGTTTCGCCGTCAGGAATCACGGAGAGGTCATACGCCAGGAACAGAGGAAATGGACGAACCAGGCACACCCGGAACTGCGACCCTGTCATCTCGGTCAGTTCGTAGAAAAATTTGAAGCAGAAAACCATGGCGTTGTGCTTCCTGGGGGCCCTGGCGAGGGCGTTGGCCAACGGCTCGGTGTCCGCGACCGTGGTTGCGCCCCTCAGTTCTGGGAAATAGGCCTGGAGCCAGAACTGGAAAGCCCAGAGTGGGCCACCATGCTTCGGCTTCATCCCATCAGTGACGATGTCGCGAAGCGTGCGGTAGATATGGCCGAGAAGAAATGGACCGAGCGCTAGCCGGCCGCCCTGCGCAAGATAATCGGCCAAGTGGGCGAACTCCACGGTAACCTTGTTCGCCTGGGTGCAAAACACAAACTTGCACAACCAAGACAGCAAGAATGCGGCATGTTCAACTTCACCGAGGGGGGCGATGGCGTCGTCTTCGGCGCTATCCTCTACACCAAAGTTACTGTAAAAACTGGAATAGTTGAGCATGTTCTTCGCCTTGCTCCCAGCTAGTCTAGAAAGAGTGGGCCACGCAGCTTTGAAACTCCCTTCGACCTCGGGAGCAACCAGCGCAGCATTAACCTCCACGCCGAGAGGAGAACGGCCGAATAAAGCGGCCATATCAAGCACGGTCGGCGTCATCATACCGAACCGCAGATTCATCGTGTTTGTGCCCGAGGACCAAAAACTGAGAGCCGCAGCCAGAAGCGACCTATCCATGGTAATCAGCCGATCGAAGAGTTTGATCAGGTGGTAGATCCCCTGATTCCTCCATTGCTGACCGAAGAAATGCTTCATCCTCGGTAGCCACTTTTCCCAGTCTGGGGTTGAGGTCGGCCATTGCTGCTGCAGCCGTATGACATTCCAGTCTTAGTAGTCCCCCTGGTCAAAGGCCGAGAGATCCACCAGTTCGTTCTTCAAGTGGACTGCTAACCTCTCTGGCATACCACCCTCCACAAAAGGGCCAAGGAGGCAGGCATCGCCAGCGACACCATCGTCATCAGCCCAGGGCGTGATGATGTCGGGTAGAACCGAGTTTTGGATTTCTCGGCAGATGTCTTCAAAGCCAATCTGGAAGACCTGGGACCGAGCTTCAACAGATACAGAAGTGCTGGAGGCCATTGAAACAGACCGAGGTTGGTTGTTTGGGAGAGAAGTGTGGTGGAAAACGATGAACGCGAAGAACACCAAAGGAAAACCTCGAAAAGGCTGAGAACTTGTGGGTTTTTGGAACGTTAAAAAATCAAGAGTGGAAGAGAATCGTGGTTACAGACAGGATTCACTGGTAAACTTGGAGACTCGAGAGCTTGGTGGGATTGAAGGATTGAGAGAGAGAATTTTGGCAAAGCTTGGGCGTCTGAGAATTCTGAAAGCGTAAAGAAGAAACGAAGGAGGCAAGGTTTTTATATTGGCGCTAGAATTCGAAACGAAAGGGCATGGCTCTCTCGAGAGACGTAACGATCTGACAGTGTGCTCAAAAAGCACGATGACGTGTCGGCAACCCAGAGGCCATCGTTTCATCTGACGAAACGAAGCGACGCCTCGCGTAAGTCTGGGCAATGATGGCCTGCACGACGTGCTTGGGCATTAAATGCGCCGACTGACCTGTGCATTTAATACCCCAGTTGTCAATCACTTCAGAAGGAATGCAAAGGGTCCATCCCCTGAAATTCATTCGGCTCCAACCCATGCCAAGACAGAAGAATCCGGGATGTGGGGGCAATGTTTGTGCCTAATAAATCACGGTCGTACACTAACCGAAGGGGCTTCCTTTCTCAGCCCTAGCACCTGCTCATGAACAAAAATGCGGCGTTCCGCCAGGTGTTTTGCCTTCTTCAAAAACAAAGGAAAAGCGGCAAAGACATAATCATCTCGGCCTCGACCGCGGTATTGCAGACCGAGGCCGAAGGACAAAAAGACACGGCCAAAGATATTAGAGTCAGATCACCACGTGACGGCCAAGGCCCACACTTCATTTAATGAAGTAACGCCTTTGACTAGCAAACCCACTGGCTGGAAAGAGGCATTTAATGCATGAGGGAAGAAGGGAAGTGACTAGCGTCAGGATTTGGCAACAGAAATCAGAGTGGTTAGGCGCAAACATTCTTACAAAAATTCTTACAGCTTGAGAGATTAGGTCACCAGCTATCAGAGCATTAAATGCGTCTCCACGACCAGAAGCGCAGAACCCACAATCAGGCAAGCAGCCGAGATTTACCAGGATTTATGGGGTCACACCACCATGCTTCACGATCCCAAATGTCGATTGGACTACCCACTTGCTCTGATCAGGCTCCACCATGCAGATTTTCAACCTCGATTACTCATCCAAGAGCTCTTCCTATAAATACCAAGTTCAAACTACATTCAAAGGGTTCAAACACCACACCAAAAGCCTCCCACGGAGCAAATTATATTTTCCTGTAATGCACTTTCAATACCTTTACTTGCTTTCCTAGGAGTAGTGTTAGATTGTAAGGAAAATCAATTCATCAATATATCATACGACCCTTGATTTTCAAGGCGCCGGAGCACCATCTCTATTACTCTCTCATTCACCCCATATATCATACGATCGTCGCTCCCTGAGCAACGCGCCGGAGCACCGCCCAAAACCCACCACCAATACCACCATTAAACGGCCTTGTAGCTCAGGCCGTGAACCTGACGGCCGAGATCAGTTCCTCTCTCGGCCACAATCATTTGATTAGGAGTCGAATTCAAACAGGTGCACCACTTAACCATTTCACCCATATCACCATCTCGACGTACGGAAGACCGTGCTGGCACGCCCGCGCACAACCCCGCCGCACCCAAAAGAAGGAAGTCACGTGTTAACGGACATCCCCTCGGCCCGGAGCACCAGGCCGTGAGATTTGCACAGCCAACAAATCCAAACCTTCAGAGAGGTGAGAGAGAGCCAAGGCCTGTGTTCCTCATCACAATCGAACCACCAATTTGAGAAAGAAAATATTTTGAATATTGGTAATGTATGTGTCATCAATTAACATTCAAATTATTTTGAATGAGAAAGACACATACATACCGACATTGAAATTATTGCCTTCCACCCAAATCCGAACCTTCAGGGAGGTGAGAGAGAGCCAAGGCTTGAAGTGACCTGAAGTGACGACGGCAGTCAAGGGCCACAAGTGATGACGGTAGCCAAGGGCCAGAAGTATGCGACTTGATTTCCAATTGGAACCCTAAGTGAAAAGTGAAATGAACGGCCCTAATTTAATCCAATTTATCTTTACATCCAGATGAGTCCCACTAATTTGCCACCTTACTTGCCTAATTTTTAAGGAAATTAATAATCCACCTTAATTCCCAAATGACGACGGTATTAGATACGTATAGACATCTTAAGGACTACAACGGCAATAAATAGTTAATAGACGTCATCGTATCTCCAAACAATGACGCTCTTTACCAACATATCAACGTTTTAACTAACTACGACGACGATAATTACATAATCAACGACGTCGTCATGCAAAACAACGTCACTTTTAACAACTACATGCCCTCTTAAGGGACTACAACAGTGGTAATTACATAAAAAGCGACGTGGTAATTCTGAACAACATTGGTCTGTACCACCTGTTGACGTCTTAGAGGACTACAACGGCAAAATATAGACAAAAGACGTCGTTGTAATGACCTACAACGTCATGTTCCACTTAATTACTGATGTGTTTTGATGTAGTTTATATCCCATCTCGCTCTTTGAATCTGCTGTGGCGATATGCGTCCAAAATGCGGGAGTAAGCCTATGAGCTCCTGCCACGTGTCACTTCCCATTAATATGATTTTTTATTGTATTTAATTCATAATGTTCATAATAAATTTTAAAAAAATCCGAAAATACAGCGAAAGCTGCTATGCACTCATTCAGAGATTTCCTTCCCCCTAGAGCTTTGAAAATTTTAATTTTAGTTATAAAAATTTAAAATAACAACCAAAACTCAAAATTGTTTCTAGACAAAGCACAATAGTACTTATAGTTTCCTAACATAACCCTAAGGTTTGTGTGATCCATTGGTGGCAATAAATTCAAATATATGAAATCCTAATTTTAGCCCTCTAATATCGAAGGCATTGTCATAAGGAGTACGTAGCATTTTTCGGTTTATTTTTCTCATACTTGTGTATTTTTTAACAATTTTTGTAAAATAAAGAATTTAGGGTTTAGGGTTCAGGGTATATTGAAACGACACCTGTTTCCTTTTCTCTTTTGGGTCAATTATGTCCTTGGTCACACATGATCGAATCCTAGGAAAAGCAAAGCCCACCTAATCATTTTATTTTGTAAGACGTTGTTGAGCCTATTCTTAACAACTAAAATGAGTTATTAAAAACAGCAACTTTAATTCTCGCAAGTGCACGAACCGCTTATAGTTTAGCTTATGTAAATACGAGGTCGATCCCACAGAGAATGGTAACGTGGTTACAAGTTAAACTACTTAGAATGCTGGGAAAACAGAAAACAAAGAAACAAACTAACTAACAATGGCAAGGTCTAGGATAGAATCCTAGCACCATACACGCACTCGAAATGGGGGGTTTTGTTGTTGAAGTGAAAACAAGAGAATGAAAAGGAAGTACTGGAAAGTAAACAATAGCAGCAACCAACAAGTTGTGAAACAATGATTGAGAAGTGTTAGAGCCTTGGAATCCACCACTAGTTTTCCTATCCAAGTTATGAATGCATAGAAAGTGACTCAAGCTTCATCAACAATAGATTATCGCATACAAGCCTATGGTATCTAGGTGCAGGATGCATGATTCTCCTAAGGCATGTAATTGTGCATGATATCTACACAACACATGATCTCTAATATGCAACCTAAGCATGGTATCTACTTAGAATAAAGCATACAAGAGTCATTAAGTTCCCTGAGAATATGATAATCACACAAGTCCTAGAACATGGTATCTGTCCTAGTCAACTTATGGTTATTAACCCCTTGAATGATTCTTAGGCCATTCATGTGTTGCTTGTGAAAGGAGAGTAGAATTGGTGAATCTAAACCCCTTTCCAACCTGTGCTAGATGCATAAAATCCTAGTTAGCTACTCCAAGAAAACATACATCAAGCACATAATAAACTGGAGATTAACAACTTGGCAATGAAAGCAAAGAAATCAATTAACTATGAAATCATCCATAACATTGAATATTCATGACTAGGTGATCGGTGCATAATTACATATCATTTTGTACCCTTTTAACTTATGATTTGGTTATGTTTTTGAGTTAAACTTGTGCTTTTAATAAGTTTTGTGTTTGTTTCAGTGTAATAAGCTTGAGACTCACTAATTGCATTTTGGAGACAAGTTAGCTCAAAATGGTGTCTGCAGATCAGTCAACTTCACGGATTGGACTGTACTTGCTCAAGAAGAACCAGATGATGAGCCATACATCATTGGAAAGATACGGAAGTCTAGTTTCTGTATAATTTTACGGTTCATGATTCTGAGTCTTCTAGAGAAAGTTATACATGTTTTGGCAACTTAAGGTCAAATTCGGCAGCATCTGTGTTACTGGGCCAAAAATCACATTTGAAGGGCTTTCTGATTTTTCCTTGAGTTGGGCTGCATATGCTTGGAAAGATAATTCAAAGAGCTTCAAGATCCATATTTTTCCAGATTTTTCAGATTGAATCCACAAGCCCAAAACGAGCCCACAAGCTGGCTGCAATGCATTGTCATGCATGACATATGCATGATGAAGTGTTGTTGATTGTGGTAAAGTTTGGTGAAGCATATTCAATACCTATTTTTGAGTGGAAATTTTGCAGCAGCCAAATGAATTAATTGAAGTTGAAGTGGATGATGCAACACTAAGCTTAATGACAAGAAGAATTGTTTTCAAATGCAATTGTGTGTTAGGTTAAGTTGGTGAATCAAGTGTTGTGTGTTAGGTGAAGTTAGTGTGTTTAGAAAATTCAATTGTATAATTCAGATTTTCACTTCCCCTAGGCCTATAAATAGGGAAGTTCTCTAAGCTTGTAATCACACCCCAAGGGGGGGAGCTCTCAAACACTTCTCTAGAGCTCCCTTCCCTTCTCTCCCTCAAATTCTCTTAATTTTGCTTTCTAGTTCTCAATTCTAGCTTTCCTTTTTCTTCTTAGTTGTAATATATTTTTCTTTGTAATGTAAATTCTTTCCTTAAGTTTTCAAGTTGAATTAGTTTCCAAGTTTCAATTATGGTTTTTGTTCTTATTCATTATGCTTATAAGTTAATATGCTAGTTTGAATGATTGATCACCATTTAGGCTTGCATGTTAGCTATCTTGGTTTGAATTAAGAGTATACACCATGCTTTAATTCGAATTGAACTATGAATAGGAAGAGTATGTATGGACATTCGACAACAGGGATTAGATACATACTTGGTTGTTTAAAATGTTCTTCTATGCTTAATGGGTTCCTAATGCTTAATTTTAGGTTAGACAACAAATGATCAAATTAGGGAATTAGGAACACAAGGTTATGACCACACACCATGGCTTAATCATACTTTAGCTAGAATCAATCCATTAATCTAATTGAACTTGGGAACTTATTTGCTTGAGTTATTTCCTTTTTTCTTGTTGTATTTATTTCCTTTCTTTTTCATTTCTGTTTTGTGTAGGGAAAATGAATGGGATCATTCAATCACCAATCCTCGTGGGATCGACCTCGCACTTACATATGCTATACTACCAAACGGCTCGTGCACTTGCGAGTATCACAAGTTGAGGATGCAGCTGAATCCATTTTGGTGCAGCTGAAATCTACACAACAAGTTTTTGGCGCCGTTGCCGGGGATCGGTAACATTGTTTGATTCTATTTGGCTTTCCTACTTTATTTTATTTTTTTTTCTTAACTGAACAATTTCAAGTTTTAAAGTTAATGACGTTAATGGACAAGTTGTGTTTGTAGTCCAACGGACAAGGACAATTGCCTAACAAGCAAGAGAACTGGGTTTAAGTCCCAGCTTACACAACCCATTGGTGTTTGTTACTTTGATGCATGAAATTGGATGTGTGTTGATTTTCCTTTTCATTTTAGTTTTTATTTCCTAATCCTTTAACTCTGTTTCAAGTTTTCTGTATTTGTTTTAAGCAATTTATGACAGCTTAATAAAAATGGAGAGAGATGGCAACCTCAATCATAAGAATGGGGAGTGTGGAGTAGTGGGAGAAGTCGCGACCTCCAAATGCATCCATGCTCAACCTAATCGCTTCAAGGGGGAGCATTTCGATCCTTTCTCTTTACTTGTTTTGTTTAGTAATTTTAAGTTTCTGTTTCTTTTTATAAAAAAAAAAAAATTAACAAAAGATTTTTCATATAAGCTGACTTTTGTGTCACCCATGAGTTGCTTGTATATTTGTGTGTTTAAAAAAAAAAAAATGAAATTTGAGTTTTTATTTATTTATCCTTGTAAATTGCAATTTGGAACTTCTTTGTTTTCTTTTATTATTATTATTATTTTTTTTGTTTTGTTAGGATAGTTTATTTATTTACGTGGTGTGGTTAGTTAGTTTATTTCTGAGTGTTAAAAACACATTTTTATTCAAACACTGCATTAAAAAAACAAAAAAAACAAAAAAAAAATAAAAATTCAAGTAAATTAAAAATAAAAACAACTTCTTCATCTTCATGGCATGTGTTGTGTAGATTCAACTGCATCAAAATGGATTCAGTTGCATCCTCAACTTGTGATACTCGCAAGTGCACGAGCCGTTTGGTAGTATAGCATATGTAAGTGCGAGGTCGATCCCACGAGGATTGGTGATTGAATGATTCAATTCATTTTCCCTACACAAAACAGAAATGAAAAAGAAGGGAAATAAATAAAACAAGGAAGAAAGAAAATAACTAACTCAAGCAGATAAGTTCCCAAGTTCAATTAGATTAACGGATTGATTCTAGCTAATGTATGATTAAGCCATGGTGTGTGGTCATAACCTTGTGTTCCTAATTCCCTAATTTGATCATTTGTTGTCTAACCTAAAATTAAGCATTAGGAACCCATTAAGCATAGAAGAACAATTTAAACAACCAAGCATGTATCTAATCCCTGTTGTCGAATGTCCATACATACTCTTCCTATTCATAGTTCAATTCGAATTAAAGCATGGTGTGTACTCTTAATTCAAACCAAGATAGCTAACATGCAAGCCTAAATGTTGATCAATCATTCAAACTAGCATATTAACTTATAAGCATAATGAATAAGAACATGAACCATAATTGAAACTTGGAAACTAATCAAACTTGAAACTAAAGAAAAGAATTTACATAATGAAAAGTAAAGTAGAACTTGGAAAGACTTAAAGAAAATTTCAGCACAAAAGATTTCATTACAACAATTGAAAACTAGAAAGAGAAACTAAGAGAATTTGAGGGAGAGAAGGGAAGGGAGCTCTAGAGAAGTGTTTGAGAGCTCCCCCCCTTGGGGTGTGTTTACAAGCTTGGGAAACCTCACTATATATAGGCCTAAGGAAGCTGAAAATCTGAATTAAGTATGGCTAATGCATACAACACTTGTTTTATAAAATCTGAAATGGTTGATGCACTTCACTAATGCATACAACACTTCCATTATAAAATCTGAAATGGTTGATGCACTTCACTAATAAATCCCACCAGCAGCCCTAGCTCATCTTCATGTCACCATGACCAAGCTTCCAACCAGAAATAATAGCTCATCCTGAGGTCAGCATGACCAGCAATTTCAAGGGCTTACGAATTGGGCTTCCCTTAAGCAAATTAAGACTTTAAGCACTCAAACTTGAAGTTCAGAATGTCTTCTTTCCAGCCATATATCATTTGGGCCAATCCAAGGTCGGAGGAGGAAGTTAAGGCCAAAACAAATTGCTAACTCATTTTGCGCGCTGATAAAATCCATCCTGAGCATGGCTCTGTGTTTGCTAGGTAACAGACTCCACAATTATCCAATGGGGCTGAATTTCGGATATGTTATAGTATACACCCATTGGAACAACTTTCATGAAGAATGTGGCCTCATCCGAGCTATGTAGGTTGCTGAAACAAAGCTTGCAATATGACCTACGAAACTGGGCTGGCAGGGGACTGTAGCCAAAATTGAGTTTGTCTTTAAGCTCTTCATCCATTCATCCAAATTAGGCCCTAACATGCATGGATTGCATCATTTACTATCCAAAGCCCTCATTATTACCTAAAGCTCAATGAACTGAAAGATAAACACAAAAAGGATTAAAAGCACAAGTTTAACTCAAAAACATAACCAAATCATAAGCTAGAAGGGTACAAAATGATATACAATTATGAACCGATCAGCATGCCTCTGTTTTCTCTTACTTGCAGAATCTGCAGCAGCTCCACATGGTCCTCATTTTTTCTCTGCAGTGCTTCCACGTGCTGCAAGTCCGCCACCATATCTTGGCACAATAGAGCCGCTTCTGCAAGTCCGCCACCATAGCCTTCAAGGAAGCTATTTCCTCGCTCATCGCGGCACACTCCCGTGTTCTCGCCAGCAATCGCATGCCCAAATTGGTAGCCGAGACCGCGTGGAGTACAGTTAAATTGTGGGACTCCTCCACCGCTGCCTTGTCAGAACTCTGTGCCACATGCAGATGATCTGTCGGTGTGAGCTTGCTGCCAATCATGCCTCCCAGCAGCGCTGCTCTGTTCGGCATTGCCTCAGAAAAGTTCAGTATTATCTCAGCAAAGTTTGAGGCCGTACCGTGATGATATGTGGAGTTTGGGAAGACATGGTTTGGAGGAACCCTTATCTGCGCATTCGGTGGCGCAAGGGACAATTCAAGGTTAAGATCATCAAGGTGAGTGCATGAGGATGCCATTGTTTTGTTTTTGGATTTTTTGATTTTTTTCTCTGAATTTGCAGGAAGAAATGCGGGGTGCTCTTCTACTTCACCGAGATGAGTTTAAATAGACTTATACAGACGAGGGAGCCGAAAGCACTTCGGATCTCGAGGGTGCTATCCTGTGCTCTTTTCTCTCGGATCCCTTCATTTCCGGCTCAAATTGCGAGCACGTTTTTTTAAAAAGGGAGCATGCTTACACTTTCACTTACTTTTGCCTCCCTGTTTTCTGATGTTTGTGCTTTTGCTTTTTCAGTTGTTATTTTTTTTTTTAAAAAAAAAAAACTTGTTTTCTTCTTGTTTGACAGGTTTCTTAAGAATTTAGTTGGAAGAAGAGACAAAATTAAAGATGCGTCTTGGACACCTGGTGCAAGAATCCCAACTTTTCTTTTAAATTCTTGTTTGAATTGCGTGTTTATTTCAGTTTTTTTTATTTTGTTCAATTAGGTAGTATAATTTAAAACTCATAGGATATTCTTTGAAGGGGCTAAATTTTTGGTAACTCCAATGAGCAACCGCAGTCTATACAGTGTCTAGGAGTTCTTTAGGCGACACCTTCGGTGTCTAAGAAGTTCGGGTTTTAAGCGGGACCATTGTGACCCCTCCAACCTTCCCGGAACCCCTGGCTGTGTTTTCTGAGGCCCTTAACTGGTCATCCTTAAGTTTTTCTCTTAAAAGAAGAAGCAGTTATTTGTGTGTTTACTTAACTAATAAAAATTTCATGTTTGGGTTTTCGTGTTTTTGTTTGATTGTCATTCTTTGAATTTAGGGTCAATCGTCTCTTTGAGATAGCATAACATTTTTATAAAATAAAAAAAAAAAATCTTTAAAATTAAATAATAAATAAAAAACTGAAATCATTTCTTCTTGGCGCTCGGTGTCTCGACCATAGGAACTTTTAGTTTGGCCGTCTGGATGTCCACTTCTGGGTCTTCACGCACAGCCTCTTGGGGCTCATCACTTGAGCTCCCTCACCAATCCTCGTGGGATCGACCTCGCACTTACATATGCTATACTACCAAACGGCTCGTGCACTTGCGAGTATCACAAGTTGAGGATGCAGCTGAATCCATTTTGGTGCAGCTGAAATCTACACAACACTAGGGCTTCATCCTAAGCCCTAACTAAATGGATTAGTTAAACATAACTATGAATACAGAAAATAAGAAATACATAGATAGAATAAAGAGAATAGAAGAACTAGTTGGTGGCAGCAACTCCCAGGACAGCTCCAAGCTCTCCCTCCTTTGCAGCTAGCTCTCTTCTCTCTTTGTGGTGAATCTGAATGTGTGTATGAGAGTAATGGATGGAGTGAATGTGTGTGTCTATCCTTTTTTTTTGTCTCCTTTGTATGACCTGCAACTCTCTATTTATAGACTGCCAATTCGTCCTCCCCTTAGCTGGTGTAGACAGCCCACCAGAAATCCTGGAAACTGCTCCTTGATTGGTGCCAACATGTTTCCCCATAATTAAGCATGCCATGTTTTGCTCCTTGAGATTTCCAATGCTGAAATGCCTCCCTAATTTGCTCAACATGTCAGGTCTAAAGTCAGGTACAGCTCAGTTGAGGCACAAGGCTCAAAGGGGGTGTGGAACACAAGGCTCAGATAGTGGAGGTGAATCGACACCAGCTAGAAGTATTGCGGGACGAGAATAAAAACCTATCAAAGATGGTAGAGTTGTATTCTCGCGACATGCGAAAGCAGCTGGAGGACCTAGAGCGACCGGGTAAACGCAAGAAAGCAGATCACGAGAGTAGTTACGCTCAAGCTAAGATTGCGATCTTGCGACACATGCTGTACTCTGCACGCTCAGTGCCAGGGCATCACTCGTGACCCGATTGTCATCCCTTGTCCCGAACACACGTATATCTTTGGGAGTCACTAAATTTCTGCCAACTCCAATAGCAACATCGTTGTCTAGAAGTATTGAGTCATTGACAGACACAGGCCCCCGTGAGGAGCCAAAGTAGGGCATCCATACTGGTGCCGCTGCTTGGCCCAATGTCTGAGTCGGTGGAGCTAGGTTGAGATCCAACGAAAATGGGTAGGAAGAGGCCATTTGATTTCTCACTTTTTTTTCTTTTCTTGCTTCTTTTCTCTTTTGTGTTTCTGGGTTTGTGTTTTTTGTTTTTTCCCTCTTCTTTTTCCTTCTTATATACATAGTCTTTAACAAACCCTAGCCATTGCAGCGTCTAAGCATTTTTGAATCTCCAGAGTCCCACAACCTTCTCGCTTTCCAACCGTACCCAACTCATTTATCTCGACGTGACCTTTCTGAACGGACGCGTTCAGTAAAGTCGTCACGACTTTGTATGGCCCCGTAATTTCTGCTTGTGGAGTCTGCGGCGCCTCTATGCGTCGACACGTGGCTCCTGCTTTCTGCCCGTGACTATCCATGAGACGACATTAGGGACCACGTGCTTTCTTTTCATAAATTCCGCTTTGCGCTCATAATTCACGTTTTATCTTTTTATGAAAAATTTAAAATTAAAACGTGTGGGCTTCAGATTTCATTTTGGGTCGGTTTTTCACCTTGTTTGGGTTTCAAGGTGGGTTAATTTCATTGTGGGCTTTGGGCTTCAAATGTTTTTTGGGTTTCAGAATTGTGTGATTAGGGTTTACTTTTGTTTTTTTTTTTTGTTTGTTTGTTTTGTAATTTTTATTTTTATTTATTTTATTTTATTTTATTCTTGTGTGTTTTGTGATTTATATTTACTTTAGTACCTTTCATTTCTTGTTATGACATTGTTTGTGGCTAATTTTTAAACATTGAGGACAATGTTCATTTCTAGGTTTGGGGGTATTAGAGTTTAGCATGTAAATTTGTTTTTTTTCCTTAATTTAAATTTTTTTTAAATTTTTTATTTGCTTGTTTTTATTTTTATTTTATTTTGTTTAAGTCTTGCTTTTATTTTTATTTTTATTTTATTTTGATTTTTTTTAGTCACTTTCCGAACACATATGATGAGATTGTGATAAATGTTTGCATGACTTAAATGAAAATTTGATTTTAGTGTTTTTTTTTTCTGTATTAAAAAAAAATTAAAATTAAAATTTGGCATCGTTCTATCATGATATGCTTGAAACCTTCTTTACACTTGCCATTTGTTTCCTAATTTTCCAATTAAAGGATTTGCATGATCTAAAGAATTGTATGAAGCATAAATTAGACTTATATAACCAACTATATAAAGTGAGCTTTTGAGCCTTGTACTTCAATTCATGAGTGTTATATACATACTCTTATTTTCTTGTCATCAAAGTTGTTGTTTGATGTCATTATTCATATATTTGGTTGAACACTTAAAAGTCATTCATTCTTATGCAATTTGACTTCACGACATTTAAAGAAATGATATTAAGGCATTCTTTGGATCGTTTGTGCCTTTCAAGCTTACCTTATGCATGCTTAAGCATGATTTTCCATTGTTAACCATTTTGAGCATACATGTAAACCTTTTCTTTCATTTAACCAATTATATTTCCTCGCCTTAGCCTGAAAAACAAATATTTACCTTTCTAAGGAACTCATGAGCTTTAATTGGGATGTGTTTTTCATACTAAGTTTGGGAATGAGTGTTACATTTCGAGAAAAAAAATATTTATATATCACACAATTGGTGAAAGAAAAGAGAAAAGTTGTGATTAAGTGGTGGTTGAATGAAATTTCATTTTTGGGTTTCATTTTTGGGCCTTCAAAATAAATTGGTGGTTGTTCAGGAAAGGAGTGAATCAATGTAAATGAAGGTATAAGGAGTTTTGATCATGTAAAAGAAAAATAAATTCTCATTGTGATGATTCGAAGTCTTGTAAACAATTGTTTTATGCTCTTATATTTTGAGTTCCTTGGACTTTGTTTTATCCATACCTTTCATTTCTTACTCACCTTACACCCTTGGCCCCATTACAACCTATACTAAAGACCTAAATTGATCTTAAATGTCATGTGGTTGAATTGCATTCATTTTTCTACTTTTAAGTGTTTGGCATCTTTCTTGAGATCATATTAATGCAAGTTCTTCATCTTTCTATTTCGAGTTAAGTCTTTATGGTTTAACTCTAATCTCATGTTTATAACTGAGTGTTGCATTATAGCCCTCTTCCGAGTGATTCATTTGTGAGAGGACAACTTTGGTGAGATTTGAAAGTTGAACTTGTGCTTTGTATGATTTTTGAAATTGTGTGAAAACTAAGATTGGGGAATTTGTTGCATTTGGCTATCACACTACTACACTTTGAGCATATTATGTTTTGAACTTTGCCGCCTTGTGAATAATGTCCAAAATTGAGCTTTTATTTTTAAAAACTTTTGAGTCATGTGCATGAGTCATTTCTCTTCAGAAAATATTCGGAAAGATTGTTTTGAGTTCTTTTTATTTTTGTAATTGTTTTTTGTTTTGTTTTATTTTGTTTTGTTTTTTTTGTTTTGTTTTTGTTAATGTATTTATGTTTGTTTTTGTTTTTGGTTTTGCTTAAGGACTAACAAATCTAATAAGTTTTTTAACCATTTTGTTTTGTAGAAGTTAGAAAAACGTTTGTGGGTATCGTATCTGTTAAACCCTCAGGAGACACAACTCCTCCTACTAGGGATGCCTAGAGGTTTAAAGGCTTGTTGCATATGCTCAATGCAATCGAGTTACCTACGAAAGTGGTCTAGTTAACTTCTTGTTTTGTTTTTATCTTTGTTTTCCTTTTTGTTTTGCTCGAGGACTAGCAAAATCTAGGTTTGGGGGTATTTGATCGGTGCATAATTACATATCATTTTGTACCCTTTTAACTTATGATTTGGTTATGTTTTTGAGTTAAACTTGTGCTTTTAATAAGTTTTGTGTTTGTTTCAGTGTAATAAGCTTGAGACTCACTAATTGCATTTTGGAGACAAGTTAGCTCAAAATGGTGTCTGCAGATCAGTCAACTTCACGGATTGGACTGTAGTTGCTCAAGAAGAACCAGATGATGAGCTATACATCATTGGAAAGATACGGAAGTCTAGTTTCTGTATAATTTTACGGTTCATGATTCCAAGTCTTCTAGAGAAAGTTATACATGTTTTGGCAACTTAAGGTCAAATTCGGCAGCATCTGCGTTACTGGGCCAAAAATCACATTTGAAGGGCTTTCCGATTTTTCCTTGCGTTGGGCTGCATATGCTTGGAAAGATAATTCAAAGAGCTTCAAGATCCATATTTTTTCAGATTTTTCAGATTGAAGCCACAAGCCCAAAACGAGCCCACAAGCTGGCTGCAATGCATTGTCATGCATGACATATGCATGATGAAGTGTTGTTGATTGTGGGAAAGTTTGGTGAAGCATATTCAATACCTATTTTTGAGTGGAAATTTTGCAGCAGCCAAATGAATTAATTGAAGTTGAAGTGGATGATGCAACACTAAGCTTAATGACAAGAAGAATTGTTTTCAAATGCAATTGTGTGTTAGGTTAAGTTGGTGAATTAAGTGTTGTGTGTTAGGTGAAGTTAGTGTGTTTAGAAAATTCAATTGTATAATTCAGATTTTCACTTCCCCTAGGCCTATAAATAGGGAAGTTCTCTAAGCTTGTAATCACACCCCAAGGGGGGGAGCTCTCAAACACTTCTCTAGAGCTCCCTTCCCTTCTCTCCCTCAAATTCTCTTAATTTTGCTTTCTAGTTCTCAATTCTAGCTTTCCTTTTTCTTCTTAGTTGTAATTTATTTTTCTTTGTAATGTAAATTCTTTCCTTAAGTTTTCAAGTTGAATTAGTTTCCAAGTTTCAATTATGGTTTTTGTTCTTATTCATTATGCTTATAAGTTAATATGCTAGTTTGAATGATTGATCACCATTTAGGCTTGCATGTTAGCTATCTTGGTTTGAATTAGGAGTATACACCATGCTTTAATTCGAATTGAACTATGAATAGGAAGAGTATGTATGGACATTCGACAACAGGAATTAGATACATACTTGGTTGTTTAAAATGTTCTTCTATGCTTAATGGGTTCCTAATGCTTAATTTTAGGTTAGACAACAAATGATCAAATTAGGGAATTAGGAACACAAGGTTATGACCACACACCATGGCTTAATCATACTTTAGCTAGAATCAATCCATTAATCTAATTGAACTTGTTTCCTTATTTGCTTGAGGCCTGCAAGATGACCCACGAAATTGGACTGACAGGGAGTGTGACCCAAATTGGCTCTGTCTTTAAGTTTATATTCCTCTTGTGCCAATCAGCCCTTAATATGCATGGATTGTGTCAAATGTGATATCTTGCTGCCTTAACCTACAAAACACACAAACATAGGTAAGTGACTCGAAATAAAGAGAAACTAAACAAAATCACTAAGTAAAGAAGGCATACAAATGTGTGAAATTATGAACTTATCAAATACCCCCAAACTTAGATTTTGCTAGTCCTCGAGCAAAACAAAATAAAACTACAACTTAGAAAACAGAAAATAAGCAGCTAGCCTTCCAAACAATATCCTCAAAGAATCACCAAAGTATATGGTTCAAAGAAACACAACAATCAGAATCTAAGTTCCACACATGATTCAAGAGTAAGCAAAGCTCACAATGACATCCTTACGTGTAGTGTGTGAATGCCAAATCAGAACAACACCTGCAACTCAAATAAGTACATGCGCACACACTTAGAGCACAATTAAGAATTTCGAACCCCATAAGCACATTATCAGATCAGCTCTCCACAGAATACCATACAATACCAAGGATCAAAAGGACTTTACAAGGGTTGTAATGAGGCTTAGGGTAGTGGGTTGAATGAATGAGAGGATATGGATAACAACATTTTGAGCACAACTAAAGCATAGGTAAAAGCATGAGAGATTATTGAACTTTGTAACAAGCAAGGAACACATACATGAGCAGATTCTCAACATAATTTCAGCACCTTCAAATGTGTTTATTTGGCCTAATTTTGTGGCTCTTTACCCTAGATCACCATGATCTTCTCCTTATAACACCCTAGGGCTGTGACTACATTGGCCACACTTCATTACCTCTTTTGATTAGTTACCAATACCCCCAAACTTATTTCTTTTCAACACTTGGGTTATGGCACTAATGATTCACTTTTGCTCCAAAAACCTTGCATTCTTTATGACTCTCTTTTGAAGATAGCTTTAATTGCTCAAAGAATAGGTAAAGATAAGAAACAAAGATTTATTATGGTAGGAATGGTTTACACAAAGAAAGGCTTAACGTAGGCTCAAATGGGTTGAATAGGGATGAATACATGTAGAGGGATGGTTAGAAAGGCTCAAACGATTTAAACATGGCCTAAATCACTTCCTAAGCATTGTATGGCAACAGATTGTCTCAAGAGATATTCAAATAAGTTCTAGAGTACGAAACCAAGATCATGATAAGTAGAATTGCATAACATCTCCAAGTAGCAAGAAATTGGACTAACTTGGCAAAGTGCTCAATAAGTGCAAGGATGGCGTGAAAGACAAAGTTCACTCAGAATCACACACAGGCCTTAAATAGTGACTATCAATTTCTGAAAAACCATATTAGTATTAAATCCAAGTCTTATCATAGGTGTTTGGAAGGATAACGAAACAACACACAAAATCCTGCGTTTTTAGACACTAGACACACTTAAAAATTTTAAAATTTGACAATTTGAAACAACATAACTAAATCCTTCCCCCCAAACTTAAATGAAACATTGTCCTCAATGGTTAGAGTGTAAGAACAAGCAATGCCTCATAAATGAAAGGAAAGAAGATAAGGAAAAGACATAACCAAATGTTAGAGTTTAGAAAACAACTCCCCTTTGAAGCGATTAGGACGCAAGCAAGCTCCTTGGATGTTCTATCTTCACCTGACCTTGGGTTGCCTCCCAAGAAGCGCTAAGTTTTATGTCTTCAGCCGGACATCCAAACTTTCTATAGTGAATGGGGGGGGGTTTGGGCTCAATCGACACCTCATGCATTGCAAGATTGTTCACCAAGCTTGTTTTCTTTTTCCATCGCTTCCTTGTTGCTTTCCTTTTCCTTTTATGATTATGAACATAATGGCAATGAACTGGAGGAGTGATTGGAGTATCTCCAAATTTGGGCAGCCCCTTCTTGTGTGTAGGAATTGTAGCATTGAACATGTGGGCAGCCCCCTGCTCCTCCTTGTCTACTCCTTGCAACAAGCATGCTTCTAGTGAATATGAAAGACCATCAAATCTCTCTTTCCCTGGATCGCCCAATACTTCAATTTGAAAACAATCTTGAACATCATTTGGCAGATTCGTGGCATCAAACACTTTGAAAGCAACAGTTTCTCCATTAACGGTCATGGTGAGAGTGCCTTGCGCTGCATCGATCGTGGTCTTAGCAGTAGCCATGAAGGGTCGGCCAAAGATGAGTGGCAATTCATTGTCAGGAATTGGTGCTTCTTCCATCTCCAAGACTAAGAAATCAGCTGGCAAGATTAAGCCTTCGACTCTCACCAAAACATCTTCTAGAATGCCCTTGGGGTACCTAATAGTTCTATCTGCCAATTGAATGCTCACAGATGTGGCTTGCAACTCACCAAGGTTAAGTTTCTCATAAACATGATATGGCATAAGGTTAATGGATGCACCAAGATCAAGCAAAGCTTTTGGAATCTTGAAATCACCAACAATGCAAGGTATAGAAAACGAACCTGGATCCTTTAGCTTTGGAGGTAGCTTTCTTTGTAACACTGCACTTACCTCTTCACTTAATGCAACCTGTTCATGCTCTTTGAATCTCCTCTTGTTAGTGCAAAGATTCTTCAAAAATTTTGCATATTTTGGAATTTGAGCAATGGCACTGAGCAGTGGGATGTTGATTTGCACCTTCTTGAATATTTCCATTATCTCATCCAAGCCTTGATCTTTCTTTGACTTTGATAACCTGCTGGGAAAGGGTGCAATAGGCCTAAAAGCATTAGTTGAAATTGGAACTTGATTAGCATTAGATGATACCTTAGGGCCTGTGCTCTTTCCAGGAGCATTGAGGGGCTGTTTGGAGGAACCTGTGGGCTGCCCTTGTGGTGGCTGAATGATCTCCACGTTTTCTCCATCTTCTTGCTCTTCATTGGAATCTCCAACCTTATTATCAACTTGTTTACCACTTCTCAAGATGTGCATTGCTTTAACTTGCTCATGATGCCTTGGATTCACCTCCGTTTGGCTCGGAAAAGTTCCGGATGCTCTATTGCTCAAGGAGGATGCAATCTGCCCAACTTGCATTTCTAGTTTGTTCACTGCGTTTTGAAGATTCTGGTTGGTTTGCATTTGTTGCCCCATGAACTTCTTGAACATGTCTTGCAATTCCCCCATTTGATCACCCCTTTGCTCTTGCACTTGTTGGGGAGCTTGCTGGAATTGCCTTTTTGTGTTTGGAATCCTGGGGCTCCTTGAGATTGTTGCACATTTGAATTATTGCTCCACCTGAAATTAGGATGATTTCTCCACCCCGGATTGTACGTGTCTGAATAAGGATCATTATGAGGATCCCTTGCTTGAAGGGCATTTGCTTGCTCTAGTGTTGTGTAGATTCAGCTGCACCAAAATGGATTAAGCTGCATCCTCAACTTGTGATACTCGCAAGTGCACGAGCCGTTCGGTAGTATAGCGTATGTAAGTGCGAGGTCGATCCCACGAGGATTGGTGATTGAATGATCCAATTCATTTCTCCTACACAAAACAGAAATGAAAAAGAAAGGAAATAAATAAAACAAGAAAAAGGAAATACCTCAAGCAAATAAGTTCCCAAGTTCAATTAGATTAATGGATTGATTCTAGCTAAAGTATGATTAAGCCATGGTGTGTGGTCATAACCTTGTGTTCCTAATTCCCTAATTTGATCATTTGTTGTCTAACCTAAAATTAAGCATTAGGAACCCATTAAGCATAGAAGAACAATTTAAATAACCAAGCATGTATCTAATCCCTGTTGTCGAATGTCCATACATACTCTTCCTATTCATAGTTCAATTCGAATGAAAGCATGGTGTATACTCTTAATTCAAACCAAGATAGCTAACATGCAAGCCTAAATGGTGATCAATCATTCAAACTAGCATATTAACTTATAAGCATAATGAATAAGAACAAAAACCATAATTGAAACTTGGAAACTAATTAAACTTGAAAACTTAAGAAAAGAATTTACATTACAAAGAAAAATAAATTACAACTAAGAAGCAAAAGGAAAGCTAGAATTGAGAACTAGAAAGCAAAATTAAGAGAATTTGAGGGAGAGAAGGGAAGGGAGCTCTAGAGAAATGTTTGAGAGCTCCCCCCCTTGGGGTGTGATTACAAGCTTAGAGAACTTCCCTATTTATAGGCCTAGGGGAAGTGAAAATCTGAATTATACAATTGAATTTTCTAAACACACTAACTTCACCTAACACACAACACTTAATTCACCAACTTAACCTAACACACAATTGCATTTGAAAACAATTCCTCTTGTCTTTAGGCTTAGTGTTCAACTCCCACTTCATCATCTTTTGGCTGCTGCAAAATACCACTCAAAAATAGGTATTGAATATGCTTCACCAAACTTTCCCACAATCAACAACACTTCATCATGCATATGTCATGCATGACAATGCATTGCAGCCAGCTTGTGGGCTCGTTTTGGGCTTGTGGCTTCAATCTGAAAAATCTGGAAAAATATGGATCTTGAAGCTCTTTGAATTATCTTTCCAAGCATATGCAGCCCAACTCAAGGAAAAATCGGGAAGGCCTTAAAATGTGATATTTGGCCCAGTAACGCAGATGCTGCCGAATTTGACCTTAAGTTGCCAAAACATGTATAACTTTTTCTAGAAGACTCGGAATCATGAACCGTAAAATTATACAGAAACTAGACTTCCGTATCTTTACAATGATATATGGCTCATCATCTGGTTCTTCTTGAGCAAGTACAGTCCAATCCGTGAAATTGACTGATCTGCAGACACCGTTTTGAGCTAACTTGTCTCCAAAATGCAATTAGTGAGTCCTTAAGTTTATTACACTGAAACAAACACAAAACTTATTAAAAGCACAAGTTTAACTCAAAAACATAACCAAATCATAAATTAGAAGGGTACAAAATGATATGTAAATATGCACCGATCATCTAGCATGTGCTTTGCAAAAGATTGGTCTTGAACTTCCTCTTTGTTTCCTAGAGGGCCAGTCACTGCCTGTTGAAGCAAAGAACACATAACATCAAGTTTTGCAGCAATCTCATTATTAGTACTTACCTCAGAGACCACAGCTTTCATGGGAGCTCCTCTTCCTTTATTGTAACTCCATTTTTGAGAGTTAGCACTCAAAGATTCAAAGAGGGTAAAAGCCTCATCTGCTGTTTTGTTCATCAGTCCTTCTCCACTTGTTGCATCTACCATCATCCTTTCGGAATCAAGAAAACCTTCATAGAAAGATTGCATTTGCATCCAACTCTCTATGTTGTGGTGTGGGCAAGAACTCATCATCTCCTTGTACCTCTCCCAGCATTCATGAAAAGCTTCTCCTTCTCTTTGTGTGAAACCAAGAATTTCCTTTCTAATCTTGTTAGTCTTTTGAGCTGGAAAGAATTTCTGCAAAAACTTATTAGAAAGCTCATCCCAAGTACGAATTGAAGCATTAGGCAAAGAGTATAACCAAGACTTAGCCTTATCTTTTAAACTGAACGGGAATAGCCTCATCTTAATCTGCTCATCATCAAGTCCTTGAATTTTGATTGTAGCACATATTTCAAAGAATTGCTTAACATGCATGTAAGGATCCTCAGTGGTATTACCATAATAAGTTGGAAGAAGATGAATCATACCACTTCTAAGCTCAAACCTGTCAATTGTGAGTTGAGGGTAGACGATGCACGAAGGTTGATCGGTGACTTTGGGAATGGAAAATTCACGCAGGGGTTTCCGAGGTTGGACAACAAGCGCACCACCTCCTTCATCATTATTGTTGTTGTTTGGAATCTCTGCCATCTTGCTTGAACCTTCAGATTCATAGCTCTTAGATTCAGCACTTGAAGAACTATAATTCCTCCTCAAACCAGCACGTACAGCAGCTGCTCTTGGTGATAGTGGCTCAGTTTCAGAATCGGACATACATGCACACAAAGGAAATCAATTCAGCGTCTTTAATGGAGATAACAACTAAATAGAAAAACAGAATACTAAAAGCAAAACCAACGAAAAGAAACAATTAAAACTTAACAAAAATAGAAACACTCAAGGTAATCTAACTATAGCACCATCGTTACCGGTTCCCCGGCAACGGCGCCAAAAACTTGTTGAGCCTATTCTTAACAACTAAAATGAGTTATTAAAAACAGCAACTTTAATTCTCGCAAGTGCACGAACCGCTTATAGTTTAGCTTATGTAAATACGAGGTCGATCCCATAGAGAATGGTAACGTGGTTACAAGTTAAACTACTTAGAATGCTGGGAAAACAGAAAACAAAGAAACAAACTAACTAACAATGGCAAGGTCTAGGATAGAATCCTAGCACCACACACGCACTCGAAATGGGGGGTTTTGTTGTTGAAGTGAAAACAAGAGAATGAAAAGGAAGTGCTGGAAAGTAAACAATAGCAGCAATCAACAAGTTGTGAAACAATGATTGAGAAGTGTTAGAGCCTTGGAATCCACCACTAGTTTTCCTATCCAAGTTATGAATGCATAGAAAGTGACTCAAGCTTCATCAACAATAGATTATCGCATACAAGCCTATGGTATCTAGGTGCAGGATGCATGATTCTCCTAAGGCATGTAATTGTGCATGATATCTACACAACACATGATCTCTAATATGCAACCTAAGCATGGTATCTACTTAGAATAAAGCATACAAGAGTCATTAAGTTCCCTGAGAATATGATAATCACACAAGTCCTAGAACATGGTATCTGTCCTAGTCAACTTATGGTTATTAACCCCTTGAATGATTCTTAGGCCATTCATGTGTTGCTTGTGAAAGGAGAGTAGAATTGGTGAATCTAAACCCCTTTCCAACCTGTGCTAGATGCATAAAATCCTAGTTAGCTACTCCAAGAAAACATACATCAAGCACATAATAAACTGGAGATTAACAACTTGGCAATGAAAGCAAAGAAATCAATTAACTATGAAATCATTCATAACATTGAATATTCATGACTAGGGCTTCATCCTAAGCCCTAACTAAATGGATTAGTTAAACATAACTATGAATACAGAAAATAAGAAATACATAGATAGAATAAAGAGAATAGAAGAACTAGTTGGTGGCAGCAACTCCCAGGACAGCTCCAAGCTCTCCCTCCTTTGCAGCTAGCTCTCTTCTCTCTTTGTGGTGAATCTGAATGTGTGTATGAGAGTAATGGATGGAGTGAATGTGTGTGTCTATCCTCTTTTTTGTCTCCTTTGTATGACCTGCAACTCTCTATTTATAGACTGCCAATTCGTCCTCCCCTTAGCTGGTGTAGACAGCCCACCAGAAATCCTGGAAACTGCTCCTTGATTTGTGCCAACATGTTTCCCCATAATTAAGCATGCCATGTTTTGCTCCTTGAGATTTCCAATGCTGAAATGCCTCCCTAATTTGCTCAACATGTCAGGTCTAAAGTCAGGTACAGCTCAGTTGAGGCACAAGGCTCAAAGGGGGTGTGGAACACAAGGCTCATTAGCTGGCAGCTGCATATTAAAATCCTCCTGAGTATGCTTCAGTGTTTGACGGGCTAAGGACTCCAGTTATGTTCAATTGGGTTGAATGTTGGATATGTTATACTAGACACCAATCTGAACAACTTCTGTGAAGGACGTCTCCTCATCCAAGTTGTGTAGGTTGCTGAAATGAGGCCTGCAAGATGACCCACGAAATTGGACTGACAAGGAGTGTGACCCAAATTGGGTCTGTCTTTAAGTTTATATTCCTCTTCTGCCAATCAGCCCTTAATATGCATGGATTGTGTCAAATGTGATCTCTTGCTGCCTTAACCTACAAAACACACAAACATAGGTAAGTGACTCGAAATAAAGAGAAACTAAACAAAATCACTAAGTAAAGAAGGCATGCAAATGTGTGAAATTATGAACTTATCAGACGTTGGTGCTTTTTTGCTTGCTTAATTAAACGTATTTACAACGGCGTATCCCATATAAGTACGGTCGTCTAAAGTGTTATCCTGTTTGAAGTGGAATAAGACGACGCTATAAATAAATGGTGTTGTAATAAAGTTGTACGATGGTGCTATGAATATAACTACCGTCATCTAAGGGTTTCGACATCTTAATATACCATGACGGTTTCAATAAATAAACGGTTGTTGAAAACATTGGTTTACCATGTTGTCATTGTAGAATATAGCGTCAGAGTTTTTTGTACCTAACCATGTCGATCTCGCCATAAATAGCGCCGTATAATATTATACGAATCCACATCACTTCTTTCGTATTTTGGCTCAAAATCAAATTTGGTCATCGTGATTTCAATTTTCCCGATTTGGTCATCGTATTTGCTGCTGTTAACAAATCAAGTCCAATGTCTCAATTATGTCAGTTTCAGTTATTAAAAAATATTTAATATTAAGTTATAAATAATTAACTTCAATATAAAATTTAAGTATAATATATTTAAAAATAAAATTAATAAGATTAACACTTAAATTAAAAATAAATAAAAAACAAATAACCTATAGCCATCCCTCCACCTCCCGCTATGCCATATTTCACTATGTTCTCTCTTACCCTTTCCCTCTCCCTCTGTTTTAGGGGTATCAACCGCAAGAAGAACCACTGACGCCACCCATCGCCGGCCAATTGGCGACCAACTTCGTTGCCCTTTGAATTGTCCCATTATTTGGATAGTTTAGGAATGCGTAGTCATGTCACGTAATTTACGGCTATAGGATTAGGTTTCGGTTGTGGAGATTTCGGTGTCATCTCTGTACATTCTTCAGGTGGTACATAGGTATTTTATGCCTACGGTACACCTCAAGAACTGATCGAGACGTTGCCGAAATTCATCCACGTCGAAATCTAATCTTATGCAGCCGTAAATTACGTGACATGACTATGCATTCCCGAATGGGATAGGTCCCTTACCGCAAGCATAAGGTAACATTATGATTTCGTATGAAGTTGTTGTGATTGTCGTATTGTGATTGTGGTTCCAGGGATTATGAGCAGGAGGTGGATATAGAACCCGAATAGATGCGCAGACGAATATTTGGATGGAATCGAGGATTTTATTGACTTTGCTCGTACACACAACCCGGGTGCAACTAGAATCTGGTGTCCTTGTAGGAGCTGTAACAACATGTTGTGGGAGACAATTGAAAATGTTCGATTTCATTTAGTAAGGAATAGAATGATTGAGACATATAGCACTTGGAACCATCACGGGGAACAATTAGACAATGTTGAACCTATTGTGGATCCTAATGAACAAGTCATATATATATTATAAATTATTCTTTTCCATTTGCATCGACCAAAATCAATCAGGAATGGGAAGATGATGTGCCTACACCAATGGACAGTGCAGAGTTCGAACAATATGAAAAATTGTTGAAAAATGCCAACCAAGAGTTATACCAAGGGTGCGAGAGCTTTTCCATTCTCACGGCCATTGTGGAGCTAATGCACAGAAAAATAAAGTATCGTCTGTCGAACTTGTGTTTCGATTACTTTTTGGGGGTTTTCAATAGAATGCTTCTGACGAAAAATTGTTCGCCGAAAGACCATAGACACGCGCAAAAGGTGTTGAATGGTCTTGGATTGGGTTATGAAAAAATTCACGCTAGCAAAAACAATTGTTTGTAATTATACAAAGAGTATAAAACATTGGATACATGCCCTATATGCAATGATTCAAGGTTAAAAATGACATCTCAGAATAGAATGACTAAGATTCCACAAAAAGTCATGCGTTATTTGCCCCTGAAACCTAGGTTCCAACGATTGTATACGTCGACGCATGCTGCCACAAACTTGGGATGGCATAAAGAAAAACGGGTAGACGATGATGTGATGCGGCATCCTGCAGATGGGGAGGCATGGAACGTTCCCCGAGTTTGCTGCGGATCCCCAAAATGTTAGATTGGGACTTGCCACTGACGGATTCAATCCGTACGGGGTTCTAAACCAACACCACAACACTTGGCCGATTTTCGTATTCCCATATAATTTGCCACCTTGGAAATGCATGAAAAAAGAATACATGATTATGACTATTTTGATAACTGAGGCTCCTGGCAGGTCAATCAATGTTTACTTAAGGCCGTTGGTTGATGAGCTCAAGGATTTATGGACAAACGGTGTGCGCACGTACGATAAATCCACCAGGAAGATGTTCACTTTGCGGGCAGCAGTTATGTGGACTGTGAATGATTTTCCCGCATATGCAATGGTTTCTGGGTGGAGCATAAAGGGTATATGGCATGCCCTGTATGCAAGGAAGATGTAACTTCTAGTTGGCATGCTGGAAAAGTTTGTTACCTTGGTCATCGGAGCTGGTTGTCATGGGACCACGAGTGGCAAGAAAAGGATAAGGAGTTCAACGGGAACACAGAGCATCGCCTCAGACCTAGAGAATGGTCTAGTGATCAAATCTTGGAACAACTTAACTGTTTGGATTTTGCTCCATTCGGTAAAACAGTTAGTCAGACTAGACCTTCTACACATATGAACTGGACGCACAAGTCTATGTTTTTTGACCTCCCATATTGGTCGAAACTAAAACTAAGGCACAATCTCGACGTTATGCATGTTGAGAAAAATGTCTTTGACACATTGATGGACACGATTCTAGATATCGAGGGCAAGACAAAGGACACGATCAAAGCTCGTATTGATTTGGAAAGAATGGGCATACGAAGGGGTTTATGGATGAATAGGGACAGTGATAAAGCTAGAAGGGATCTTGCATTTTTTCCATGAAACCGAATGACAAAAAAGAGTTTCTAAAGTTTGTATCGTCTGTAAAGTTTCCTAATAGGTATGCTTCTAATATCGCGCGTTGCATAAATGTTGACAGAGGTAAATTTGCTAAACTAAAGACCCATCACTGCCATGTGTTTATGCAACCGAAACCTGTTGCCGGAAGATGTAGTGAAGCCAATCATGTTGTTGTCTAGATTTTTTTCTAAACTGACAGCAAAAACGTTGTGAAAGACAGACATTAATCAGTTGCGCCATGACATTTTCCAAGTCCTATGCAAGTTTGAGATGATATTCCCACCAGCTTTCTTCATAAGTATGATCCACGTGATGGTTCACTTGCCAGAAGAGGCATTGCTTGCTGGTCCTGTCAACTATCGCTGGATGTATCCAATAGAAAGGTATATAATCCTCATTATTTGTTTATGCATCATTATCCCACTCTTGCTAATTTGTATCGTATCATTTTATTTTGGCAGGCTTCTCGGAGAGCTGAAAAAAAGTGTACGCAATCAGGCGAAGCCCGAAGGATCAATTATAGAGGCTTGGGTTCAGTATGAGTCGCTTACTTTTTGTAAAATGTATTTAAAAGATGTGGAGACGACTTTCAATCGTCCTCAGCGCAATAATGACGGAGGTGCGAGAAATGAGAAACTTTCTATTTTTGCCCAAAGCACACGACCCTTTGGAGATCCTATACGAGGAGAGTCGTTTTCTAGAAATGACATGGAGGTAGCGCATTGGTTCGTACTGAACAATTGTGATGAGATAATGGCATACTTAGATGAGCATGAAGAGATGATGAAGCGAGAACATGTTGGACAGATTTTACTCTATCTATTTCTCGCAAGTGCACGAACCAATTATAGTATAGAAATGCAAGAACGAGGTCGTTCCACAGAGACTTGGATGAAAAACACTTATTACTACTACTTAGACTCACAAGTAACCCTAAGACTAAACAGAATTTAAATGAAGTTGTGTTGAGTTTGTTGGAATGAAAACTACAAAAAGGGAATGCAAAATAACAAGTGACTGAAAACTACAAAAAGGGAATGCAAAATAGCAAGTGACCAGCAAGTAGATGTTTAGAAAATTTAGAGACAAAGGAGACAAGAACTAGGGTTTCAACTTCACCATGACAATCCAATTTCAAGCAACAAGTTAACAAGCATTTAAGTTGATCAATTCAATTTCTGGAGTTCATTCTTTCTTATGTATGATTATCCATATGGTATTTGGTTTTAATCAAGTACTCAGAAAACACAACTTAGCTATGGTGTTTAGTCTAAGCTATGAAGAACACAAAGGAACCAAGTAAACATTTAAACATGGTGTTTGTCCTAAATGCATTACCCACTCATTCACTAATCGGTTCAAGAGTCATATGGTGTTTATGTAAACTTGAACTAGATAACCAACATGCATGTGTTCATAGTGGCCAGTTATTTAAACATGCATAAAGATTCAACTAAGAACAAGTGAATGAGACCAGAAAATTAGAAGTAATCAACAAGGGTAACATTAACTTGAAAACATGAAATTGTTTTGTCAGGTTACATTGAAACCCTAGCTATGGATTTAGCTGCTCATAATGGGAAAGAAACTAAGACAGAAATGAGAAAACATAATGAATGCAATTGATGACTTTAAGATGTCCATTTTGAAGTTCAGAATGTCTCTGATTCAACCACACAAGCATTGGCCCAATCCAAGCTCGGATGAAGAAGATAAGTCCGACATGAATTTCTAACTCAATCTCCAATTTTTGCACGTTTTTGCACCATTTTGCTTCAAATGCCTCAAGTGGTACCTAGAGCTCAATGAACTAAATAAAAAACACAAAATGGATTAAAAGCACAAGTTTTACCTAAAAACATAACCAAACAATAGGGTAGAGTGTTACAAAATGATACAGAATTATGCATTGATCAGAACATCCATCACATTTGTATGCCAAGAAACACCGTGAATTGTTTCCACAATGGTTTTTGGAATATGTAAGTTATAAGTGTTTTGTATTTGACATATATATTGTAGTATTTAATTTTCTCAAACTAACATGTGAATGTTTTTGTATAATATTAGGTGAATAAGTTTAAATCATCGAATTCCCCCACTTACAGTGAAGAGTTATATAACTTGGCATTCGGCTCGATTCGGGCTGAATTGTTCTCGGGTTGCCATTTTAACAGCATCAAGTTTTTGGAGACTACACGAGATGACAAGTTATGTACCCAAAACATCGGTGCCCATGTCTCAAGTGGAGGCGAAAGTACGGACATTGATTTCTATGTCAAACTCACAACTGTCATGCAATTGCTTTACAAAGACCGATACCGAGTGATCATGTTTAAGTGTCAATGGTTTGATACAAACCCAAATAGGCAGGGAAGTATTAAAATCTACCATGGCTTACTATCGGTGAACATTAACAGAACTTGGTATGATGACGACCCTTACAGTTTGGCAAACATGGCAACACAGATTGTGTATCTAGATGACCCTAAACTCGGGAGCAGTTGGAAAGTTGTTCAGAAGATGGATCAGAGGAACGTGTATGGTATACTAGAACTAGACCCAACTGACAATGACGTCGACAATGTCACTGACCAATGTTTAGAATCTTCAATGGAAAATGATGCGGAAACACTTCGAGATACAAATGTTATATAAGAACCGTTTCAGATACAAGGAGTGTCTTCAATCGAAATACCGATTCAGTCAATTACAATTGTCCTCGATGATCTTCTACGATACAATGTTGTAGTGGGCCCGAACAACAACGATGATGTAGTTATAAAGGAAGAGGATTGGGAGACCGAAAGTGATGATAGCGATGATAACGAAGGGTATTATAGTTCAGATGATGAATAGTGCAAGGGTTATTTGCCATGTAACCATGTCAAATATAGTAAATGAAATTATTTGTAATTTAATTATGTTAGTGTAAAAATTTTGTGGTATCCACTACTGAAACTTAAAATTTTTGTAATTTAATTATGTAAGTAATTATGTTAAGATACAAGAATGTAGATTTCATGCATTTGCATTTGAAAGTGCAATTGGTTACAATTATTTCGATTATTTCACAATACTTGCAGATTTTTTGGAAAAAAAAAACCCTTGCGAGACGAATCAAGTCGTCGCGCAAACTAACTTTGAGGGACGCCAAGCCCACTTACGTCGCGCAAGTTGTGTTAATTTTTGCAGGTTAAGGGCATAGGGTTTAGGGTTCCGGTTTAGGGTTTTAGGGTTTAGGGTTTGCGCGACGTCAATGTATTATTATGTCGTGCAAGTTCGCGAAAATTGTAACGTATAATTATTACCTTGCGCGACAGTTTAATGTCGACGTCGCGCAAGTTGGCGAAAATTTTGGCGGAATTATTACCTTCTATGACGGTTTAATTTTGACGTCGCGCAAGTTGTTGAAAATTTTGGCGGAATTATTACCTTGCGAGATGCCAATGTATTTTTACGTCGCGCAAGCTGACCTTGGGCGACATTTTAATTACAACGTCGTGCAAGTTCGCGAAAATTTTCTAAAAAAAAGACATCTCCCCCTCAGGCCCTCTCTCCTTCGACTCCTCCAGCCACTCCCTCTCTCCATAACCACCACATCCAACCACCTCAACCCACGAAACCGACTCAAGAAGGACCGAGCCACCACTACCTTCGAACCCCAGCCCTTTCCCCGCCGTCACTGTTGCTCATGTTTTGACAGATTTTCGCCGACCTCGTTCTCCCTCCTCCGGCCACCAAATCTGACTAGTGAGGTATGGATTTCCACCTATTTTTCATGCTCTAGCTTATCGTTGGGTAGGATTTGATCAATTCCTAGCGTAGGTGGTTCAATTTTCCACCTAAAGTTTGGCTGGATTTCGGGATGAAATTCCGGCCACTTCTGGCCATTTTTTGGGGTATGTCCAAGAACAAAAGTGACTCGAATCGATGTCCTAAACCTAGGGTAGGAAGATTGGCCCTTGATTTTGAGATTTTTCCAGCGATCATTATCTCTTTGGACAACGCTTGTGGCGGCGTGTGGGCACTGTAGCAAAAGAACATTGTGTCCCAATGCGATCCCCTAGTTGTCATGAGCACGTAGGTATGTTCGAATTCCAATTTGGATACCGTTTGAGCCTCAAACGGATTTCACCTATTATGTTATTTATGGGTTTGATATGTTCGGACCGTTGGATTGAACTCAAACTCACATATGTTGTACCTTGTATTTCTAGGATCGTATAGGATTCGACGGATCGTGGATTGGAGTCCCAGATACTCCGAAATCGCGAACCCTAGGGCAAGATATGCTTTAATTAATTAGTAAAGATTCTTAATGAAATTGTATATGTGTTCTCACCACTTGCAAAACCCAAGGGAGGTGTCGTATAGCAATGTAGCTCGGAAGTCCGAGTGTCGTATCCACAGAGAGCAGTGTAAAGAAAATAACAGAGATGAAAAAGAACAAGTATGATTGAGAGGTAGATTTATGCAAGATTTGATTTAGAGAAAATTTAATTGATTAAAACACTAAGGCATTGGGTTTCCACTTTTAACATAAGCATGCAACTCTTAATAATTTGATCCACAAAATATTTTCCATTGTAGTTGTTCAAATTAATTAAAGCTCTTTTTAATTTCCTTTAGAAGTATTCTAAGCATAACTTGTACCATTGGCAACAAACTATCAAAAAATAATCTTCATCAAAATTCTATTAATCTTTAGTAATTCTCTTCTCTTTTAAAAGCATGAAAGTTTTTACTACACAATGGGAAAAACATGATTGAACCCATGAAATAGATTATCAAACATTCATCAATTAATTAAAAATAAAAACTACAAATTCCATTTGAACAAAAACTACAAAATCACATTAAAGCTTAAGTTTGGATCAAACTAATAAAAATTACACACTTATATTAAAAGCTTTCTCCCTAGCCTTAGCTAGGGAGTTAGTTCCCCATAAAATAAAACTAAAACAGAAATTCAGAACTAGAAGAATTGGAGGAAGGAGAGAGAGCTCAAGAGAAGATTGTGAGCTTGGTGTGGTTTGAAGGCTTGTAGAGCTTCCTATTTATAGCCTTAAATCTCAACAACTAGGCAAATATTAAAATCTAAAATTCTCATCTCATTCAATGCACAACCGTAACCCTCATCTTAATATTTCTTCTTTTCTTCAATTGTTGCTCCACTTCTACTTGCTTTTGTTATTCAATCCTTTCTTTTGGTTAAGTGTTGCACCTCTTATCATCATCCTTCATTTCATTTGCTTAACTCACAATTTTAATATAGTTCATGATTCCACATCTTCAAGCCACCATCTTGTTTGTTGCTTCATCCACTCCATGCATGAATTGAATGTCTTCCACTTGCCATCAAACCAATTGCCAATTTGCTTCCTTTATTTATTTCATAGTGTTGATGACTCCATTCTCCAAATTCTTCATCTTTTTGTTTCATTGGTTGTTGCATCCATTTGCCTACTAGCATCCAATGATTTTCTTCAACCTTAAGATAAAATAATGAAATCATCATCAATTATGTAATGGGTATGTAAGCAAGTGCAAAAGTGAAAAACAAACCTAATTAACTAAAATTGTAAGAAAATCAATTGCTAACAAATATATTTAGGATAATAAATGTGATAGTTTATGTGCTCATCAATATGCTTAGATTATATCTTGGTAAATTTGATTAATTTTTATGTTTGTTAATTAATGAAGATGCTTATATATTTTTGTTTTATTAGTTGTTGGGATTTTTATTTTTATTTTATTAGACGTTGACCCCTGCAAGATGTTGACCCCATTTTAAAAAAATTAAATAAATGTTTAAATAGTTTTAGACCACATATTAGAGTAACTATGTTTTTAACTTTGGATGCTTGTTCCTAGGGCAAGATGTCAAACCTTATTAGAAGTCGTAAGGCAGTGACGACTGCACAGAGTTCACCTCCCCCGGCTACGCCGTCAGCTGCCACTGCTCTAGCACAGATGGACCACTTGCCGGTTAGTGACAGGACCCGACCCAAATTCCACTTTGGAACCCGAGCCGAACCCTGTGTGTGTCCAACACCTGGTGGGTGCCGGGCACAAATGACTAAATTTCCGTTCTAGTTAAAATTCAAAGTTTATTACAAGTTTGACTTCTGCTGAAAATTTGGCTGAGTCTCCCCTATAATTTGATCATTTCTCAAAATTCTCACCTGCAAACAACCATAAAGATATAAAACCCAGCTGCCAACATGCTTTCAATTTACAACCACACAATTCAACTAAACTATACGGCTTCAGGCCATACAGAAAGTCCTAGGGCAATTCATCAGAGCAAGCTAATTTAGATATTTACAATGAAACCGTTTGATCGCAAAAAAAAATCGTACATAAAGAAAGGATGGAGCGGAGTGTGGAGTCTGCCTTGTGGTGGCACTCTGGTGCACGTCTAATGCTTGGGGGCACAAAACATTCAAAAAAAATATTAGTGGACAAAAATAAAGTTTTAGAAAATAGTGTAAGAACATACTAACCCCTCCGTAAAAACATTTACAAGAATTTACAAGACATGCATTATTATATACGTACTAGTATACATGCATTCAATTAAAACATCTAAATGTTTTTGAAAACATTATAAAAGAATAAATCCTTTCCACCTAGGTGTACCGGTCATTTAACCGTCAATTCCTTAATTTTCGTCAATTCCTTAGTTTCTGTCAATTCCTCGTGCCACCGAAGCGACGCGTCCTCGCAGGCCTCGGGAAACACGAAGTAACCCGAGCCGCAATCCTTGCTGGACTCAGGAGATATTTGGTCAACCTGATCCACATTCCTCACTCGCACGGTTCAGATATCCCTAAGAATCGTGAGACAAAAGTCAAGCATGCTGACATTTCCGAAGGCAACAATAATAATCAGGGGAAATATATTTCTGAAGGCATCATTTATTCCGAGGCAACATTTTAATACGAATGCAACCTTGGGTACCTATGGTGGTTTTTAAAATAATATATTTTTCTGAAAAAGATTAGAATTTATAAAACTACCTCTTAATTATCCTAAAATCCTGCTGCCATTCAATCCAACAAATTATCTCAATTCTTACTTTCCATACCCCTTTTAGCATATTCAACTTGGCAACATATAAATAAAAATATTTAAATTCATCAAATCATGTTAGGAAAAGAGCAACCAATAAAACTTATTCAAGATCAAATAATGAAATTCAATTGCATAAAATCATTTATAAAAACAAAAGTCCACTCACTGAATGTCCGAGCTAGCTGGACCTTTCAAAGGTCCCTCCTGCGGGTCAGCTGGTGCCTGAGTACCTCAGTTGTCGGAATTGGTGGCCGAAGGAAGCAGAACGAACAACAGAAATTTGGGCTAAAAATCAGTCGGGTTTCTGGCTTTATTTCGGTGAATCTTGCGGCTACTGGCGGCGGAAGTCGGGTGGGGTGTGACGGCGGAGCTAGGCCGCTCCCTGTTCGGTTCATTTTTACACATGATTTTTAATGTTATTCACCCACTATTTTGAGTTAGTTCTTGACATTTTATAGCTTTTTACTTCCTTTTTGTGTTTTCTTAGATTTTACCTTGGTTAGAATGAAAATGAGCTAAAAGTGCATTATTGGTTATAAATTCTGTTTTTGTTCATTTTCGTAGGTCAACTTCTTGGCCCGGGATCAACATGCTCTGGTACTCGGATGAGGTGAAGATCTTCATGAAACTTGTTCCAATGGATGTTAACTACAACATATCCAAATTTGAGCTTCATTGGACAAGTATTGCCTATCCAACCAATCCAGCATGTTACCACAGCTCTGGAAATCCGAAGTGCTCCAGCTTTTACCTCCATATTGTTATCTTGATTCTTCTTGTTACCATAACACTTGGTAACAAGAAATTACCTTGGTTAAGAGATATTTTCAGAGGCAAAGAGCATATTTTCAATGACAAAGCTTCATCATGGCAAGGGGACAAAGTTTGAAGCTTTAACAAAAGGTGGAGTTTTATATATTAAAAGTGAGCTGGAAATCATGGGCTAAAGGAAGATGAATGTGCAATCTGCAAAGCTGATGACAATTCCTTCATTCTACAATATAGAACGTGGGGGATTTGATTCATCTAATATACTACACATTGGAGAGCAGTTTTTGGAAGCTAGGGAGCAAGAGGAAGAAAAGAGGTTTTTGGAGAGCAAGGGGAGGGAAGAATGGCATAACAATTAGAGAGAACCTTGGGGAGCCTTGAGGCAAGGATCCAAGGGGTTGAAGATGCATTCTCTTTCTCCTCTTTGTTCTTAGTTTCTTTCATTTTATTTGTTTCTTGTAATTTCTTAGTTTCAATGTAACTTCTTATTTAGCTAGGGCTTAGGTTGAAGCCCTAAACATGAAAACCTTATTGTTTTGATGCTTGAGTGTATGAATTTCTAGATATTGTTGATGAATTCCAATTCACCAAATTAATCTATCCTTGATGTATGTTCTTTTTTTGATTGATCACCTTTGAAAGCATGCTTCTTGAGGTTGTTGGGATTATGTGTATCTTCATGTTATCCTAAGCAATAAATGGGTGAAGTAAGAATCATCCATGTGAATTGGTTTCTTGAATACCTAATGTAAACACCATGCTATTAGGATTCTTGTGATGTTCATATTCTCTTTGAACTTAATGGGTTTTTCTTGTAATTGAATCAAAGTACTAAGCACACCTAGATTCGATTATAGGGAAGGCACAAGTATTGTAGCACTCGTACTGCACTTTACGTACATTAGAGAGAATCAATGCGTCTTGAGCCACTCGTACTGGTCTTCATTGCGAACATCTTCAACAACACGTCTAGAGTTCATCACTTGAGTATTCATGAACTTGGGTAGAATTGTTTAGGGTGGATTCCGAAACCCTAGTGTTTGTTACAATTTGTTTCCACTCTTTGATAATTCATCTCTGCCATTCTCATTAAATTTCAAAGTCCATTTACTTTCATGCAATAGAAATAGGTCACATCAAACAAATCAAACCCCCCCCCCCCCCCAAATGTGTGTGTGAGTTGTGTGTTTGACACGTTGTGTGTCTTGTTTACTGAATTTTATTTGTTTCCGTAATTGTTTTTGACTTTAGGTCCGCGCTGTGTTCTTCCATTTTCTGTGCTGAATCCAACCGTATAAAGAACTTGACATTTGGATAAATGGTTGGAAAGTTATAGGCAAAACACTGGACAGAGGTTGAAACTGGAAAAACAGAGAAACGAATCTGCCCAAAAATGACCGGTCATTACTGTTCAGGCGACCGGTCTCACATGAATCTGTCCAAAAACGACCGGTCATCACTGTTCACGACCGGTCGCACTGTTTATTTTCACTGTTTATGGCACTGTTCACAGGTGATAAATAGGTGATAAAAGGGTGATAGAAAGTGCTGTTTCTGTTTTTCTTTGGTTTCTTGTGTTGTTTCATTTCTTTTACATTTCTTTACTCCTTTTTAGTTTCCAATTTGCATTTGTGCATTTGTAGTGTTAAATAAGTGTTCTTTACGTACTCAAAATAGAACTTATAGGAAGCCGACAAGTTCTTCGTGGGATCGACCCCGTACTTACATAATCTATACTTCATTAGATTCGTGCACTTGCGGGTATTTTTAATTGGTTGTTTGCACATTAATTTGTGTCCTTTTAGGAACGCAACACTCCCGTGGCCGGAGGTGGGCTGTGGTTCAAAGAGAGAGAGAGAGAGAGAGAGAGAGAGAGAGAACGTCGGGGAGAGAGAGAGAGAGAGAGATTTCAGTTTTTTAAAAATCCCATTTCTAAAAAAATTACAATTTTGCCCCTCTATGAATTTCGATCGTATCTTCCTCGATACAACTAAGATTTGAGCCCACTACGTGTCTACGGACTCATCTTGACTTGATCTATGCCATGGTCCAATCAAAATTTCCAAATTCCTTACCGGTCAAAGTCAACTTTTATACCTATTAAAATATTCCAGGGGCAAAATGGTCTTTTCCCAAAATAAATTCATAATTAAAAATTAATTAAGGTTTGGGTTATTACAGTTGCTCCCAGGGTCTCCCATGCGCCGACATCATCAACATCATCAGTGGCGCAACTTGTTAGCGCCAGGCGTTGGAACCACCCCAAGCACGACCAACACAACATCGACATCCTCTACTGGTGCGTCGGCATCATCAATAGGATTTGTTATTTAACGTTAATTTTATATTTCTTTGCAGCCAAGAAGAACACCTAGGGACCTTGTCACCAGGTGAAGACGGCAAAGGTCACCCGAGTGACCAACAGTCATATCAACATCGGATACGACGAGCGGCTTCGGGCTGCACCAACAGTCGTATGTAATTGATTTATTGTAGACGAACTACAATTTAGAGTCGTTGGCGTGCGTCAACAAAATCTTTGTTGAGAGGTACAAGCAGTGGAAGAGCGACCTGCACCACCATTTTCAGGCATTTGATCATCCGCATGTCGCTCTTCAGGAGGGTTGCCTGAAGGAGCTTGTGGGGCGAGAGGATAGTTGGGCGTGGCAGTGTGGTCATTTTCAGGAGTTCGACTATGTGGTATATTTTTTATATTAAGTTGAAAACTATTTCACGTTTCTTACTAATGTTTATTTAATTTTTTATATTTCATTTCAATTTCAACTAATACGTTTATTTTTTGTATAACAGAAGAAGGCGAAAGCAAATAAGGGCAATAGGGACAAGAAGACTCTTCTCCACCATTTAGGTTCCAGGCCCTTCTCATATAGGATGGAGGCTCGGCGGTGAGTAATAATAAAGTAGTTTATATTCAATTTTTAATATGTCATTAATATTAATTTATTTTTTTCTTACTAACATTTTTCTTTTCTTGTTCAATTCAGGGGGGTCCAAATTCCCGGAGATTGACGTCTTTGGCGACGCTTATGTTCAATCTGGGAATGAGTTGGCCGAGTCCCTTCATGTAAGTATTCTTTATTTTAATTATTAACTTATGCATTCAAGTTTTAATTAATATTTTATGCTATGTTAAATAGGCGACGATGATGGAGAAGAGCCAGTTGGTTCTTCAGGAGTCCGCCTCCCAACTTCCTCCCGATACTCCGCTCGAATCTATGGATCCTCCACAGGATGCGGGGTTTCAGATCTTGATGGAGACCTTGGATCAAACTCTCGGGAGGATGCCAGGGACATATTGCCGAGGGATGGGGAATGCCCGACAGCGGGAACCTAGGCCCTGTTCATCGTTGCAGTCAAATAGTCAAGTGACTGCTTTGACAGTAGAGGTGGTCGAGCTTAAGAGTCAGATGTCACAGCTTCTAGAGTCCCTCGCTCGGTCCGGCATTCCAATCCCTCATTTTGGTCCCTCGTCAACCTCTGAGTCCCTCCAACCCGAGCATGGCCACCACACCTCTGCCCCTGTCGACAATGTCAAGACCTCCGAGCTGCATTTTCAAGACGACCACGTAGATTTTGGAACATTGTTTGATTAGTTTTTTACTTTCTTAATTATATTTTAAACATTTCTCTTGTACTATACATTTATATTATTTTATAAAAAAATTTATCTCTTCATTACATTTTTTTATTGCAATTTCATTTTATTACAAAAAAGAAACCAAATTATTTTTTTTTACAATATATTTTATTTTTGCGCGACGTAACGCTTTTCGTCTCGCCAATTCACGTTTTTACAAAATAAACAAACGTAAAACTAAATTTTAAAAAAATATATTTATTTTTGCGCAACGAAAGTCTTCGTCTTGCAAAAAAGAAAAAGCAACTAAGACAATTTCGTCTCGCCATAGAATTCGTAGCTCAAATGTTTGCGACACAAACAGTTCTCTCGTCCCTAAATTTCTGTGCGACGAATATAAACCATCGCGCTGCATACTCGCAACGAACGTGTTGTCGTTGCGCAAAGGTTTGAGAAACGAACAATTGTGTCGTCCCTACACTTTTTGTGCGATGACGGTTAACCGTCGCTCAGTTTTTCGCGACCAATTAAAAAACTTTGTCGCACAAAGACTTTCTTCATGATCTTTGCACGACGGAATCAGCACGACGAAGTTTCTGTCGTGCTGAAATTTGTGCGACTCAAATGTACTTTGCGCGAACAAATGTTCTTCGTTGCGCAAATTGTAAAATGTAGTAGTGGGTTTATGTGATCTATTGGTGGCCATAAATTCAAAATTATGAAATCCATATTTTAGCCTACTAATATAGAAGGCATTGTTGTAAGGAGTCCGTAGCAATTTTTGGTTCATTTTCTCACACTTGTGTACTTTTTTTTTTTATAATTATTGTAAAATTTAAGGTTTAGGGTTTATTGAAACGACGTCGGTTTTCTCTCGCTATTTTTGGTCAATTATGCACGTTCGAATCCCATGAAACCCAAACCCCATCTAATTATTTAATATTTAAGACGTCGGTTTTTTAAGGAGCGGCGTAAAAATAATTTACTACGACGTTTACTTTATTTCTCTACGTAGTTTCATTTTACAACGTTGGCCTTTTCCTTAAACCGTCGTTGTAAGTAAATATTAAACGTCGATATCAATATATTTACCGTCGTCTTTGAAAAACGCGGTCCTTTGAAATTTTTGACCGCGATCTAAAATTTTCAATATTTCCCTGTATCCCTAAAATATTTTGTTCTATCTCTTCAACATAAATTTGACTTAAAGTTTTCGCTCTCTCTCAAAGCATTGGGTATATTCTCCGAGCTCTCTCTCAAGCATTTGTTATATTCTCTCTGTTCACCCGTTCTGATTTACTTCCTGAGATGACAGGGCAAAGTTCCCCATTAATTCAAAGACCATGCTTTGGTCAGTGAATTAACTTTCTTTATGTGTTGAGCGTGCCACTGTTAGCAATTTTTCAACCCTAACAGACTTATGGTAAAAATAACTTGCGCCCCAAGCTACTAACTTTGACCAAACGATTGTGAATTTGGGTGAGGAATATCTCCCAAGTAAGTTCTTTTCTATGCCTTAGACTGGTAAGGACTTTTACAATTTATCTCAGTACGAAAATCGGTAGTTCTGACCAGAATGAAAGATGACAGATTGAACTGATTTCAGGCAGAACTCCCTTTTACAAGACTCAAAAAGGGAAAAACTGACTATACAAGGACAAGAAGAGGGCTGCGCTTCCATTTCTGTCTGGATAGTTGCCTCTGTTCTGGGCTGGACTGGGTACGCCTATACTGGACTAGACTTTTAACAACTTCAACTGCTAGGCTTCAGCTGCAAATCGATACCAAAGCTTGAGTTTGGCAGAGCTTTAATCTATTTCGAGCCCTGGAAGGCTTTTGGATGGGCAAAACTGGGACTTCTCCAGTCTGAAAGGGGCAGAAGTGGCTGGACTCGAGCTGGAAATGGGCTGTAATACCTGTGCTGCTTAGTCAGGGCTCTTCACAAATTTGTTGAGTTTTTCATATTTGAGGAAACTCGAAACTCTGCTTAGCTTGGCTTTTACTGAACCAAATTTGTAACGAGAGAAATCTCGTTATTGTTGACTAATGAACTGGGATTCAAACCAGAGGTAGCGATTTAAACTTGTCTTAGCTGGGAGAAGACAGGATGATTCTGCAAGCTTGTTGGCAAGCTTTTGAATATTTCAGGCTCGAAGTCTGTTGGAACTTGTTTAGGATTTTTGTGATCAAGTGATCATTTGAGTGTTTGTCTTTTGACTGAGTTTCGGTTGGTTGGTTGATTGATTGGTTTTCTTGTGTGTTCACCCTCTCTTGTATATATATAGGAAGTGTTTCTCTGAGAATGGGCGGCAAGTAATCAAAAGATCTTTTTAATTTTAAAATGAAATAAATAGGGGTTCTATCCATTTTCTGGCGAGTAAGCACTCAACGATTAGTTCCTGAGGTGACTACTTCTATATTTTTGATGGAGTGCCATGCCTGTTCTTCCATTCCACCTGCTTCTGCAAAAGTCTGGAGCTTTGGAGATGGCTGGCTCTCAGCTTTTGGACAGCTTCCTGTTTCCCGCTTATCTCTTTTTATAAAAACAGAGTCTGCTTATCCTCGAAAATGGCATTCCTCCAAAATATCAGAATATCTTTAGATAAACTAAGCGGGTTCTAATCTTCTGGCAACAAGCTACTTTAGATTTTTTCTTCTTTTATACCTGCTCCTGTTCTATTTTCAGTTTTCAGCCGAAATTATTGACTCCTCCAAGTCAGGGATCACGTGGGACTGCTCCGTTTTGAAGGCCAGCTTGAGTCTAGTTTGCTTTTGAGCCTAATTTTGGATTTCTTCGAGGCCCAAGTTTTTTCTGATTCCTATTGTTCCCAAGCCTCTTAATGTTTTGGGCCGTGTTTTTGGCCTGTCCACTCGTTTAATGGGCTGGGTCGTGCTGATGGGCTTGAGGTCGTCTGATACAAGCGGCCTAGGAGATGGTGTGGGCTTTTGTTTTCGGCGTGCCAAATTTGGGCCCAAACACTCTCAGCTCTCTCTCAATATCCATGTAAGTACAAACCCTAATCTCTTTATTTAATGATATTGCACGGCTTCTTAAATCCATAAATGTTTTCGTTGGTTTTGGTAGTTTTGGTTTCTTAATATATGTTTTGGGAGCTATGGGTTCTTAATTGGGAGCTATATATGGGTTCTTTTACGTTTTAGTGTTTGCATTGTTGTAATAATAAATCTCTGTTTGGGTTCTTTTATATTTGTTTGGCCATGGGTTCTTGGAAAAGGAATGGGGATGGGAGATTTAGACTGCGGTTTTTTGTAAACCACGACGACGGTTGATGGATCAAACCATCGTCTAAATTTTATTATACGTCGGTTTTTCATTTACTCTCATCGTCTGAATTTTAGTTTGCATTTGGTAACCTAAAGACGACTGTTTCTCCATTAACCATTGTCTTTAGGCTACTGATCGGTTCATAATTGTATATCATTTTGTACCCTTCTAGCTTATGATTTGGTTATGTTTTTGAGTTAAACTTGTGCTTTTAATCCTTTTTGTGTTTATCTTTCAGTTCATTGAGCTTTAGGTAATAATGATGGCTTTGGATAGTAAATGATGCAATCCATGCATGTTAGGGCCTAATTTGGATGAATGGATGAAGAGCTTAAAGACAAACTCAATTTTGGCTACAGCCCCCTGCCAGTCCAGTTCAGTAGGTCATATTGTAAGCTTTGTTTCAGCAACCTACACAACTCGGATGAGGCCGCATTCTTCATAAACGTTGTTCCAATGGGTGTGTACTATAACATATCCAAAATGCAGCCCCATTGGATAAATCTGGAGTCCGTTACCTAGCAAACACAGAGCCATGCTCAGGATGAATTTTATCAGCGCGCAAAATGAGTTAGCAATTTGTTTTGGCCTTAACTTCCTCCTCCGACCTTGGATTGGCCCAAATAACATATGGCTGGAAAGAAGACATTCTGAACTTCAATTTAGAGTGCTTAAAGTCCTAATTTGATTAAGAGAAGCCCAAGTTGTAAGCCCTTGAAGTTGCTGGTCATGCTGACCTCAGCATGTGCTGGTTGGATGCTTGGTCATGGTGAGCTAGGTATGAGCTATCATTTCTGGTTGGAAGCTTGGTCATGGTGACATGAAGATGAGCTAGGGCTGCTGGTGGGATTTATTAGTGAAGTGCATCAACCATTTCAGATTTTATAATGGAAGTGTTGTATGCATTAGTGAAGTGCATCAACCATTTCAGATTTTATAAAATAAGTGTTGTATGCATTAGCCATACTTAATTCAGATTTTCAGCTTCCTTAGGCCTATATATAGTGAGGTTTCCCAAGCTTGTAAACACACCCCAAGGGGGGGAGCTCTCAAACACTTCTCTAGAGCTCCCTTCCCTTCTCTCCCTCAAATTCTCTTAGTTTTTCTTTCTAGTTTTCAATTGTTATAATGAGATCTTTGTGCTGAAATTCTCCTTAAGTTTTTCCAAGTTCTACTTAATTTTCATTGTTATGTAAATTCTTTTCTTTAGTTTCAAGTTTGATTAGTTTCCAAGTTTCAATTATGGTTTTTGTTCTTATTCATTATGCTTATAAGTTAATATGCTAGTTTAAATGATTGATCACCATTTAGGCTTGCATGTTAGCTATCTTGGTTTGAATTAAGAGTAGACACCATGCTTTAATTCGAATTGAACTATGAATAGGAAGAGTATGTATGGACATTCGACAACAGGGATTAGATACATACTTGGTTGTTTAAAATGTTCTTCTATGCTTAATGGGTTCCTAATGCTTAATTTTAGGTTAGACAACAAATGATCAAATTAGGGAATTAGGAACACAAGGTTATGACCACACACCATGGCTTAATCATACTTTAGCTAGAATCAATCCATTAATCTAATTGAACTTGGGAACTTATCTGCTTGAGTTAGTTATTTCTTTCTTCCTTGTTTTATTTATTTCCTTTCTTTTTCATTTCTGTTTTGTGTAGGAAAAATGAATTGGATCTTTCAATCACCAATCCTCGTGGGATCGACCTCGCACTTACATATGCTATACTACCAAACGGCTCGTGCACTTGCGAGTATCACAAGTTGAGGATGCAACTGAATCCATTTTGGTGCAGCTGTATCTACGCAACAGCTACCAGAAACTAGAACTTTGTTCTTCAAAAAGCAATACAAATTTCTGGGTTTGGGTAGCTTAAGGATGACGGTAACTAGAGATGTCGTCCTCTGAATTACTATTACATGACGATTATTTTGTAAAAACCGTCGTCTGATTCATGTTTTATTTTTTATTTTCAATTTATTCTCTGCTATGTGAATATAGTAGTGTTTCATTGCAGGTCTTTTCACTTTATTAAATATATGATTTTATAGTGTGTGAGATGGATAAGTCATGGATGCATGCGGATAGAAGATTGAAGTCATATGAGTTAAGGGTGGAAGGATTTTTTAATTTTGCTGTAGAAAATCTTGGAAATACAACACATATTCGTTTTCCATGTGTTAAATGTGGGACTATTCGATTGTTTGGGGTTGGAATTATAAGGGAACACTTATACTTTAATGGAATTGACCAAAGCTATAAGATTAGGACATGGCACAGAGAACCTTGGGAAGGGACTACTAATGCTAGTAGAAATGTGGTAGAAGATGAGCAAAGTAGGTTCAGTTTTGTTTCTGAAGAATTAGGGATGGATGATAATGATTTAGGCAATATTGGATCTAATCCTTATGAGTTTTACAATGTGATTGGGGATGGAGATCAACCCTTATACCCTGGTTGCAGTAAGTACACGAAATTATCGGCTTTGGTGAAGTTATATAATTTGAAAGAAAAACATGGGATGAGTGATGTTTGTTTTCCAGAATTATTGATACTTCAAGGAGATTTGCTTCCATAAGGAAATACACTACCTTCCTCTATGTACGAGGCAAAAAGGACTTTGTCTGCTTTAGGGATGAGTTATGAGAAAATCCACGCATATTCCAATGACTGCATTTTGTATAGGAAGGATTATGAAGATTCAACTAATTGTCCTACTTGTGGTATCTAAAGGTGGAAGGAAGGCAAAAATTCAATCTTGAAAGAGGGTGCGCCAGCGAAGGTGGTGTGGTATTTTCCTCCAATTCCAAGGTTTAAAAGGATGTTTAAGACAACTAAGAGTTTGACTGGGCATGCTGCTAGAAAATTAGTTGACGGTCATATGTCTAATCCAACGGATTCCCCATCTTGAAAATTTGTTGATGATAAGTGGCCCGAGTTTGGTAAAGAGCTGAGAAACTTGAGATTGGCTCTCTCATCTGATGGATTCAATCCCAACAGTTCTTTAAGTAGCAGATACAGTTGTTGGCCAGTTATCTTAGTTACATATAATCTCTCACCATGGCTATGCATGAAACGGAAGTTTATGATGTTTACCTTATTGATTTCTGGTCCTAAACAGCCCAGAAATGATATAGACGTCTACTTAGAGCCTTTGATTGATGATTTAAAATCTCTGTGGGATGGGATTAGAGGAGTGTATGATGCACACATAGGAGAATATTTTACACTCAGGGGTGTATTATTGTGGACAATTAATGATTTTCCTGCCTATGGGAACTTATCGGGTTATGTCGTTAAAGGATATAAAGCTTGTCCAATATATGGCAATGATACACCTAGTCACAGGTTGAAAAATTGCCTCAAAATTTGTTACATTGGGCATAAAAAATGGTTACCAATCAATTATCCATATCGGAGGCACCGTGCAGCTTTTAATGGGAAACCTGAATATGGCAAGCTTCCCGAGCCATTAACCGGAGAAGAAGTGCTGCATATGATTGAAGTTATTAATTACATATGAGGCTCGAAAAATGGGGGAAGTGTTGGTGAGAATGACGATGACAGAGTTTGTTGGAAGAAGAAATCAAAATTCTTTGATCTCGAGTATTGGAAATACCTTCCTGTGAGGCATGTCCTAGATGTTATGCATATTGAGAAGAATGTTTGCAATAGTATCATTGGTACATTGCTAGAAATCCCTAAAAAAAAATAAAGATGGGATTGTTGGTCGGTTTGATTTATTGAACATGGGGGTCAAAATTGATTTGCAACCCGAGTATGGAGAAAGATGTACTTGCTTGCCTCTAGGGCCTTGGAAATTGTCAAGAGCAGAGAAGAGAGAGGTTTGCAATTCTTTCTATGGCATGAAGGTCCCTGAAGGTTATTCTTAAAATATTAAAATCTTGTATCTTTAAAAGATTCAAGACTTCTTGGCCATAAATCTCATGATTGCCATACCTTGATGCAACAATTGCTCCTTGTGGCAATTCATTCTATTTTGGAGAAGCCTGCAAGGTATGCAATAACTCGATTGTGCTTCTTCTTCAATGCTATATGAGCAAAGACGGTAGATGTTTCCAAGCTAGATAAGTTGGAAGAAGATGTAGTAGTTACTTTGTGTTTGCTTGAGAAGTACTTTCCCCCTTCAGTCTTTGATATCATGGTTCATCTTGCAGTACATCTTGTCAAAGAAGTTCATCTATGTGGGCCAGTATATTTTAGATGGATGTATCCGTTTGAAAGATATATGAAAGTGGTAAAGGGGTATGTTCAGAACCGAACTCGTCCCGAAGGTTGCATTGCTGAGCGGTATATAGCTGAAGAAGCTGTAGAATTTTGCACCTAGCATTTATCTGATGTTAGTACAGTTGGAGTGCCATCAAGCCAGAAGATGGGAGTTTCAAAGCCTTTATCAGGTTTCACAGGGAACTTAGTTGATCGGGACTTGTTGAACCAGGCACATCTATATATCTTGGAGAATACGAAGGAAGTCCTACCTTATATCGAGTAAGTATGAGTTTTATTCTTTAAGTAGCCATTTTAAATATTATTATTCCTTATGCTTATCTTATATACCAGGGACCGTAATGCTTAATTTTTTCTTGTCAATGTAGGGAACATATGATCCACATCAAGACGACTTATCCAAAATTTAGAAAGAGAACAAAGTGGCTACAAGATAAGCACAATAGCACTTTCATTCAATGGCTACACTTTAAGGTATATATGTTATTGAATGACATATTGAACTTTTAATTTTCTTTCTTTCTATGTTAGATTGAATTAAGAGATATGATTAATTTGCAGGTTCAAAGTGAACTTAATGGGGAAGATAATAATGGCGTATTAGAAAATTTGAGGTGGCTAGCAGCTGGTCCAAGCATGGCAATGCCATCATATAGGAGCTATATTATTAATGGTGTTAAATTTAACACCAAGGCACAAGATGATGTGCGAATTGTCCAAAATAGTGGAGTTTATTTACTTGCACATACTATGCAAGTTGCTAGTGCCAAGGATAAAAACCTTATTGTCTTCAATATGGGTTTTTATGGTGTTATTCAAGAAATTTGGGACCTTGACTACCAAAAGTTTAGAATCTCAGTCTTGAGGTGTGATTGGATACATAACACTTCGGGCCTTGTAGTCAACGAACTTGGATTTACCCTTGTAGATCTAAGTAAAATTGGACATAGGAATGACCAATTTGTTATGGCTTCTCAAGTCAAACAAGTATTTTATGTTGACGACCCAATGCATCGTGATTGGTCGGTAGTGTTATCAATACCTAATAGAGAATATAATGATGTGCTAGGTGGTATTAGAATTGAGTGTGAGCCATTTACTAGAGGGATACCAAATGTTGACACATTTGATGACCTAGTGGGTGAGTTTGGGAGTGAAAATATTAGAGATGGGTGTGAAGATATATGGATTGATTGATTGTTGTAATGTATGACATTAGTTATGCAGTTAATTGTTTAATAGCTCTGTATATCATTTTAATTCTGATCACATTTTCATTATGCAGGTTTTGAGCACGACAAAATCAAAAATTTAAAATACTGGATTAAAGGTGGGAAATACGATAGTCCAGTTAAAAAATTGGAAAAGCAGACGTCCAAAATAAAACCAAAATCATATTTTTACCAACGTCGTGGAAAGAAAATGCAAAAGATCGTAAAGAAATAAAAACCGTCATCTAAAAATGAAAACACGTCGGTTTATTAAAAATTAAATTACAAGTGGCAGGTAGTAATAAACATCAATGACGGCCTACAAAACAACGCACAACGTATATTTCTTTATAACACGACGTTGGAGTACTCTATTGCTTCGATTCAGCTGCACCAAAATGGATTCAGCTGCATCCTCAACTTGTGATACTCGCAAGTGCACGAGCCGTTTGATAGTATAGCATATGTAAGTGCGAGGTCGATCCCACGAGGATTGGTGATTGAATGATCCAATTCATTTCCCCTACATAAAACAGAAATGAAAAAAGAAAATAAATAAAACAAGAAAAAAGGAAATAACTTAAGCAAATAAGTTCCCAAGTTCAATTAGATTAACGGATTGATTCTAGCTAAAGTATGATTAAGCCATGGTGTCTGGTCATAACCTTGTGTTCCTAATTCCCTAATTTGATCATTTGTTGTCTAACCTAAAATTAAGCATTAGGAACCCATTAAGCATAGAAGAACAATTTAAACAACCAAGCATGTATCTAATCCCTGTTGTCGAATGTCCATACATACTCTTCCTATTCATAGTTCAATTCGAATTAAAGCATGGTGTCTACTCTTAATTCAAACCAAGATAGCTAACATGCAAGCCTAAATGGTGATCAATCATTCAAACTAGCATATTAACTTATAAGCATAATGAATAAGAACAAAAACCATAATTGAAACTTAGAAACTAATTAAACTTGAATACTTAAGAAAGAATGTACATTACAAATAAAAGTAAAGTGGAACTAAGAAAACTTGAAGGAAAATTTAGTAAACTCATTTTGTTACAACAATTGACAACTTGAAAGGAAACTAAGAGAATTTGAGGGAGCGAAGGGAAGGGAGCTCTAGAGAAGTGTTTGAGAGCTCCCCCCCTTGGGGTGTGTTTTGAAGCTTGAAGGCTTCTCTATTTATAGGGCTAAGAGGGAGGAACATCATGATAAATTCCCACACCATCCTTCATCTTTTGCTGCTGCACCTCAAGCTTTCCTCACATGGGTTCAAAGGTGTTGTGGCTGCCTTTTGCTGCCAACCCATGTGGTTGCCTTTTGCTTGCTGAAAAAACGATTCTTCTGAACCAGACTTGGTGTAGGAAGGCCAGAGGTTTCAAAACGTATCCAATGGGGCTAAACTTTGGATATGTTATACTCGACACCCATTGGAACACCTTCTATGAAGAAAGTATTCCAATCGGAGCAGTATAAGTGTGCGTTTTGGGCCTTGCAAGTTGGCTGCCGAACAGAGACTGGAATTGACTTCATTTCATTTCTTTTCTTTCTTTTTGCTTCACATGCATGCACATGCTTTCTCTTACACTTAAAACTTGATCTCCAGCTCCAAAGTGATCTGCCAATTCAATTCCCATGTTCAAAGGCTGAAGCAAAATGCCTCTCATCATTCCTCATTCTTCTCTCTCTCCTTTCTCTTTGCTTCACATGCATGCACATGCTTTATCTTTAATAGCTCCATCATGTACCAACTTGCTCCTTTAGAATTTCATAGCTGGAATACCTCCCTACTTCACTCATTATGTTGGGTACAAAGTCAGTTATAGTTGGGGTGAGGCACATGGCTAAAAGGAGGCACATGGCAAAAAGCTGGCAGCTGCAAATCCTCCTGAGCAAGGTTGAGTGTTGGACTGGCTAAGCACTCCACATATGTTCAATTGGGCTGAAATTTGGATATGTTGTACTAGACACCCATTGGAACAAGTTTCATGAAGATCTTCACCTCATCCGAGCCCCAGAGCATGCTGATCCAAGGCCACGAAGTTGACCTACGAAACTGGGCTGGAAAGGGGCTGTAGCCAAAATTAGTTTGTCTTTAAGCTCTTCTTCCATTCACCCAAATCAGGCCTTAACATGCATGAATTGCATCATTTCCTATCCAAAGCCATCATTGTTACCTAAAACTCAATGAATTGAAAGATAAACACAAAAAGGATTAAAAGCACAAGTTTAACTCAAAAACATAACCAAATCATAAGCTAGAAGGGTACGAAATGATATACAATTATGAACCGATCATACTCCAACCAACGAATTTGGTAAACACTACTTCCACGATTAAAACATACCGTCGTCTAAAGGACAAAATAAAGGCATCTCTATTCAATTAACTACCGTGATAGATTTTCTGCATGTCGGTTAGTCTAAAACATCTAACGTCTAAGAGAATACATACGTCAAGGAGGGTTACACAAGCGACTTTTAAAACACCAATCACGTCAACATATATTAGAAACCGACGTGGTAAGAAATTACAACGTCATACAATTGGATCCTCATGAAGTAGTGAAGGAATTAACGACATCGGTTAGTCTAAAACATGTTACGTCTCAGAGAATACACACGTCAAGGAGGGTTACACAAGCGACTTTTAAAACCCCAACCACGTCAACATATATTAGAAACCGACGTGGTAAGAAATTACAACGTCATACAATTGGATCCTCATGACGTAGTGAAATAATTAACGACGTCGGTTTGTCAAAAACATCTGACGTCTCAGAGAATACATACGTCAAGAGCCACACAAGCGACTTTTAAAACACCAACCACATCAACATATATTAGAAACCGACGTGGTAAGAAATTATAATGTCATAGAATTGGATCCTCATGACATAGGGAAGGAATTAACAACGTCCTTTATTTTACAAAAACCGCCGTTGAAAAATATAATCCACGTCGTTTCGTTTCCTGTCCACTCCTTCAATATAATTTGTAACGTCAGCCTTTAACAAAAGTAGTCGTGGGTAGGATTTTTTATGGCGGTATTCAGTAATATTGTGTCATTTTAAAACATTAAGACGTCTGCTTTGTAGAAAAAGCGTCGTCTAACTCTGTCCAAGGGACTTCTTTGTGCAATTTAAATGACGATTCTTGCAAGAGATGGACGTGGAATATTTTTAAAAAGGCGTTGTTCTCCTACATTCCGACGTGGATAATCATATAAGTGACGGTTTTTTGACAATTATGTCGTGGTTGAATGATTTTACGTCGTCTTTTACAAGTTAAACGTCGGTTTGTTGTCGAAGGTTTCATATTACGATATATAAATAGTAATTAGATGTTGGTTTGAAATATTTTTTGACGTTGAATGTTTTAACGACGTCGGTTATTAGCCATCGTTGTTTTTTATATCAAAAGATGGCGATCGATTTCACGTCGGTTTGAAAACCTTCTAGACGACGGTGGATTCCGTCGTCTATTTCGATTTTTGTAGTAGTGACAAGGTAGGGGGAATCATATATATTTTGTGTAATTTGGGATGTGGATTTTATTCAGATATGCATTTTGGTTATGTAAAGGCCCTACATTTTGGCTTAGAGTATAAACAATAGGATCACATCTTTTGGGATGTTATTTTGTAGATTCACAGCTTTTGGATTAGAGTTACACCCTTCATTTTGGTACTCTGCCTTTTGGTTTAGGTTTTGTAATTCGGGATGTTATTTTGTGGATTCACAACTTTTTGGATTAGATTACACTTACTCTGCCTTTTGGTTTAGGTTCTGTAATTTGGGATGTTATTTTGTGGAATCACAGCTTGTGGATTAGAGTTAAACTCTGCATTTTGGTAATGGAATTGGTTTAGGCTATGCAATTTGGTTATGGAATTGGTTTTTGGTTATGAAATTGGTTTTGGGTCGTACCTAAAATTAGGCCTGGGCGCGGTCCGGTTTGGACCGGTTCTCGCTTAAAATTGAAACCGAAACCGTACTGTTCATCCGGTCCGGTTCGGTCCGGTTTTTAACTAAAATGAGTGGCAAAACCGAACCAATCCAGACCTATAAAGACCGGTTCGGTTCTTCCGGTTCACGGTTTCAAACTGGTTTTTTTTTTTTTTCTTACATACTCATATCTAATCACTTCCTCTGCAACCCAAAACCATATAAGAAAAATCTAAAACATAAACAAAGTAATACAAATAAACCAAGCTAAAAACATATTAAAAAATAACAGATCTAAATTGCTAAACATATTCAACAAACAAATGCCCACATATCTAATTTTAGATCTACAAGAAGAAAGAGAGAGAGAAACATAAATAAACCAAACACTTGGAGGTATGACTAAAGTTTTCTTTCATTTTCATTAGTTGATTTCAAAGTTTATTTTTCTAACCACTTTGTTTTGTAGAGTTAGTAAAACGTTTGTGGGTATCGTTTCTGTTAAACCCTCAGGAGACACAACTCCTCCTACTAGGGATGCCTAGAGGTTTAAAGGCTTGTTGCATATGCTCAATGCAATCGAGTTACCTACGAAAGTGGTCTAGTTAGTTTTGTTTTTAACTTTGTTTTGTGTTGTTTTGCTCGAGGACTAGCAAAATCTAGGTTTGGGGGTATTTGATCGGTTCATAATTGTATATCATTTTGTACCCTTCTAGCTTATGATTTGGTTATGTTTTTGAGTTAAACTTGTACTTTTAATCCTTTTTGTGTTTATCTTTCAGCTTTAGGTAACAATGATGGCTTTGGATATGAAATGATGTAATCCATGCATGTTAAAGCCTGATTTGGATAAAGGGAAGAAGTGCTTAAAGACAAACTCATTTTGGCTACAGCCCCCTGCCAGTCCAGTTCCGTAGGTCATATTGCAAGCTTTGTTTCAGCAACCTACAGAGCTCAGATGAGGCAGCATTCTTCATGAAAGTTGTTCCGATGGGTGTGTACTATAACATATCCCAAATTCAGCCCCATTGGATAAATCTGGAGTCCGTTACCTAGCAAACACAGAACCATGCTCAGGATGGATTTTGTCAGCGAGCAAAACGAGTTAGCTATTTGTTTTGGCCTTAACTTCTTCATCCGAGCTTGGATTGGGCCAATACTTATGTGGTTGGATCAAACACATTCTGAACTTCACAATAGACATCTTAAAGTCATCATTTGATTCAGCCTAGCCCAATTCGTAAGCCCAAGAAGTTGCTGGTCATGCTGACATGAGGTTGAGCTGGTTGGAAGCTTGGTCATGGTGAGCTAGGCATGAGCTATTGTAGCTGGTTGGAAGCTTGGTCATGGTGACATGAAGATGAGCTAGGGCTGCTGGTGGGATTTATTGGTGAAGTGCATCAACCAATTCAGATTTTATAATGCAAGTGTTGTATGCATTAGTGAAGTGCATCAACCAATTCATCTTTTATAATGCAAGTGTTGTATGCATTAGCCATATTGAATTCAGATTTATCACTCCCCTCTCCCTATAAATACCACATCCATTCCACATTCAAGACACAACAAATCCTGGGATTCACAACCCCACAATTCACTCCAGCCATCCTCAAACACTCTCAAAATCCCAAACACTCCAACAATCACCAAAACAACTCCAGCAAACCTCTCTTCCATTTCCCTACGAATTTCATCTTCCTTAGCCATCACCACTCACTCAAACTCATCCCAAATCACCTCCATATCCTTCATACATCTTTCTAGAAGTGGGGAAGCTCTTGGAGAAGCATTAGAAGTGGAGAAGCACTTGGAGAAGCCTTGGACACCACAAGAACTTCAGAAAAAGGGTTTTTCTACTCTTATTGCATTCATTATGTTTTCTCATTTCTGTTCAAGTCTCTTTTCCATTATGAGTAGCTAATTCCATAACTAGGGCTTCGATGTAACCTAACATGAATATTCTGGGTTTATAAGTTTGGAGTTTCAAGTTTGATTCATGATTCATGTTCTTATTCATTATGCTTATAAGTTAACATGCTTGTTTGAATGATTGATCACCATTAGAACTTGTTTGTTAACTATCTTGGTTTGAATTAAGAGTATACACCATGCTTTAATTCGAATTGAACTATGAATAGGAAGAGTATGTATGGACATTCGACAACAGGGATTAGATACATACTTGGTTGTTTAAAATGTTCTTCTATGCTTAATGGGTTCCTAATGCTTAATTTTAGGTTAGACAACAAATGATCAAATTAGGGAATTAGGAACACAAGGTTAGGACCAAACACCATGGCCTAATCATACTTTAGCTAGAATCAATCTTTGAATCTGAATTAGACTTGTTACTTGAATCTTTATAACCCAGAATTGAATTGTTATGGTGATTCGAATGCCCTAGTCTCAAAATCTGTTTTCCAACTCTTAAAACCACTCTTTGTTACATTTGTTTACTTGTTTTTGTTTGCAATTTCATTTTGCTTCTTTTGTTCAACAATCACAACCACTCTTGTTTTAAATTCTGTTTTAGACATAACCTCCTACTTTCTTGAATTTGGTAATCTAAGTACCACTACTAGAAAAACAGCCATTACCCACTGATTATCTAGATACAAATACATAAAAGTAGTTTTTGATTTATTTTTGGAAACTAATTCTCCCATTATGCCTATTAATGATATTTGGGATAGATTTTGGTGTGTAATAGAAATAAAGTGATTTTCATTTTTTTCCCTTCATATTTGGGCCTTTTATCAGTCCCAATTTGTCAAACAAGCTCGGCTCCACTCACAAATCAGCCAAGCTTTGGCTGGCTTCCCTTTTTTGTTTTGCAAACTGGCTTCCCTCCTCTTCACTCAGCTGCCTTGGCGTTTTGCCTTCAATTGGATACTGACTTCTTTTTCTAGTCTCTTCCATTTATAAACTTTTTTCCTACAGAAACTAATGTTTAACCGTGAAACAACATATTAGAACTTTAAAAAACCTTATTGGCTGCATAAGTACTATTTCCAGCTGATTTCAAAATACGAAATTTCAAATAGGCGGGAGAATGTCTCTATAAAATCCAAGAACCTTTAGTTTGGTATGAACATGCATGAACCAGCTCGTCTACAAGATATTTTTTTCTTTCTTGTTGGTCGGTCTTTATGAAAGATCTATGTTTCAATTTCTTTCTAGTTCTAAACAAGGTGTTTTAAAAAGTGGGTGACATTCTTTGCATGCAAAAATATTATACTTTACCTACATTCCAGATGGTTTGATTGTTCTTTCTATAAATTCTTCAATGTTTTTTTCTTTGTCTGAGGAGGGGGGTGATGTTAGATGATGATGGATGGAATTGGGGTCATGACATTGAATCTTTTTGGCTATTTTCTTCCAAAATCTCTTCTTTTTCTTTGGGTTATCCCATCTTTCTCTCTATATATCTATCCTGTCTTGCACAATGAAAGAAAACATATGCTTTTTCTTTTGTAGGGAAAGACAAGACTAGATGAGGATCAAGCATCAAATATGGAGTGACTTGGATATGTTTTTGTTGTCGACTTTTGAAACTGTTCATTGGACTATTCTCTTGAGTAGGCTAGATGAGAAGACCATCAATCTACAAAATAAAATAGTTGGAACAGAGCTGATGAGAACCAGCTCCTCCAGCCTCCACAATAGAACGTGCCAGAGTTTTCCAGTTGATCAAACCTTGAGGAATTAAATATAGTACAATAAGTTAACCAGCCCCACAAATTGTATTTCACAATTACAGATTATTAAATAAAAATCAATATTCAAAGTGCATATTAATTTCAAGTTTTCAAAGTAATGGGACTGATGGCATACTGATATGAGATGATGCATATTGATCTGTATTGGTTCATCAGTACACAATTGCATACTGATATATCATGATGCGTCTCTGATAAGGTAGACACCATTTCAAATAAAAATCGAAATTGATGGCTTTAAGTGTATTACATAAATGATAGGGTGTTATTAAATGGGTACTCATACAATGGGGACTGATATTGAACCAACATGAACTGATATATTTTTGCGTTTCTAAGGGAGAAGATACTAAAACTCAGATCTGTCTTATTTGAAGAGTACACAATTGCAAACTGATATGTCATGATTAGTGCCTAATATAATAGACACCATTCCAAATATCAGATCCCAAGCTTGAAGCCATTGAACATGGCTTGGCTTAACTCAAAGGGCTTGTATCTTAAAAGGTATTTATTTAATGGAAAATAGAAAAGGACTGACTCAATAAATGGTACCCAAAAAACAATAGCAACCCCAAACTAGGATACTGATTTAAAAATAGTGGCTGCATAGTCTCTATTAGTTAATGGAGACAATTTATTGTCTCAAAACTTAACTTAGGGGACAAATTTGGATCAGTACATAGTGTGTGTTTTTTTAGTAGTGTACATAACTAGTTTTAACTTCTCAGTCTTCGTGGGTACGACCTCGTACTTGTCTTGCTATACTACTAATTGCCCCGTACAATTGCGAGTTAACATAATATTAACAACACAATGGACTTGAAAAATTTGGGCTTTTTGTTGGTATATTGAAATAGTTGGGTTTGGGCCTAAAAAATTTGGTATTTTAAATATAAATATATATATATATATATAATATAAAAATTAATTCTATTGGACCGGTTTGGATTGGATCGGTTTCTTAGGATGAAAAACCGGAACCGGAACCGGTCTGAACCGGTTCGGTTTGGATTTGTCTCGGTTTTTGACTTTTTTGGTCAACACGGTTTTTTTCGGTTTTTTTCGGATTGGTTTGGTTCGGTTTTGCGGTTTTGCGGTTCCAATGCCCACCCCTACCTAAAATACACCACATTACATTCATAGCTAACAAACACCACATTACATTCATAACTATTATCCCATTACAAACCTAAAAGGCCATTACATACCTAATATTCATAGCTAAATCTTCCTACTCATCACCACAATTACAAACAAACACCATGAAAGGATAAAAGAAAACCACAGTTTCAATTGTCTCTGTCTACTCCATTCCAATTCCTTTTTTCCTTCAAGAACAACACCCACTTTCTCTTCCAATTTTTTCTTCTCTTCTTCCACTAATCTCACTTGCTCATCTCTTGCTCTAATTTCTTCCTCCATACCTCTGAGTCTTCTAAGCAATCCAGGAAGAACTTCTTTTCCTCTTGGACATGTTTCATTATCCAGCCATTCAAAGAAATGATGTCCTGTTTGGCTATTCTGCACATCATTTGTTACACACAATCAGAGCCCAGCACACCATTAAATTCTTCACTTAAACATAACAAAACCCTTACTCTATCTTATCCGATTTTGGTCACAGGCCTTAAACCTTCTTCCCGGGTTAAGATATGTCAATGAAGTGCGCCGTTTAATCTTCATCCCACAAAAGAAATACTAATTGGATTGAGTTGAATCCGTTGAACTTTGAGACATTGCAGCCTTCGTTGATTTTGAGTAGTTCTGCACTTAGGTTTCAATTTGGGGAACATAGGAAGAAGAAGGTGGATAAAAATGGCACCTTTGTCGCTTAAGAGCAGACTTGTGGACGGTTATGGATGATTTTGCCCTTACATTTGACGACAACATTGACAGAATGTAACCGTAGGACTAATGAACTGAATAATATAGAGTTGATGGATCATTTGAACGAATAATTTAATTGAGGGACCAAAATGTAAATCGGGTATAAGTTTGAGGACCATTTGAGTAAATAACTCCTTTTAAGAAATTGCCTTCTTTCATGAATCATATGTGAGATACTTGTTTCCATATACATAACTTCTACTCATATATACTTGAGAGAAAATGAATCAACCTTAGGTTCCGAGTGAATCCTGTGACGCCTAGAGTTGAGACAAATTCTTTAACAAGAAATTTAAATGTGTTGGTTTCAATTGAACATTCTATGCATGCTGACTTCACACTTGACACTCCGGTTTTGGCAAGTAATGATATATCACTAGTGATGAAGATGTGCGTTGTGCAGTCATTGGTTTTCATTAGTGTGTTTAAAGTGACACCTTAAATATTTGTTTGGATTTTTCCAGAGTCATATAGATGTTTGTGGGCATCATCTCTGTAAATCCTCACGAGACTACAACTTGTCCACTAGGGATCACCTAGGAGTTTAAAGGCTTGTTGCACATGCTAAGTGCAATCATGATTACCTAAGAAAATGGTCTAGTTAACTTCTTTGTTTTATTTTATTTGTTTTTGTTTTGCTCAAGGACTAGCAAGATCTAGGTTTACAGTGTTTGATAGATCTAAAAATATATATAATTATACGCATCTAACACTTAATATTTTGCTAAGATTTCGAGTAAATTGCTTTTTTTTTTTTACTTTGTTTTAGTTGTTTTGCAGAAAATTAGAGAAGGAAGAAAAGAAATGTTATGCAGGATAATTAGAGTTTTGGCTTAATTGCTACAGTGCACCTTGAAACATTGGTCAATTCTCACTTTACCCCCTTAAAGTTAAAAGTGACCCACTTTGCCCCCTTAACCGATGTTTTATATCTCATTTTTCCCCTCACCATCAAGTCTGTTAAAAATTCTATTAAAAAAGCTGACGTGGCACCAATACGACCACTTTTTTTTTTTTTTTTTTTTTTGTTTTAAAGTATTTTTTTTATTTTTAATAGTTAAATTAAGAATTTTAAAAGACAATTTTTAATTTTTAATTTTTTTTTCTTCACATATGGCACTTAGTTTAGCCAAATAATGGGTCCCATTGGTGCCACATCAGCTTTTTTAATGGAATTTTTAATTGACTTGATGGTGAGGGGCAAAGTGAGACACAAAATATTGGTCAATTGGGTAAAATGGGTCACTTTAACTTTAAGGGATAAAGTGAGAATTAACCAATATTTCAGGGGCACTGTAGCACTTATGCCAATAACCATAACACAACCTACCATCTGATCCCATATAAAAACTAAAATATACTATACATATGACCAACTACTGCAGCTGCATAAGCCGCTGGCACCCTGCCAGTGTTGGGCCTTGTCCAGGGGGCCCAATTTTTTATTTGTTTTCCTTTTAATATATGTTTTTTTTATAGAGAAAATATATGTATTATATGTTACTGATAGGAAAAGCAAAGAAGATGAGTCCACCTCCATGTGGGTCTCTGTCTTTCATGCAAACGTGGAAGTTTATGATATCACACAGCACAGAGACAAAACGTGGAGGAAAAGCAGACATGAATATTCATTTAATATATTACTAACCTCTTGTCACACGCTGATGCGTGTGCCAATTCGTTTTCTTTTTTAAGTTTTTAGAATTAAGAAAAAAAAAAGTAGTTATTTTCCATAAAAGTAGGATACATTATATGATTTTATTTTTTAATTGTGAATTTACCATATTATTCTTATTTAATTAATAATTTCAATTCTTAATGTTTGAATTAACTAAGGGCATTTTCTGGTATTTTGAATGTTTTACCATTCTATGGTTTTTTTTTTTTTTGGTTTCCCAAGGTATCCCCAAGCATGGCCCAGGCCTAATCCTTCGAGATACTGTCAGGCCCATATTGGGAGACCTCTCCCTAAAAAAATTTCTGCCTTTTATATATAAAGATATGTTTATTGTATTTAGATAACTTTTGGTTTCTTAAGATAATTCCAACACGTGAAACTCTAATTCTTAAGATTTTGAGTTTTTCATTAGAATCATGGAAGTAATAGCCTTAGCCTTAGATTTTAAATTTTTTATATTAAAGTTTGAGGTGAATATGTTAACTTGAATATGTTAAATTTTAGTTAAGCTTAAGTGCTACAGTGCCCCCTGAAACATTGGTCAATTCTCACTTTATCCCCTTAAAGTTAAAGTGACCCACTTTACCCCATTGACCAATATTTTGTGTCTCACTTTGCCCCTAACAATCAAGTCTGTTAAAAATTTCGTTAAAATAGCTGATGTGGCACCAATGGGAACCACTATTTGGCTAAACTAAGTGCCATGTGTGAAAAAAAAAATTGTTTTTTAAAATTATTAATTTAACTATTAAAAATAAAAATAATACTTTATAACAAAAAAATTTTAAAAGTGGTCCTATTGGTGCCACATCAGCTTGTTTAATAGAATTTTTAACAGACTTGATGGTGAGGGGCAAAATGAGACATAAAACATCAGTCAAGGGGGCAAAGCGGGTCACTTTAACTTTAAGGGGGTAAAGTGAGAATTGACTAATGTTTTAAGGTGCACTGTAGCAATTAAGCCAAAACTGTAATTATCCCGCATAACATTTCTTTTCTTCCTCCTCTGATTTTCTGCAAAACAACTAAAACAAAGTAAAAATAGGCAATCTACTCGAAATCTTAGCAAAATATTAAGTGTTAGATGCGTATAATTATATATATTTTTAGATCTATCAAACACTGTAAACCTAGATCTTGCTAGTCCTCGAGCAAAACAAAACAAATAAAATAAAACAAAGAAGTTAACTAGACCATTTTCTTAGGTAATCATGATTGCACTTAGCATGTGCAACAAGCCTTTAAACTCCTAGGTGATCCCTAGTGGACAAGTTGTAGTCTCGTGAGGATTTACAGAAATGATGCCCACAAACATCTATATGACTCTGGAGAAATCAAAACAAATATTTAAGGTGTCACTTTAAAAAAAAAAAAAAAAAAACTTTAAAACAAAAAAAAATTTAAAAGTGGGTCCTATTGGTGCCACGTCAGCTTTTTTAACACTTAGTTTAGTCAAATAGTGGATCCTATTAGTGCCACGTCATCTCTTTTAACAAAATTGTTAACAGACTTAATGACGAGAGGCAAAATGAGACATAAAACATCGGTCAAGGAGGCAAATGGGGCAAAGTAGGTCACTTTAACTTTAAGGGGGTAAAGTGAGAATTGACCAATGTTTCAAGGTGCACTTAGTTTAGTCAAATAGTGGGTCCTATTAGTGCCACGTCAACTTTTTTAACATAATCTTTAACAGACTTGATGGTGAGGGGCAAAATGAGACATAAAACATCGGTCATGGGGGCAAAGTGGGTCACTTTAACTTTAAGGGGGTAAAGTGAGAATTGACCAATGTTTCAAGGTGCACTATAGCAATTAAGCCTATGGTCAGGTGTTTACTTATTTGGTGTTTACTTATTGTTACTCATTGTTTATTATTTAAGTTTTTGTTTCTTTGGTTTCGTTCTGATACTGATAATGGGATTTTCCCAAAATCCAAAATATTTTTAGTTTCGTTTCTGGCTGGAATCATTCTTAATGTGGGATCTTTCATTTGATGAATTTGGACCCGTTAGTATAAATTGGTTAGGTATTGTTATTCTGTACATATCTACCGCAGTTTTGATGATCAATGCTGTGCTTTTTCTTGCTCTCAATATTATATTTCTTATTAGCAAGCAAAGTGATTGAAAATGTTGTCTTCTGTGTTTGGTGATTCAAAAATTTCAAGCGTGTGAATTAATATTCATAAACAATTCTGACAGCAACTCTAAAGCTCGAAAGTAACTTAAGGGTTACTTCTATGTTGAATCCATATATCTTGGACGCATAAAAGAACTACTGTGTTTTTTGTTTCCTGTTGTTTGTTTCTTTGTTTTTTTTTTTAATAGAAAAGATTGTTGAAGGTTAAGGGTAATTTTTCAATGTTTAAAAATTAATATGCGATAACAAAAATGAAAATAAGAGAAAAAAGATTAATGTGGGATTGCGCGAAATTTTGCTTTCCATATCAAAGTTGTTGAAATACCTCTGGTACACCCTCATTCCTCTTTTGATGACTCTTTCGACATGTCTGAAACATCTATGAGACTTGTTTGCGTCAATGAATTACTAAATAACAATGAAACAAATTGTTGGAGTTAATACTAAGGTTTTTGGAAGTAGGTTTTTTTCTTTGGGAAATAGCGGTATATACCCCCCATTTTATAATCTTAACTAAAAATACCCCCACCCCCAATATTTGTACAACTATGACCTATAAATATAAAATTATTGTCCACTTATTGCTGAATTTTCACAACTTCAGAAATTTTGTTCTCTCTTAGGTCACTCAGCTCTCTCTCTCTCTCTGGCACAGCTCTGTTTCTGTTTGGTTTCTGTCTAAAGCAGCTTGCTGTGTCTCTCTTGGCTCTCTCTCTCTTGGCTCTCTCTGTGTCTAGCGCAACTCTGTGTCTCTCTCTTTGCTCTCTTTCTCATAGCGCAGCTCTTTCTCTCTCTAGCTTCGTTATGTATCTTTCTCCCTCTATTCGGTCTCTTGCTCTCTGTTTGGAATCGCGAACCCCTCCCTTTAGGTATGTCTTCTGAATAGCTGCTTGCAACCTTGAAGCTTTAGTGGATTGCCGACCTCGAAAAGGTAGTGTTGATGGTTATTTTCTTAAACTTAGTGGGATTATGTGAAATGGGTTATATTTTGATTGTTTGGGTTTGTGATAAATTCGTTTTGGCTTTAATTGCTTTGGGTTAGGTTTTGTTGAATATTCATGCTCAGTCATCTGGGTTTGTACCAATTGCACTTATATTGGTCTGGATATGTGAATCTTGAAACTTGGGATTTTCCATTTGATGTAGTATATCTGTATAGTGTGATTGCTGATGTGTTACTGTTGTACTGCTGTTGCGTTCCTCTTATTTCACTGTCGTATTGCTGTTATGTTGATGTTATATTGCTATTATATTGCTTTTATATTGCTGTTATATTGCTATTGTATTGTATGGTTATTGTGGTTATATTGTGTTAATGAAATGTTGTTTTGTCATGGTCAGAAATGGAGACAATTGTTATTCTCGTGTGCTACAATGGAAAATGGGTCACCTCGAAGAAGATGTGCAAATACGAAGGGGGTGAGTCAAAAGGCTTAATAGTTCCACGGACCATCAAATTTGCTAAACTGTTGGACCGTGTGCATCAGATTCGTAATACAAACGGCAGGGAAGACAAGGTTAGCTTAAAATTCTCAGTTTTGGTGGCCTCGAATGAGTGGAAGCACATAAAGATTGAGGACGATGATGATGTCAAATTTTTTATGAAGTACAATTGTGAGGTAACACCTTCAAAACTAGCTCCCTTACTCGTGAGTATAGAAGATAAAGGACTGAGAAATGATGTAGTTGATAGTATGCATATGACGACAGATAGTAGTCGGATGGGTCGTTCTTCAGTTGGCATTGTTGAAAGCAATCAAGTGACTTGGAATAATACAAATGGCACTGATGTGGGAGGTGAAATAGGGACAGATTTTATGGATATGATTGATTTTAGCGAGGTGGATCAGATGCATGGTGGTGATAATAGTACTGAAAGAAATGAAGTGTCAGTGTACTCTGCCCCTCCTATTTTGGGCTGCTTGAACACATCTGCCCAACTGCCAATAATGCGTTTAGGAGGAGAATCTGAACCCATTCGTGAACATTATTCGAATGAAATAGGTGAACAGAACCGGTACAATGAAGCCGGTGTAAATGATGGAGAAGCATATTTGGATGGGGGGTTTTCGTGAAGTCATTGGAATCCGAAAATTACAGTTGGGCAAATTTTCTCTACTAAGAAAGCATTGTTGACGGAGTTACAGTTGATGGCATTAAGAGGCCACTTTGAATTTAAGGTGCAATCGTCTTGCACTAAGAGGTTGGTTGTGGTTTGTTGTCAACGTCCATGCCCATGGCGAGTCCGAGCATCGAGATTTGGAGATAACAGCTTCATGATTGTGAGGTGTACAACTGTCCATAAATGTGATTTGAGGGTTGTAAGTGACAACCATCGTCAAGCAACTGCAGCACTTGTAGCCACTTCATTTAAAAGGAAGTTTAAGGATTCTCGGACAATATACACACCAAGTGACATTATGAGAGATGTGAAACACAACTTTGGTTTCAGCATCCATTATTCGAAAGCTTGGAAAGCAAGGGAGTTAGCTCTATTGTCCATTAGAGGATCAGCGGAGGCATATTATATCCTTCCAGCTTATTGCTATGAATTGGAGCGTATGAATCCCGGCACAAAAACACACATCCAAACTGATGAGAACAATCACTTTGTGTATTTATTTATGGCGGTTGGCGCATATATTAGAGGGTTTCGTTCTTCCATGCGCCCAGTGATAGCCGTGGATGCCACTCATTTAAAATCCAAGTACAAGGGTGTTATGTTTGTAGCAAATGCATTTGATGGTAATCGAAATATATATCCTCTTGCTTTTGGGATCGGGGATTTGGAGACGGATGCATCATGGCATTGGTTTTTCACTAAACTTCATGAAGCCATTGGTGAGTGTCCCAATCTTGTTATTATTTCTGATCGCAATGTTAGCATAGAGAATGTGTGGAACAAAGTTTTTCCAACGGCGCAACATGGCATATGCTTTTATCATATGAAGGGGAACATGAAACGCACTTGCAAGTTGAAAAAGCATGATCACATACTTATGAACTTTGAGAAGGCTGCGAAATCTTATTCCATTGCTGAATTTGATTGTCATTTTCGCAAGATCAAGCGAAAGGAACATGTTGCTCAATATCTTGAAGACGCAGGGTTACATAAGTGGTCTAGAGCTCACATGGATGGACGCCGCTACAATGTAATGACAACAAATATTGCGGAGTCAATCAACTCAGTCCTTAGGTTTGCAAGGATGATGCCAGTGGTTCATTTGATAGGGGAAATTATGAATCTCCTTGTGAAATGGTTCACCGAACGTCGTGATTTGGCTTTGAATTGCACAACAACATTGTGCCCTAATTTTGGAGAGAAGAAGTTGAGGAACAGGTTGGAGGATGCTGCAAGGATGAATGTGGTTAAAGTAAATAATGCACAGTATAATGTTTTAGACGGTTATATGGATGGCCTCGTAGATTTGACGAACAACAGTTGTAGTTGTAGAAAGTTTCAGCTTGAGCAGCTACCTTGCAAGCATGTAGTTGCAGTTTGCCGCTTCTTGAAAGTAAATGTATACTCAAAGGCTTCTCGGTATTACACTCGGAAAACTTGGATGGATGCTTATTCGGATAGCATCTACCCGGTACAGCCTCACGGAAGGTGGGATATTCCTGAAGATGTTCGAAGTCAAGTTGTGCTGTCTCCCATGGCAAGGGTCATGCCAGGCAGACGAAAGAAGTTAAGAATTCCCTCGCACGGAGAGGGCACCATTACAAGAAAGTGCTCAAGGTGTGGTTCCGGAGGCCACAATAAAAGCACCTGTAAAAACAATATTCCATTGCGCAATGTATCTTAGACAATATGATTTGTGTTGCTTTGGTAGGTCATGTAAACTTTACTTTTATTTGTGGTGGGTTTCGTGTTATGTTGAATGGGAATTGTTTTAAATTTGCATAATTTGGGTTGCATTGCTACAACATGCTGTATTGCTTCCAGATTGCTATTTTATTGTACTTTTATTGCACTGGTATTGCTTCCAGATTGCTATTATAATTTGAGTGCGAAATTAAAAGGCCAGGAATGTAATTCCAAAAGGATCCAAAACATTAAAGTTCTTAGAATTCCTTTATTACACAGTTACCCTGATACTCCGACTAAACCTTCTTTTCTGATTACAAATTCAGCGGATGCATAGGCCAGATGTGGGGCAAATACAAGGTGAAATGTCCTATGTGTTTGACTACATATAGTTGTTGAAGGAGCATTACGAATGTTAACCCCAATAGATTGCTCATGTCTTGCCAAGAACACTCTTGAATTTATGCAATGTGCCCAAGCCAGTCCCAAAGCTGGACTCACCCATCTGCCTGATGTGTCCAGGGACTCCAAGTTTCCCAACCTCACCCCATTCACTCCATCATGTGGCCCAATAAAATCCACCACTTGGTTGGTGACAACCACCGCCAACCCAAACTTATTTGCTAAACCCTTCAATGTCCCAGATATGTTGAAGAACAATTCAGACCGCCGTTTCAAATCTGCCGGTGTTGTCTGATACTGTGATCGGAACAATGCAGCAATGGAATCAATGACAATGAGTTTGACAGGTAGGCGGGTGTGATCAATGGCAATAAATGCTTCTATGTCTCCAAGGACATGGATGAGTTCTTGAGCATCATGAACACCACGAACATATATGTCTTCCGATGGCTCCAACCTTATTAAGTTGGGGTATGATGCATGATAAAGGTTGCCTAGTTGTTGCAATCGACGAAATGAGAAGCTAAATTCTGTGAATATGTAGACGGAGGAGCCCCCTAGTCCGCCATGTGAGGGTGGGAGTTGAGCTCGTACCGTAAGTTGGAGACAAAGCTGCGTCTTCCCGGAACCACTCTCCCCTACCAATTCTGTTATGGAGTTGCAGGGTATCCCACCCCCCAAGCAGTGATCTAGTATTGGGCATCCAATGGATAATTTAGGGGTTGAAAGAGGAAGGAGCATGAGGTTTTGGGGTGTCATGTTTCTGTAATTTAGGGGGGGATGTGATGGTGCCACAAGGCATGCATTATATATATAGAGTTCATTTTGAAGGTCTGTAATGTAGGCCATATGTCTTTTAAGGGATGTATACTTCATCCTTTTTCCAGGTTGTAATTACTTTTTTTTATGTTTTTCACCAAATTGTTGAGGACCAAATAATTTGAAAAACATTCTGATGCAGTACGTACTGTAATAGGATCATATTGTAACCCTGTCATCTCTCTATTGTACTCTTATTGACATATTATTGCCATTATACGCTTGTTTATTGTATAGTTATTGCTGCTATATCGTCACTCAACTGGACACCGATAAACTGTATACGCACAAATACAAAAAGAGGCATGATCATTCCATAAAATCCTATTTCCAAACTTACATAATACAACAACAGGCCACCCCATGGTTACATAATACAAAAAGACGCCACCTCATAGTTCCATTTCCCTGCTGTTGACAAATACGAAGTTTGCATACTGTTCAAGTGCGGCGACCACGACCCATGAAATTCATGACCCCGCCCACAGTGATGTTGGCCCAGTTTCCTGCCGGATCCACTATTTTTGCAAACTTACGAAATAGTTCAAATCCCCTTTCCACTTGTTCTTGCTTCAACTTGGCCATTTCTTCTGATTCCTTGAATACCATAATTGCAGTGGTAGGGGCAATTTCAATTTTTCCTTTGATTGCCTTTATATGTACGAGATGCATGCGGGCATGATAACGAGAGCGAATTGTGCGCTTTTTTATGACATCCCATCTAGCTTGGCCCTCCACAATTTTTGATACTATGTCTGCATGGAGATTTTTCCAAAACATGGTATTGCCTCGACACTGCTGCATGCCATGGACCAAGTCTGCAGTGAGTGAATTGGGTGACTTGGCTTCTGTTTTAGTCTCCCCTCCTTCAGTAATTGAAAGCGTTGGGTTTGGTGTGAGGTTATGGTCCATGGTCTTCGATATTTATTGTAGGCTGGTGTATGACTTAATTGGAAAAAAGGGGGACTAAATGTGATGGGAGTGAAATCAGTGGGGAAGGTAATGGCTGCAAGCATGAGTTAATGTGATGGAAGCTTTGATTTCAAACAGGTGGGTTTATTAATATAGGCAGGTTTTAATGACCTGGAGTAACAGAGACAGTTAGTGGCGGGAGGGATTAGGGGGAGTCATTGGCGGGAGGGATTGGCGGGAGTCTTAGGCGGGATAGTATTGGGCGGGAGTTATTACCCAGTTGACTGTATGCCTTTTTGTAATATATTTCTATTTTGGATGTTCCGAAGTTGGTAATTTTCCCATTATGTAATTCAAATAAGGGATTTGCCTATTTGCCTAATTGATCAACTCATTCAAATTGACCAATATGGTTATTGTCTTATTTCTCATTTCAGCAATCTCAATTCGTTTCCATTTTTCCATTATTCATATTTTCCTATTTTCCATGTGTCATCCAATAATGCAATTATCAAATTATCCATTTTTTCATTATTTGTGCCTATTTTTTCCTATTTTGCAATTTCCCAAGTTTCCATTTGTTCTATTTCCAGTTTTCCAATTTTTCAATGTTCCTATTTTCCCATTATGTAATTAAAAAAAGTTGCCTACTTTGCCTAATTGAGAAAGTAATTAAAATTGTCCAATATGGTAATTGTAATTCGTTTCCAATTTTCCTTTTTTCCATGTGTCCCTGTTTCCTATTTCCATTTATCCAATTTTCAGTTTTTGTCCAATTATCCAATTGTTCTATTAACCAATTTTCTTTTTTCCAATTGGCCTATTTTCTAAGTTTTCTATTTTTCCTATTTCCAATTTTCCAATTTTCCAATTTTCCAATTTTCCAATTTGCTAACTTTCCTTTTGTTCTATTTCCTATTTTGCTATTTTCCAAGTTGCCTTATTTGCTATTTTTCAATTATCCAGGTATCCAATAGTCCAATTTTCCAATTTTCCAATTTGCGAATTTGCCTATTTTCCAAGTGTCCTTTTTTCCTATTTCCAATTTTCCAATTTTCATGTTTTCAGAGTTTCCTTTTTTTTCCTTTTTCCTATTTTCCAAGTTTCCTTTTCTTCAATTTCGAATTTTCCAATTTTCCAAGTTGCTTTATTTTCCAATTACCCTATTTTCCAATTTCCTATTTTCCAACTGTCCTTTTTTCCTTTTTCCAATTTTCCAATTTTCCAAGTGTCCTTTTATCCTATTTCCTAGTTTCCTCTTTCCAATTTTCCAATTTTCAAAGTTTCCATTTTTTCGATTTTCCAATTTTCTAAGTTTCCTTATTTCCCAATTTCCAAGTTTGCACTTTTGCACTATTGCTATTTTGCTATTTTGCAATTTTGCAATTTCCCATTAAGGTTTGGTTTTTTCGTTTGTAAGCCAATTTTATTGTTGTTAATGTAATGCTGTACTGCTGTAAATTACAGCCAAGGAGTTAATGGTGTAGTTTGCAATCCCATCAATTTAATGCACCAACAAAATACCCAATATATGAACCTTCGTATATATAACTGCAACATAGGCAGCTTAATTAACGGGAAAGGTAAACATTCATATCAGTCTGACTCAAAGGCAAAGGCAAACATTCATATCAGTACTTCATATCAGTCTTACTCAAAGGCAAGCATTCTCCACATTCATATCAGTACTTCATATCAGTCTTACTCAAACGCAAACATTCTCCACTAAAGCTAACCATATTGTCGTTTACAACTTCAGACAGAATCTACGTTTATTTGTTTTGTTGCAGTCGGCAGCTGTGAATTGTAGTACTTCAATACTTCAATACTTGAAGATGTCGGATGTACGGCCTCCAAACGAGCAAGTGAGTTACCCGGGGGACATGACGTGGCATGTGCCATTCCCATCTCCACCGCTGACTCCCAATGATGATCCCACTTCATCTGGAAGTGAGGCCGACAGCACTTATCCCCTTGACAAAATCTGTGCCGTGAATCAGGAGCTCCAATATTTCTCTAAGGCAACAGATTGGTGGGAGACCAAATGTGATCTTGATGGCCAAGTGATGGGAAACTTGGCCAACAAGTTGAACAAAGCATTTGCTGGAGAAGTGAAGCAAACTCTAAAAGCAAAAAGTCGGAGCAAAAAGTTAGAGTCGTTGAAGTTGAAATTGGAACAGCGAAAGAAAGATGCCGTCCAAAAATTCACAAAATCTGAAGAATATAACCATGAAATGGTTGAATGTTTCAACACCGGCTTCGAAATGTTCCGAGATTATGCTTCGGTCATCTCACCAAACTACAATTGGAGTGAAATTGATGTAGCTGGTGTGTGGGATGTGCTCAATATGGGTGCTGAGGGAATGCCTCATCATAGTCTCGTGCGTGCAGCGAGGACAAAGAACAAAGAAATGGATCTTTTGATGGACCTGTAGTAAGGGTGAGTGCTGCTTCAGTTCATCTGACCCGAGTACATGGATCTTTTGTTGCCTTCGTTTTCCCTTCGCGGGATAGTATTGTTATGGTTCGGGGGCGATTTGTTTTGCATCTGTGAAATGTACTGTAATGGATGTCTGTGTATTGTATGTACATTTACTTAATATTGCTGTTATATTGCGTGTATATTGCTTAATATTGACTTTGTATTGCATATATAGTGTATTAATATTGCCACTTATTGGATGTATAGTGCTAAACTATTGCTACCGTATCATCCATATATTGCTCCCGTATTGTCTCTATAGTGGATGTATATTGGTCTGATATTGCTATTATATCGAATGTCAATGGCATTTGGTCTAATAACACTCCACTTCGTTCAAAGTCATCCTGATTTCAAATATCACGGACACGACAATTGTTATCCATCCTTATATTTCCTAAGTTTCCTTTTGTTCTATGTCCAGTTTTCCAATTTTTCAATGTTCCTATTTTCCCATTATGTAATGAAAAAAAGTTGCCTGCTTTGGCTAATTGAGAAAGTAATTAATATTGTCCAATATGGTACTTGTCTTATTTCCCATTTCCACAATTTCAATTCGTTTCCAATTTTCCTTTTTTCCATGTGTCCCTGTTTCCTATTGCCATTTATCCAATTTTCAGTTTTTGTCCAATTATCCAATTGTTCTATTAACCAATTTTCTTATTTCCAATTGCCCTATTTTCTAAGTTTCCTTTTTTTCCTATTTCCTATTTCCAATTTTCCAAATTTCCTTTTTTACAATTTTCATGTTTGCAGAGTTTCCTTTTTTTCCTTTTTCCAATTATCCAAGTTTCCTTTTGTTCAATTTCCAATTTCCAATTTTCCAATTACCCAATTTTCCAATTTCCTATTTTCCTATTTTCCAAGTGTCCTTTTTCCAATTTTCCAATTTTCCAATTTTCCAAGTGTCCTTTTATCCTATTTCCTACTTTCCTCTTTCCAATTTTCCAAGTTTCCAAGTTTCCATTTTTTGGTTATTCCGATTTTCCAATTTTCATTTTCTTCTATATTTCCAATTTTTGAATTTTCCACGTTTCCTTATTTCCCATTTTCCAAGTTTGCAGTTTTGCTATTTTCCTATTTTCCTATTTTCCTATTTTCCTATTTTCCTATTTTCCTATTTTCCAATTTTAAAATCTGAAATCCCCAATAAATGCTTAGTTACATAGTCCTATTTTGGGTTGAAATCCACAAATTCCAATTTCCCATTAAGGTTTGGTTTTTTCGTTTGTAAGCCAAATTTATTGTTGTTCATGTAATGCTCTACTGCTGTAAATTACAGCCAAGGAGTTAATGGTGTAGTTTGCAATCCCATCAATTTAATGCACCAACTCAATACCGAAGTACATGGATCTTTTGTTGCCTTCGTTTTCCCTTCGCGGGATAGTATTGTTAAAGCTTCGGTGGCGATTTGTTTTGCATGTGTAAAATGTAGTCTGTAATGGATGTGTATGTATCGTATGTAGAATCACTTAATATTGCTGTTATATTGCATGTATATTGCTTAATATTGCCTTTGTATTGTATTGCTAGTGTATGCATATTGCCACCCTATTAGATGTATATTGTCATACTATTGCTATCGTATTATCCTTATATTGCCCTAATATTGTGTCCATAGTGTATGTATATTGGCCTCATATTGCTATTATATCATTTGTCACTGGCATTTGCTCAAATAATTCTCCACTTCGTTCAAAACCAGGATGCTTTTTGGCATGCTTGGGCCAAATACAACAGTAACAAAAATCCATTCAAGCTTCTACAATGGAACACACAATAACCGTTTTACATCTCCTTCCAAGACCAGTGTGAAGTATCCTCGGATGGTACTGTAGAACTCTAGGTCCATCCGGAATTTGATAGAAGAAAACTTATTCAGAATCTTTCATATTTGTAACCACTTTGCTTGTTCTCGGAGGCAGAAACAAAATTAATCATAATTATAAACGGTGTGCTTTCAATAATTTCAAAAGATTGATGTCAATACTGTTTGTTTGACATTAACCTTTTGGGCATGTCTCACACAATTAAGCCCACAAAATAAAGTAAACATGCTATAAGCTCCACAGTAATATTTACTTCATCTCTATAATCAGAATAATGGGGGAAAAAAAGCACGGAGAAATACATGAAATGAAAAACAACTGGGCAGTGACTGTGAGATTGTGTACATAAAACTTGGAACAACGTAACCAATTCAAGCTAAGGCATCTCATACGTATGCCTACAGAAAATAACAGTGTATGGTCATCTTCTTTAGAATATTGCAATCAACACTTGGTTGAGACCGACCTGCAAAAACAACTGGGTTAAGTACAGAGATAGAGTTTATGAATGGCAGTTCCAGAATTAAGACCTATGTTGATTTGTAACTCCCACCGAGTCAGTTCATAGTGCCAAATGCAGCTATCTGGCACACAGATATGACAAGCCAAAAGATCCCAAGAAAAAAAGCAAACTAAACAAGAAAAAAGAGGCATGCCATAAATGGGAACCGGAGCAGAAAGCATCACATAAGCATAGAAGCAGATTGGCTCCATTACAATGTTCAACAATGATGTAAATACTAGATAAAAGAGTTGTTATTCAAACCTCAGCAGGTTTCTCGGTTTCATTCCTGGACCTTCAATATCGTCTTGCACAATAGCATCATTTGACTTCGTCAAACTTCCAGACAAAGACTCCGCAATTTCTTTTAGACCCTGCAACAAAGTGGCATGACTTAAATACAGAAGGAAACTAATCCAATATGCAAGATGAAAGACGAGTGATTGATACCTGCTCCAGCTAAGATCAGCAAACACAGTATGAGGTTCCAAATTCCAATAACAACATAATGCTAAGCAGAAAAGTAGAATTGCTGCCGACATTATTTAAAACGAACTAAGTCAAAACTAAATTGAGAAATCTTAAGAAAGCTGTATGCTTCAGTAAGTCCACTAACAGATTCCCAGTGCAGGAAATGAAATTTACCTATATCACTAAAATTGCAAACAAAACCACAGACAAAAAATGTGAACAATGGCTACAAAAGCATCCATAAAGAGCAACAATATTTATATATGGAGGTGTACAAAATAGGTAACCTTCAAAATCGAAACAGTGTGTGTCATGTAAGGCAATTAGCCACTGCTTCTAGACTGTACAATATTACACCTCACAATATACAGCAGGGCCAAAGACCCGGGTTGCTACACATAATAACTAAACCTAGTAGCTCTAGCAAAAAGGCAGGAATTTCCAGCAAAGCATCCACGTCTGCATCTTCATATAAACGAGTTCCTGACATAATTAATGAGCACAGTGAATTCCCAAGTCATAAGTCCACACTCAACTAAATTCACAGACATGAAGACATATACCTCATACATATGCCTTCCCCCTTAAACCCTCTATTGCAAGCTTCAGTCTGTAATATTTGGTCTTCAAAGGGTCAATTGTATGCAACGAAATCCCAGCACTGAGATGCTCCAAGAATTTTACGGTCATGATTCCGCAAGACGCACTGTCAAGCCAATAAGTTGGGAAATTAGAACTGCATTTAAGTAAAATAGTTTCTAAACTCCACTAAATTCACAAACCTTACCCATCTCGTTGTTGTGGCACATCTCCAATGGTGCAAACTGAGAATGGCGTAAAGCTTGACATCTGCAGCCCCCTTTGCTTAACCTCTTCAAGCTCAGAAGCTTCATAAAAGTTCATATTGTACAGCACTTGTGGCAGCGTCTCGGCAATAGGGCGAAGCAGTCCAACCAGCTTCTTTGTGGCGGTAAAATCAGAGTACGAGTCATACACAGTTGCAGTATGATTGACGAAATCAAGTTCGATTGCAACCCAGTGGGACAATTTCAGATTATATGGAAAATAGACCTTCCTAACTTTTGTCCAAGCTTGGCCATACCCGTGTTGCCACGTACCGCGCACATAGTGATGTATATTGTTCAACTTGCTGGGTGTAAGGTCACTGATGTTTGAAGCAGCTGCCTTCTTCGCTCCACGTGTCTTGCCAGTCGCTTTGACCGGCTCTAGCAATTGCTGCACACATTGAAATGAAGCCATATTACATAATGACAACCAAAAGCAAATGAAGCAGTGAATGTTAAATGGTAACATGTTTACCTGCAAGCAACAATCTGCCGTTGTCCACTGAGTTCCAAATACCAACGGATGCGCGAGTTGCCTTTTCCGGATGAGAAAGGTTGCCATGTCCAAGTGCTGAAAGTTCACGTATATAATATCAGCACAATTTCATACAACTGTACACTTAATAAAGGTTATAAAACAATTGAAGTCTCGTAATAAAGTAGAGAATTGTGTATTCTTACCCTTGAGCTAATCCATTCCGTATCATCGATCAGTTTGTAGAAAAAATCAGCGCCCACCGAACATGATTCCAGCTGCACCTCCGCACTACAAGAGGCAAAAACGTAAATTCCCGATCAGAACTTAGGTGGAAACAGTTTTCACAACATATATGTCCCATTTAAAATAACAGTTTTCAGAACTTAGGCAAAAACGTAAATTCCCATTTAAAATCGTTTATATTGTAAAATAATAGTCGTATACATGCTGTCAAATTATACTATAAGCACATTGGGCCGTGAGCAATCAATAACGTGGCCGTCATGCGGAGGCCCTACGGGCATAAGTTGAAATCCGGCTACAGTCCGGCTACAATGAGGGAGTTATATATGGCCCTTACGTCAGACAAATATAGAATTGACTTATATGTAGCAATTAGGTGAGACAAATATAGAATTCTTGCTAAGTAGGAAGCTACTTCACTGGGGAGTGGAAGAATTTTGCCTGAATTGTAACAAAACTTTCAAATTCTATATATACATATGAAGAAACATTATAAAACAGGAAACAAAAACCTTGTTTGATTTTATCTCCATGTTTTAGTGGCCAATCATCTTGACTTCATTTGTCTCCATTTTTGTCCCCTTGAGCACCAATTGAGAATTCTTAGGTAAACTACTTATCTCTATTTGTTTCTCCACTTGAAATTGTAACGAGAACCAAGCAATTGTATTTGTCGTCTATTTCAACTCTGTTTTTCTTCACTTCAAATGTGACCATAAGTTCAATTCTTTGTTCGAGTAATAATTTGTTTTAGATTAAGAAACTCTTTGAACACATAACCATAATCCAAGAGGTAACTGCCATATACACTTTAAACACATCCTCGACTGCATTAATATTTTGTGTTATGAATAGAAACGTTTTATTGATAATCAAGAGGAAAAAACATCGATTAAACAATGAAAAGGAAAACTCCAGAACAACTAAACAAAATCTAGGCAGCTATGACAGAAGATAAAACACTGAGGAAAGACACTAGCAGAGTCGAGGAACATGAGGAACATAACATGGAGGAGAAGACCAGATGCCATGGGCGGAAGGAGCCGCTATTACAACCCCTTCTAAATCTCTGTTATTGTCTTCTTTTGAGTCTAAATGTTATAATAATAAACTACAATTCAAAATTTCTTACTACCTATATTTAACAAAATACATTTAACAGCATCAGTCAATATTTTTTTGCTTTAACAAAGTCTGAATTTTGTTCATCACAAATATACACATGTATATTAAAGCGAACTTGGTAATTCTCTCATTTCTATATCAGCACATACTAGCATAACATGAAGATTAGATTTTGAAGGTAAAGAATCCTAACCTGATCGCGTTTTTCCAACCAATGCAAAACTCCATTACTGCCTTCACATCTTCAATGGGAAGGGGTTTTGATGGATCAAAACATGGCGGGGTTTCAGTCGCATCCGACACACTCACCGTCCTCTTCTTCCTCAACGGATCAGTAAATGGACTACACAAAGTGTGGGACGGACGCTTCTGTCTACAGCCTTTACCTTTCTCTTCTTTTGTTTCAACACTTTTAGACCCTTCTCCATCACCAGCCATACTCACTTTCGGTATACTTGGAGGATTGATCGGACCTCCCGATGCCATACTATCACTTCTTTTCCAATCTTCTAACAAAAACATCAGTCTTTTGCAGATTTCGTCACACCCGGCCACATCTTCCGGGGTAGGCAGCTTCTCAACTTGTGCATGCTCAGCTGCTTCATGCACTTCTAAGTGAGGAACGGAAGTGACAATTTCTGGCTCTTCGACTAGCAAGGCTGCGGATGGTTCGGCTCCATCACCGGGGCTTTTTGTTTCCATTGCTGCCGGTTCTATATGCGGACTACCATAGTCATGTAATGGTCCTTCATTCATATGAGGACTACGGAGGTCCTCATGTCCTTCCCCACCCTCATTCAACCCACTATTTATTTTTTTCAGCTGCTCTATCTCCCCCTTGAAATAATGTTCCATGGAAGCTAGGGTCTTGCCAAAATCCTCCACTGATTGTTTATATTTTGCAGACTCTGTTTCACGTTTCAAGGACTCCATCCGTACAATTTCTTCCAACTGATGCACTCTCTTGCGAAGTCCTCGATTCGAAGCGGCTAAATTGGCCAATTCATCCTTTGTCCTTTCAAAGTCACGCTTCAAAGTGCGTAAATGAGTGGACGCGACTTTACCCTGCATTAAGTTATAATGCAAATGTTACAATATTTCAAAAATATTTCCCATCAACAGCAGTTTTTTTCCTATGGTATTATGACGTATATATTGAAAAATAAGTAATGCTTGCCTTAGAAGACGATGGAAGGCTAGCAATTTCAGCAATGTCCTCATCTTTTTCTTGGACAGAGGCAGAAGTGCTGGTTTTTGGTTCTTCGTCATCGCCAATCAACTCAACAACTTCTTCAGTGTCATCAACATCGTCACCCCAACTCCAATACGGTTGCTGCTTCTCAATTACAGATGGGCGGAGAGGTTGCACATCAACCTGCAATTGACAGAGACAAAAAACATATTATTAAACCTATAATTTGAATCAGAAGCATAACATTAGTATTATTAACAGAACTAACCTCTGCATTTTCAAAGACTTGGCTCATTACTTCGTGAAAACGAGGCAAACTATTGATTCTCCATTGTAGTATACGAGGGACTTGGGCATTCTGTTCGCGCACAACGATATGCAATGCAGCGAATGCTGGAAACACCTCAAAAGCCCATATCTGTTTTCAAGAAATAAATATCAATCACTGTAAACAAAGTAAATGGAACTTATACATAAACGGATATTTCCTCACCTGAAGTGCAAAGCCAAATCCTTTTATGTGGTACTCCCTTGGTCTACCACTTGCCATTGTCTTGGATTGCTTTTCTGATTTTTGGGTTTTTAAGGCTTTCTGGGGCACTTTGACTCGCTGGTACTCTGCACACAGTGCCCTCAACAATGACGAATTTGTCTTGGCATATGACACAGCACCCCACGGATACTTCTGGAAGTCTTCAACATCTTCGGCCAATTTCAAGTAGCGCATGTCAATGTTGACATGCTTTTCACTGCCCAACAGCACAAACACAGCGAAATATAAAAGCCCAAACTTGAAGACGTCCTCCTCATGACTGCAGTCGATGAAGGCTTGTTCGAGTTCGGAAAGGCTGACCATTTTATTGTTGCAGAAATACTTCTTCTTCAATGAGCAGTTGTCATTAGTTGCAGTCGGAATGAAGGGAAGCTTTCCAAACTGCAGCCCTGTGATGACGCAAAACTGCTGCGCTGTGAACTGTATGACCTTGTTGCCAACGATGAATTTGATCCCGTTGACTTGAGAAACTGTCCTCGGGTCTGCCTTTCTCAACAACAAGCCATGGATAATTTGTGTTGTCCACTTCAGGTCCTCAATTACTAACAAATGGCCAAAACAACTGTCCTTGAACCTTTGTAGCTGTTGCCCATTAAATTTGTCCTTAATTGTACAGATCGCTGTTTTTGTATGGGGAAAGGTCAACGCCTTTCCCTGGATTTTTTCATCCGCAGCAATCATCAACTTTGCTTTCGAGACCATATTTCCCTACACACCACCATTATACAAATAATTTCAAGCCTTTTAAATATACACAATTACAAGCAATAAACACACAATACAGATGCATCTCCTGGCAATATGAACAAGATATATCAGTGATAAAACTACAATACAGCCCCAATAGAACTTTATATGCATTTCATGTTTGTTCACCAATGGCCCATGACAGAAAAAATACAAGTTCATTGTACCTTCAACCCTTATCTTTTCTCTCCACAAGTCTTGCTCTTATATTTTCCCATTTCCTTCTCTTATATTTTCCAATTTCCTTATGTTATATTTTCTGTCCACAAGCCGTGCTCTTATATTTTCCCACGTCCTTCTCTTATATTTTATCTTCAAAAGGCTTCCTACAAAAGTTTTTCCCATTTCATACACCTACAAGTGCAAAAAATGGGAAAAACTTTTGACTACAAAGTAACTACGGAGTGAAGTGAAGTGAAGCCTATCGTCGGATTTGACACAAGGGGGTAATAATGACACATTGTGCAGAAAAACATCATTTTATTTGAAAGAAACAATGTAATTCGTAAGCAGTGAACAGTCTGGATATCAAAGATAATTTAATCCCAATTGCCATTATTTAAACCTCAAACTAAATATGTTGTGTATTCCAGGTTGATTCAGACATTGTTACATGTCAATAAATCAAGAAGCTGCGTTACGTAACCACAAAAAGCATGCTGAGAAATGAGAGGCATCACAAAAAACAGAAATCTAACCTCAAGGAGTTTGACAACAAAATATTTTATGTAGTCCCGTCCGCTATTCTTTACAATATTCTCCAAAAGATACAGTTATGGTGACTTCTGCTCACTAGAAACCTGCAAATTAGTTTCTACAATTAGATACTAAACACTAGTTACATCCAATATTGTTTGAACAAATAAGTGACTGATAAACCAAAGGCCTAACACGAAAATGCTTCCCGAATGAGAAGGGAAATGGGAAGGAGAAGCTATTTCAGTATAGGCTCTTCAAATCCATTTAAAAGATAGCACAAGCAACACATCTGCAGGTACTGTAACTTCAAAACTAGCCCATTGTGCACCTAAAACTAATATACATCCCCGCATATGGTTCTTTGCCCTTTGTTTACACATTCAATATTCATCCCCAAACTGAAATTCCAAATAATCACAACAGAATATGAAAAACAAAGATAACTTATCCATATCCAATATGCAAGCCCTAAACTTATCAATGACGTGTTTGTTTCACTGCCGTACAATGTATAGCCCAAATTAGTTTCAAAGACGTACATTTAAAACAAGTCATAAAAGTGTGTCATTGAACTACATTTGTTGTTGTGGAACATGAATAAAACCATAATAAACCATTACAACCATAACAAACTAGCAATACAACAGCACTAAAATGAATATACAACGTCACTACATCAGCAATAACCCCGCAACAACAGAGCAATACAACATCAATACCAACAGCAAAACAACACCAGTGCAAGCATCATTCCACAAACAACAAACCCATTCACTGTTTCAAACAATGAATCATCGGAATCACAACATTTCAGACCTAAACAAATTTCAGTGAAACCCCTCAACCAATTTCTGAAAAACCCCTAAACCCTATACCCATTTCAGAGAACTCACTAAACCAATTTCAGAGAAAGCCCTAAACCTAAACCCTAAACCAATTTCAAACAAACCCATAAACGATTTTCATACAAACCCGTAAAACCTTCGTTTTCCGTAAGAAAATTTCGATGAGCAGTACCTGGTTCATGTAATCGATGGCATTGATCTGCAATTAACGGATTCCGCTGGGACAGGAAGAGAGAAGAGAGAGTGAGACCTGAGCCACCAGAGACTGAGAGCGTGAGAGCTCAGCCACGAGCGACGACAGAGTGAGAGCTGAGTGACCAGAGAGTGGAGACTGTGAGAGACGGAGCCAAAGAGAGAGCTGATTCGCGAGAGGTGATTTTCAGAATAAGTGTTAGGTGAGCAATAAGTGTACAATAATTTTATATTTAAAGGTGTTAGTTGTAAAAACATTTGGGGGAGGGTGGTATTTTTAGTTAAGATTATAAAATGGGGGGTATATACCGCTATTTCCCTTTTTCTTTTACGTTTGATTATGGTTGAATATGGTGTGTATAGTGTACTTGTTAAAATTACATTTGTTTCACAATTCAATATATCATTTTGGGTCATTTTATAATAGGGTAAATTATGAATTCAATAAATAGTTTGGTAGTAGGTGTACTCAATTAATTTTAGGGTATAGATCATCATCTGGTGGTACCCAAAGTTTTTGGGTTCGGGTTGAGCTTTACAGGGTTTTTAAATTTTTTGGGCCTAGCTGAGGTTTCAAAGGGCTTGGCTCGAGCTCAACCATCAAGCTGGGCCGTTCCGCCATGGGCCTAATTGACCGGGCCTTTTTTATTTTTTATTTCTAAGTCTTAAATATTTTTGTTGCACATTTTTTTTTTTGGTAAAAAATGATGGATAAAGAGCATTCTCTTAAACAATAGTATAGATTACTATAGAACTTAAGAAAACAAAAATATAATAACCAAACTCTTTGACTAAACCTAGACCAATGGCGAATATATTTAAAAAATATTATACCTAAAAATGAATCTTACGCAAATATACCAAACTAGGATTGGCATCATGAAAATTAAAGCAATTTGTGCTATTAGAATAAATAAAACCAAAATAAGCCTTCAAATTATTTATTGAACCATTAAATTTGAACTTGAGAAAAAAGGCACACAAAAAGATATATATTGCTTGTTTGCTACAAAATTTTAGACAACATAGAAAATTAACTTATGGTTGAACAAAAATAATAATAAGAAAGAGCACAGTTATGTCTCAATTTGAGTTTGTTCGATCACAACATTAAATGCCAACAAAATCTCTACAGGCATACAAACTCAATAGTTGCAGGCACTTTTTCTCGAAGGCATTGCATAGCATGGTCTCTTGCTTTCGCTTCTTCGACCTTTTCAACTTCCCTAACTCTTACATAAGATTCATTCAAACGCTGGACAGGATGGACAATAATTTTCTCCAGTGCAACAGCACTCTTTATTAGGTGCATGACATGTTGAACAACACATGTATGAGCACGATACCCTACAATTTCTAATACCTTCAGGTAATGATGGGGGCATTCGCCTGCGCTCTTTATTGGTCCCATTCCTGCAAGTGTTGTAAAATTCAACTGCACCAAGAAAACATGCAAATTCAACACTACACTACATGAACTACAAGGACCATTAAGTCTATTACCATGTTTTGTCAACTGTGGAGCAAAAGTTGACATTTTTGTTTTCTTTCTTATAAATTGGTAATAGAATGACTATAGGATTAACAAATCACCTACAGTGCACACAAAAATGCCCAAGTTTTTACCCAAGTTTTAACAAATCACCTAAATTCTCAACAAAACAAAAAAGCCCAAGCTTTACTATGTAATCTACCAGGATATGAGTAATACCTTCAACACAAGTCTCTGCACGAGAGGAGATGCCTTCATGAAAGAAGTTAAATGAAAAAGATCCATATCATAATTTGCCTTCACTGTTAATTCCAAATGCTTGACATTTGCTAATACGGGAAATACATAATCCTGATTGTAGACCTGAAACCCAAACAAGTTGTAAGGAACTACATAATCCAAAAGAAAAAAAAAAACCAACACGTCATAATTACATATACTAACCGCTAAATCAATATCCAGCACGAATATCTCCAGCCGAGAAAGACAGCAAGAGAGTTGGGTGAAGGGAAGGTCTATGGATTTGCGGTAAACGTGTACCTCATCCGAAAAAATACGAACAAGCCTCTCAGAAACGGACACCTCAACAAGGAATGGTACATTATTGAGGAGAAGGTTGGTTGCTTTTCCCTCATAAATAAATGAAACAAGTTTTACGTCACGAATCTCAATGCTTTCAAGTTTACACCATTTTATAGTTAAATACTTTAATGCAATTGAGGGACCGACAACTCCTAACTTAACCAAACTTTTGGTAGCGCAAGACACTGTCAAACGTTCAAGAACTGGACAGTTATACAAGAAGTGCTCAAGAACTTCTCCAGTCACATCAACAAATTGGAGATGAAGAACTTTGAGGAACTCAAATCCAATATTGTATTGGCAAGAGTGCAGACTTGGATAGGCAGACTCTTTCCCAAAACCTAATAGTGTGTGGGGGAATGAATAAGCACCGCTACGAGTGGAGAAATCACATAGATGTAATTCTAACTCAAGTATTTGAACTCTCTTATTCATTGCAAATTGAATCCATTTGTCAATGGAACTTGTAAAACGACTATCTATATCAAAGGAAACCCTGAATCGTTCGATGGATGGGCCTCTATGCTGTTCCACTACATGATTTACCCAATTGACGTATCTGAGGCTTTCCTGTTCTCTTAGTGCTGGTTGGAGTTGACGGAACTTTTTATAAACTTCATCATCAAAAAATTTAGCATCAAAGTCGAGAGCCATAGTAGATGCCCACACATATCGCCATCGCCTGGAAAGGATACTAGTAGTAGCTGCTTCCTTTAGGGACAAGAGAGACAATATACTAACAAGAACGTCATCTGGCGACTCAGTGAGTCGGTCCACCAAGTTGTACTCGTCCTTATGTTTCCTTTTCTTTCCCAAGGTTTTCTTTTTTCTTTGCCTGTGTTTCATTCCCATGTAGAGCGCGTACTTCTAATATATGAATTGGCCCAAAAAACAGAACACGAAAGGAGTGAGAACTGGCAGTGTTATCATATTCGTTACAGGGTACTCTTCTCTCTTCAATTTCATGATTTCATTAAGTTATCATATTCATTAACCAAAAACATAACCGAAAACGATGACAACAATAAGGAAACCAAATCATAAGACACTTTATTATATCACTCAACGAAAAAAGTGTGCAAATTTGTACGAGTTAATATGTGGGAAATAGAAGAGATGCAGCTTTCAAAACCAGGTAAATCATATCTGGGAATATTTTATAAAAATAAACAATTTTATAAAAGTTTGACAACTGGGAAAACAGATACAACTTCCAAACCAATTGGATATGCGGGAAATAAATAGAAAAGAAAAATAGTAGAAGTTTTATTCCTGTGATATATGAAAAGGAACGAGAAAAAGATGCAAACTTCGGAACTTTTAACTGTAAACACGAGTGAAGTACCTTGAATTGGAGAGATGGAAAAGTTGGGGGAACTCTTTTCTTCATGAAATTCGTCTGGGAGTTCCCGGCTATGGTACTGATGGAGTGGTAGCGACGACGATGGCTTAAAAGATTAGATTTTTACTTTATTTTTCAAGAGGTAAGGTGAAGAATCAGATTTAGGGATTGGATTCCTGACCAAAATCGGAATTATTTGGGGTCAGATTTTGGGGATTGGATTTCCTGCCAAAATCGGAATTATTTGGGGTCAGATTTTGGGGATTGGATTTCCTACCAAAATCGGAATTATTTGGGGTCAGACCGTCAGATTTAGGTTTTGGGTTTCAGAAGAAAATGGGAATTATTTAAATAGGCGGCTTTGTCTTGTCCCCGCTCCCATCCCATGTTTTTTATTGTCCCATAAAAAATGGGAATTATTTCAAAACTCCATAAAAAATGTCTCCTATAAAAACTCCATATTGCCCGTATAACCTTTTTGTCACTTTTATATTTGCCGTTTGAAATTGGCCTCTACTCTCCTAAAAAATTTGCTTTCTTCTTCTTCCTCTCTGTTCTGCTCTCTCTCAGATGAAACCCCAAATTTCTTCTTCTTCTCTGCTATGCTCTATCTGAGATGAAACCCCAATTTTGCATCTCCTCTCTCTCACTTATACCCAGCCCTAATTCCCAATTCTCCATATTTTTCTTTTTCTGGATCCAAAGACCCATCTTCCTCATTCACACCATTAGCCACCGCCAACACCACCAACCTCCAAAACCATTGCTCTGGTGCCCTCCACCACCTCCTTCCCTCAAAACCCAACTCAAGTCCACCTTCGCCAACCTCCAAAACCAAGCAAAGGATGCATTCCATACTGGGGTAATTTTATTTTGGGTCATTTGAAATGGTTTTAAGATTGATGTCATTTTGATGATTTTGGTTAGTTGTAAAGTAAATAAATGGGTATTTCAATCCTGTTTGTTTTATTCCTGTTTCTCTAAAAAATTTGCAGCTTTTCTTTTGAGCCACCCCTTGTTGCGAGTGTTGTGTTCGGAGCAACGAAGTCATGGCAACTGCAGGAGGTTCTAGAAGGATGCAAAGTCGAGCTCATACCTGAAGTAAATACATAAATCAACAAGAAAGGTTTCCTAATCCATGCCCCTGATCAATATTCATGTGCTAATTCAATTTCTCCCTCGTTTGAAATATTGTCAGAATGGTATATGTATATATATATATATATATATATATATATATATATATATAATATTATTTCTAAAATTCGTTGAATTGATAGTTAATGATGGAGAATATTGGTCTAGAAAGTTGCTCAAAATCCAAATTCTTGGTACATTGTTTTATTTATCATGCTTATTTGCTTGTTCTGAATATATGGTTCTATTTGTTTGGTTAGGCTGAGTTGATGAGTGCATGAAAGAAATGGCCTGCAGGTGTTCGATGAATCACCTTAACGAGCGCACTATGGTTTTCTTTGAGATACAAACAAATTGGGCCAATTCTCATGGTATATACTTAAAGGTGAACTTCTGGGAGGACCCAATGAACCCATCTAAATGGAAGGAAGAACATGTGAGTTTTATTATAATTTGTTTACGAAGATGTCTTTATAGTGCATAATGGTTTTGTTAGATCACCGTTGACATTAGTTTGATTACCTTTTAACAATGCTTGAGAAATGCCCCTGTTTTTCCATGAAGACTTACACAAGTGCCATATTATGTCTAAGTTTCTAGTGAATGGATACTTGGTTCTGTCATTTGATATTTGGAATTCTATTATATTTATTTTCTTATTTTTCTGCTTTTGTGTCATGTCTTGAGTTTCTTTTGTTTCGACGTGCTGCCTGAGAAGGATAAGTTGGGTAAATTGAAACTTTTGTATGCAACAGAGAAGGTGATATTGACATGTATATTGGGCACAAATCTTGTGTCCAAATTTCAATGGACACAAATGGATTCTTTTTGTACTCGTCTTAGACACAAACCTACAGTGTTTTTTGTGTAAAAGACATGTTTAAGACATTTTTGTGCTAAATGAAGTTGAAAAAGACATGATCCTTCTTTTGTGCTCTATAAAATGTGTCTTTAGAGCAGTTTTGTAGTAGTGACCCTTGCCCATACAAGTAGGCAGCAACTTTGAAGATTCGTTTTACAGTTTGTCCGATTCGATAGCTTGTGATTTACTTTGCCTTGCCACAAATTTCCTGTGGTGAATCAAAAGCTTTATTTTGTTGTATTGGATTCCTGGAGTCTATAATATTTAGATTGTAGGGCATGTTAGAAATTTGTAGGCCTATGGTGAATCAACAGCACATGTATGCTTCTTTTTCTGCTTTTGTGTCATGTTTTTCTTGTGGTGCATATTGTTTCTGTCATGTTCTTTGTAGAAAATACCTTTTGTTTGTTTTTTTTATTTATAAATAATACTCGGCTTCTAATTTAGCTAGATCAGAAAAATGTTGGGTTGCCCTTGGTTTTATTTCAATGATCTGTTTGATTTATAGAAATGTCATGAATGTCATGAAGACTTCAGAGGCAAAAGGGATATGCAAGAACAACTTAAGAATTCATTTCGAGTCCTCTTTTGGTTATTTAGCTCATTCTGTCGATGTATATTTACATTTTCATGCAGGTAATAAGGGCTAGTTTCTTGAATGTCTCTCTCTTTTGAATATGGAGTAACAAATCCTCACACGTCTTCGTGGGGCTGATCGTTTTGGATGTCTACTTTCTTTTGGACAACGCAAGTATCAAATCCTCTCAAGCTATAGGAAAACTTTTTTGACTTGGTTAATTTACTTTCGTCAAACTTTTCAGAAGCACCTGCAGAGCCCAAAGCAAAGCCTGCAGAAGCTGTGGCTGCGGCTTAGTCTTTGCCTATTTAATGTGGAACTAGTCATTTAATATGTCGAAGTTGATGAAATTGGTACGGTATCCTGTAAACTATCAAGTACTCGTTCAACTTTTCCTTGTTTCTAAGCGACAATGTTTCTCTCTGAACTTGTTGTATGACTTTCTGTATAAATAAATTGAAGAGAGACATTGTGTTATGCCAAGCATTCAGATCCTAATTTTTTGCTTCGTTTTTCATTGAAATACTGATGCTTGCGACTTTAGATTTGTTAAGAAAAACCTTAAATACAGAGGAAAAGGCAATAACAAGGCAAGGCACTACAATGGCAATAAAAAAACTCCACATTCCCACTATAATTTCATTCAAGAATTGAAAATAAACGGGAATACGGGAGCTATACAATGGGAGCTATACAATGGTAATAGGAACGCAAAAACGGGCTATACAATAGCAATACGCAAACTCCATACTCCCCCTATAAATTTATTCCAACATACTAGAAAAAAAAAAAAAAAAAAAAGATATGCAAGGGCAATACAGTAGCAATACACAAGCAATAAAGGGCTATACAATGGCAATACACAAACTCCATACTCACCCTATAAATTTATTCCAAGAAAAAAAGGATATACGGGGCAATACAGTAACAATACAAAAGCAATAAAGGGTTATAAAATGGCAATACACAAACTCCATACTCCCCTATAAATTTATTCCAACACATGAAAAAAAGGATATTCAAAAGCAATACAATAGCAATACATAAGCAATAAAGGGTTATACAATGGCAATACAAAAACTTCATACTATCCCTATAAATTTATTCCAACACAAACTTTAAAAGACAGGATATACGGGGGCAATACCTATGACATTCCGACCCAATTTTAATTATGAAATTACAATTTTGCCCTCGGGGATAGGGTTATTTTGATCACTTTTTAATCCGGTAGGATTTTGGGGAATTGAATGGCACTATTGCATAGAGCGCGTCGATACGAGTTCGTAGAGACGTAGTGGGGTAGTTGTAATGAAGAAGTTACGATCTACGGAAGTGCAGTGGCACAACCGTAAATATTTCGAAGTCTTTTTTTAATACTCAGATCTCTCTCTCCCTCCCTCCCTCCCTCCCTCTCACGACCAAACCCTCCCCTTCGCTACAACCGGCCACGTTTTGGCCGGCAACAACTTGCATCGGGGCCGGTTCCAAAACGACCGAGCCACCTTCCTCTACCCGACCTGCACCACCTCATATGAAGCTCACCGCTCCAGCTACCGAAAAAGCTCGAAATTTGGTCGGTTTCCACTCGAAATTTTTGTCGTCGATTCCGACGATTTCGACCTCCAAAATTTGTCGATCCAGGTATGCTTTCTTATCCTTTCGACATGATCTAGCTGATGGTTAGGTTGGTTAGGATCAATTTTGAAGTTTTGAAACTTGTTTTACAACTCAAAGTTTTGGCTGGTTTTGGCTTGAATTTCCAACAAGTTCCGGCCCCTTTTTGGCCGTGGTTCAAGAATAAAAGTTGCTCCACTCGTTGTCCTAATCACGTAGGTATAGGTATTGTTGGGTGATTTGAGAATTTTCCGGTCGCCGGAATTTTCTCAAGCCACCCACAAATTGCCGGCGCTTGTGGCGGCGCATGGGCCACATTTGGGTTGTCCATTTTGGTCCTAAAATGATCCCCATGTCATCCCGAGCACGACGGTATGCTCGGATTTGAATTTGGTTATCGTTTGGAGTTAGATCGGATTTATGCATATTAGGCGTTATCCGGGTTCGATATGTTCAGACCATTGGATCGACTCCATTTCCAAATAGGTTGATCTGTGTACCTCTAGGATCGTATAGGAATTCGCGGATCGAGAATCAGAGTCTCGAATGCTCCGATAATCCGATTCAAAGATTCAAGTTTACGTAAAGCGGTGATCGTCTGATCGCAAGCGATCCGACCGCTCAATCTGGACCAAAATTGCAGGACTTATTTAGTAAACTCTGTTGAACCCGTAGGAACTTTCAAATCAGAAATCGGAGGTTGTGGGCCCCGTTGTCCCAATTGACCAAAAATGAGAAGTTTGACCAACTGTTGATCACGGGTCTTTTGAGATCGTCTCATCCTTTGTGAAGGTACTAGAATGACTTTAGGACCTTTCCAAGATTGTGTGTACACATTAAGTTTCTAGGAATTATGGGTTTGGGTGTATGTTTTAATTGTGGCCTTACAATATCGAATAGTATTACTGGAGTTGTTTGTCAATGATAAATACGTGGGATTTGAACGGTGGTTATGGTGTATTGTTGAAAGCTTGGATTTGTTTTGATGTTGTGATATTGGGTGTAGTAGTGATATTGGTAGTAAATTGAGTTGTTTGGTAATGGGTATTTTGGTTAATGAGGTTATAACAGCGGGCTATCGGTTCGGTTTTGGCCTTTACCATGTGACACAAGACTTTCCGTTTATTATTATTATTATTATTATTATTATTATTATTATTATTATTATTATTATTATCATCGTTTTATTTTAATGATTGTTTTTGTAATTCACTTATGGCTTGATAGAGGGGTTTGGTGTCATTATGGGCCTAATTAAATGTCGATTATATGTTTACACTCAGATATATGTCTATGCATTTGGGTTAGGGGTACATGGAAACTGTGGTTATGGTTTGGATATGATTGGAACTCGGCACCTTTGGCGGGGTGTTTCGTAGACCCTTAGCGAGGTAGTATGCGCGCATAGAACTTGTCACAGGCGCACGAGTATTGAGGATTCTGCTGTGCGTGCTGGGAGCCAAGTCCCCAGTTGGACGGCTCGTCCCTGGCCACATGGTTGTTGAGGATTCCTCCATGTGGTCTAGTCAAATGATCCCCGAATTGGATTGTTTTCCCCTGGTACATGATGATGGTGTGAGGTGTGCATACATATATATATATATATATATATATATCCCTCCTGGTATCAGAGCCGTAAGCGTTGCAGGAGTCAGTTCTTGAGTCAGTTAACTCATTCCGCCCAAGTGGCTGGTTTAATTCTTGTGAGTTAGTCAGTCCTTCAATCACCCCTGAGTCTAATTCACTATTGTCTATTCTTCCTGAGGCTTTTTTTATTTTTCCAAAATACTCCATTCTCATTGCAAATATCATCTTACACCTTGGCATGCCATAATGGTGGTGTATTCTACAAAAGTTGTGAAAGCATACGGTGAAAACAGATAAGGAGTTCATTTTTGAAATAAATTTGAAAAAGCCAAAAGCAAAAGGTTAGGTGCAAAAGCAACTCAGCAGTAGTAAGGCTTTGAGCCATTTTGCATTGATGAATACTCCAATCAAATTAAGCCCCCAAGTATGAAAGAGACAAGGAATGTGCATGACTTGCAATAGCATGAAAGCTTGTGGCTTAGGTTGGCATGTATTTGGCGTGTGTTGCACTAGGATGCCATGCTTTGCAGAGATATTTAACAGAGCAACATCTGCTGCTTTATTTTCCTGCGGCTAATAACCCAACTAATCATAGAGTGATTTTTGGCTCATAACCCATCCCACTTTCTTCAACTTCTGTGAGGTTATGAGAGGTTACGGCAGCTATGTCCTGATAATCTTGCTAACATGCAAGCATGAGATGCTTTGGCAATAATTAAAGCATGTGGTGGTGCTTGTGCTTTTGGTGGTGTGTAAATGCCTATCGTTTGTATTCCTATCAAAGTAAAAGACAAGAAATAAAGGAAGCTGAATAGTCCAACTTCACTAAGTTGGTATTGGCCTAAAACATTATATATATATATATATATATATATGTTAGGAAGGAAATTTATCAGTTCATGTTTACATTTGAATAGTGTTTTTGCAAGTATAAATGTAATGACATATGGCATGATAATATATATTTTATTGTGAAATCTAAAAAGCTAAGAAAAAATGGATCTTCTTATCTTTTTTGTTGGCCTCCAACAGATGGCATGTAGGTTGTGGAACTGACATTGGCATAGAGAGTCGAGGTATTCTGTGGGCAGTGCCAAAGATGGAGGCAACGCAAGCAGTGTTTCGGAGAGGACTTGTGCAAGATATGGCTATATTGTTCTAGAGTTAGCCAAGTCTCCTTTGTTGGTCAGAAAAGATGGCTTCTCTTTATCAGATGCTTGGCCTGTGTCTGGCCTTTTCTCTTTTTGTTTGAAAAAATTTGCTTGGCACGAAGCCCCCAAGTATTTTGGGGTTTTCATGTGTAGTTTGCTCAATGGCACGAATAATGCATTTGCCAAAGCTTCTAGGGCCTTCTTGCAAGATCTTGTTTTGCTTGAGAATAGAGATCTAACGCACAAACAAATTGAGCATGTGAGTAATCTATATTATATTTGTTTTGCAAAGTAGATAGTCAACAAAAGGAAAAAACAAAGAAAGAAAGAGAGAATGTTCTTATCTCTTTATTTTCTCTGGTTTATTGCTTATGGTCCTCTTCTTTGGAGGCATTGTGTGTTAAATAACTTGCTGCTGGATCTTGTTCTTTAATGTAACCAACGGCAATAGACTAAACTAGCAAATATTAGAAAACTTAGACACACAAGAATTATACTGGTTCGGCAGAACTTTTGCCTACGTCCAGTTGTGATTTCTCTAGGTAGAGAAATCACCGCTCCTTTGATTAATAATAGAGATTACAGAACTTTTGCAAACCCTAGAACTAATCTCAAAACTCTTGGCTGTCTCTTGCTGTTTTCTCTTCTCTCAAAATAAGCCTTGCCACACCCTATTTATAGATATAGAGTTGGCTTACATGTCCCAAGGCTGATTGAATTCCTATTCCTAAGTGGATTAGGAAATTACACTTATCCAAAACCAAATAGGCTTCTAGAAATCCAAACCTGAATTGAATAAGGAAAACTGAAATTCTTTCCTAATCCCTCTAGGACAAGAATACCTCTAATTTTCCTAAAGCAATCCTAAACCAACTAGGACATATTTGACGAGCCAAAATCCTAACAATCTCCACCTTGGTGAGTCAAACCAAGTCTTGATCGTTGCACCCCAGAGTATCTTTGAACCTCCTTGAAGCAGCTCTGGAAATCTTCAAGAGTTTTCACCTTGGCAATCTTCTTCTTGCCTCATTGCACCTCAAGTGAGGAGGTGCTCTACTTTAATCAATCAATGAGATTGATCGAGTTCAAGCAATGCTTGAACTTCTTGACTGGCACTATCTTTGGAAGGAAATCTGCGGCATTGTCATCCGTATGAACCTTTTCAATCCAAATCTCCTTAGACTCCACCCAATTTCTGATTCTGTGATATCTTGCTTCAATGTGCTTTGATCTTCCAGAAAAAACTTAATTCTTTGCCAAGTGAATGGCACTTTGACTATCACACTTCAGCTTCACACAATCTTGGGTGATTCCCATTTGACTTACCAAGCCATTAAGCCAAACTGCTTCCTTTCCAGCTTCGACCAAAGCAATATACTATGCCTCTGTGGTCGACAAAGCTGTAATTGGTTGCAGTAGTGCCCTCCAACTGATTGGTCCTCCTGCGCATGTAAACACATATCCAGAAGTTGACCTTCTCTTGTCCAAGTTGTTGGCTGCGCAAATCTCACGGCCTGGTGCTCCGGGCCGAGGGGACGTGCGTTAACACGTGGCGTCCTTCTTTTGGGTGCGGTGCGTTGTGCGCGGGCGTGCCAGCACGGTCTACCGTGCGTCGAGATGTTGATGTGGGTGAAATGGTTAAGTGGTGCGCCTGTTTGAGTTTGACTCCTAATCAAACGATTGTGGCCGAGAGAGGAACTGATCTCGGCCGTCAGGTTCACGGCCTGAGCTACAAGGCCGTTTAGTGGTGGTGTTGGTGGTGGGTTTTGGGCGGTGCTCCGACGCGTTGCTCAGGGAGCGACGGTCGTATGATATATGGGGTGAGCGAGAGAGTAACAGAGATGGTGCTCCGGCGCCTTGAAAATCAAGGGTCGTATGATATATTGATGAATGGATTCTCCTTACAATCTAACACTACTCCTAGGAAAGCAAGTAAAGATATTGAAAGTGCATTACAGGAAAATATAATTTGCTATTGAAAGTGCATTATAGGAAAATATAATTTGCTCCGTGGGAGGCTTTTGGTTTGGTGTTTGAACCCTTTGAATGTAGCTTGAGTCTGGTATTTGTAGGAAGAGCTCTTAGATGAGTAATCGAGCCTGAAAATCTGCATGGTGGAGCCTGATCAGAGCAAGTGGGTAGTCCAATCGACATTTGGGATCGTGAAGCATGGTGGTGTGACCCCATGAATCCTAGTAAATCTCGACCGCCGCCCTGATCATGGGTTCTGCGCTTCTGGCCATGGAGACGCATTTAATGCTCTGATAGCTGGTGACCTAATCTCTCAAGTTGTAAGTATTTTTGTAAGAATGTTTGCGCCTAACCACTCTGATTTCTGTTACCAAATCCTGACGCCAGTCACTTCCCTTCTTTCGTCGTGCATTAAATGCTTCTTTGCAGCCAGTGGGTTTGCTAGTCAGAGGCATTACTTCATTAAATGAAGTGTGGGCCCTGGCTATCACGTGGTGATCTGACTCTAATATCTTCGGCCGTGTCCCCTTCGTCCTTCGGCCTCAGCCTGATGATATCGTGGTTGTAAGGCCGAGATGACTATGCCTTCGCAATTTCCCTTTGTTTTGAGGCAGACAAAACGCCGCGTTTTTGGATCTCGAATAGGTGCTATGGCCAAAGGAGGTCCCTTCGGCCAGTTTTATGGCCGTGATTTATTAGGCACAAACACAAGTCCCCTGCATAATCAGCATCTACATATCCCAACACCCCTGCATTTTCTTTTTGCTTCTCAAACATAATCCTTCGTCGCCAAGAACCCTTCAAATAACGCAAAATCCACTTGACTGCATCCCAATGTTGCTTTCCTGGATTTGCCATGTATCTGGAAATGACACTGATTGCTTGAGCTATGTTGGGATGTGTACATACCATTGTATACATAAGGCAGCCCACGGCATTAGCATAAGGCACCTTCTCCATTACTTGCTGCTCTTCCTCATTCTTAGGACACTGTTGCCCACTTAACTTGAAGTGAGCTGCCAAAGGAGTCGAAACTACCTTTGCTTCTTGCATGTTGAACTTCTCAAGAACCTTCTGAATATACTTGGCTTCTGATATCCAGATCCTTCCAGCGGTCTTATCTCTCTGAATTTCCATGCCAAGGATCTTCTGTGCTGCACCTAGATCCTTCATGTCGAACTCCTCGCTCAACATCTTCTTCAAGTCTTGAATTCTAGATTTGTCTTGACAAGCGATTAGCATGTCATTCACATATAGCAATAGCAATAGCAATATGATCATCCCATCTTGGAACACATGATAGTACAAACAACAGTCATATAAACATATTCTAAAATTGATTTTCAGCATGAAGTAATCGAACCTCTTGTACCACTGTCTTGGAGACTGTTTCAGGCCATATAGGGACTTCCTTAGCTGACATACTAGGTTCTCTTTCCCATATTCAACAAATCCTTCTGGTTGAGCCATGAAAATTGTCTCCTCTAGATCCCCATGAAGAAACGCTGTTTTCACATCCATCTGCTCAATCTCCATGTCATGCTGAGTTGCCATTGCTAAAAGCAATCTGATAGATGTATGCTTGACTACGGGTGAAAAGATCTCATCATAATCCACCCCTTCCTTTTGTGAGTACCCTTTAGCCACGAGCCTTGCTTTGAATCTCACGGCATCTTGTTCATGTAGTCCTTCCTTTTTCCTAAATACCCACTTGCATCCTACTAGCTTTCTGTCTTTGGGCTTAGGAACCAACTCCCAAACAGAGTTCTTGTAAAGAGACTCCATTTCTTCTGTCATAGCACTTATCCAACTATCTCTCTCATCACTTGTTTTCCATTCCTTCAACTTTGCAAAAACCTAGGATTTCTGCTTCATGAAATAAACCCAAACCTTCCTAGAAAAATCATCCATGAGAGTAACAAAATACCTAGCTCCACCATTTGATTTGGTTGGTGCAGGGCCCCAAACATCTGAGTGAATATAGCTGAGTTGCTCCTTGCTTCGGTTATCTGCACTACTACTCGCGAATGATACCTTCCTTTGCTTTCCAAGAACACAATATTTACAAAAGTCCAATTTGCAAGATGACACGCCTTCCAACAGGCCTTGCTTGTGTAATTCTTGCAACCCTTTCTGGCTTATGTGCCCGAGCCTATGATGCCAGAGTTCAGTCTTGTCTTCTATACCTTGATTTACAGAAATAGCTGCACCCCCGACTATAGTGGTCCCAATTAACTTATATAGGTTATTGGGTTGTAGGTCACCCCGCATTACCACCAGTGATCCTTTGGCTACCTTGAGTCTTCCTTTTTTAGACTCGTAACCATAGCCGGCCTCATCTAAGGTAGCCAAGGAAATCAAAATCTTTCTTAGTCTAGGGACATATCTAACATTCCCCAAAGCTCGTATCATCCCATCAAAAATTCTGATTCAAACAGTGCCAATTCCTTTTACAGGACATGCAGAATCATCCCCCATTAAAACTTCCCCACTGCTGACTTCTTTGAAAGTATCGAACCATTCTCTTACTACACACATATGAAAAGTGCATCCGGTATCCAAAATCCAATTTGTGAAAGCCTTGGAGCCTGATGTTACTGAAAGAAGCTCCCCGTCCCTCTCATGCTCGGTGACTGCACTAGCTGAACCTGAGCTTCCTTCCATCTTGGCTTTCTTCTCTTTCCAAATCTTGCAGTTCCTCTTCCAATGATCGGCTGAACCACATACGAAGCAACCTTCCTTCTTTTCCTTTTTCTTCTTGGATTTTGACCTACCTCTGTTGCCTGTTTTCTCTTCCTTGGTCTTTTCCAGCCCCCTCTCCGTGCCTTTGGCATAAAGGCCTTGAGAGCTTTCAGTTATATCATCTAGTTTAGCATATGACTGAAGAGCTTGAATTACGTCTTCAAGCTTGAGGGGCTCTTTTCCAAACATTTGAGTTGTTCGAAAGTGCTTGAAAGATGAAGGTAGAGACCTCAGCAAGATGATAGCCATATCATCATCTTTGTAAGTTTCTTCGACCTTTTGAAGATTAGTTATGCAATTCTGGAACCTGCATACGTGATCTTCAATATCACCTCCTTCTTCCAGTCGAAGTCCGAATCGTTCATCCTTTAGAAAAAGTTTATTGGACACGGTTTTGCCCATATAAACATTCTCCAACTTTGTCCATGCTTCATGGGCAGTCATCTTTTCGGTGATGTGTGACCGAACTGATCTGGTGAGATGGATCTCGATGGAACTCTTGGCCTTCTTGAGAACCTTAGTCCATGCTGCGTCTGTCATGCTTGTCGGCTTCTCAACGTTGAGTGCATCATCCAAATCTTGCTGTATCAGTACGTTCTTCATCATCCTTTGCCAATCCGTGAAGTCATCCTTGCCGTCAAAAGGTTTTAACGCGGGTCCTAGATCCGCATTCATCTTCCCTTTAGACATCGTAGAACCCTTGAACCAGGCTCTGATACCAATTGTTAAATAACTTGCTGCTGGATCTTGTTCTTTAATGTAACCAACGGCAATAGACTAAACTAGCAAATATTAGAAAACTTAGACACACAAGAATTATACTGGTTCGGCAGAACTTTTGCCTACGTCCAGTTGTGATTTCTCTAGGTAGAGAAATCACCGCTCCTTTGATTAATAATAGAGATTACAGAACTTTTGCAAACCCTAGAACTAATCTCAAAACTCTTGGCTGTCTCTTGCTGTTTTCTCTTCTCTCAAAATAAGCCTTGCCACACCCTATTTATAGATATAGAGTTGGCTTACATGTCCCAAGGCTGATTGAATTCCTATTCCTAAGTGGATTAGGAAATTACACTTATCCAAAACCAAATAGGCTTCTAGATATCCAAACCTGAATTTAATAAGGAAAACTGAAATTCTTTCCTAATCCCTCTAGGGCAAGAATACCTCTAATTTTCCTAAAGCAATCCTAAACCAACTAGGACATATTTGACGAGCCAAAATCCTAACATTGTGAAGATGGCAACCTGGTCCCCAGTAGAGTCGCCATTTATGTTGGGGTCTTTTTCTTCCAGCAGCCAGACGAATGGGCTTGGGCTGCTGTAAAGGATGAGCGGAGGAGATTGCCCCTGTTTCTGAGTTCAAAGACCGGGCTCCAAGAGAGTTTTGAAAGGAGTAGTGACAACCTTAGAAAACACCTTGGATTCTTTCACCAATCAACCAAATAAACGTGACAGATTAGCATTGGCTTGGCTTAAGGAGCTTGTGGCATGGGAGCTAAGCCTTCACAAGTTTAGCAATCTGAGAGAGAGACAAAAGCTTGAATTTCTTATGGAAACAAATATTCAAGGCAAGGGGGAGAGAGATCTGAAGAGATTTTTGACTAAGGAAGAGAGGTAGAGATGGAAATAGAGAATGGGGCGTCTTGAGTAAATTCCCAGCTGCTTGACAAAGCTTGGTCGCGCTCTGGATGATTTACCAGAAGAGAAAATGGGAAGATATAGAGGAATGGGGCTCGAAATTGCAGAGGTTTCGGGGATGAGAGATGAAGCTTGCTCTCTGAATGTGGTTGTTTTGCTGGGTAGAGAAAGCTCCCTTTTATAGGCGCTTAGAACCCTAGTTCTATCGATCCCCCATTCCCACTTTTCCTTTGCTTCTTTCCATTCACTCCCTTTTGGACAAATTTCTTCAACCAGAGCACATGGGTCACAGGCTCTTTGGAGTTCCAAGGCTTCACGCATCTAGATTTCTTTATGTAGGTGAGGCGCCACCCCCTTTTTACTCTGGTTTTCTTATTAAAGCTTGCAGAAGAAAGAAAGAGAATGGATAGAGTTGTTTGTCCAATGGGTATTCCTCCTGTCCTATGGATTTCCGTTGGTTTTTGCGATGACCTCTGTTTGACTTGGTTCTGGAGCTTTGACAATGGCTGAACTCGATGCTAGATATTTTATTAAGTATTGAGCTGGGCTTTTCCTAAGGCATTGGGTCATTGGCTTCCTACTTCTAGCAGTCGGCTAAGGTTTCGTCAGGCTGCTGGAAATTGCTTATTTGCTTTACCTTTTGACGAGGTGCTAGAGGCTTTAACTGATATGGGGCTTTCCCAAGTGTTGCAGACTATTGGACATTCTCCTAAGGCATTGGGTCATTTTTCTCTCTCTTTTGCTTACCCATATGTTTGGGCTCAAGAAATGGGCTTGAGTTTTGGTGCTCCCAAGTAGCCCAAAACTTCCACTTCTTGGCTCATCAATGGGCCTCGTGAATGCTCATAACCATCCATACCACAACCTGCTCAGCAAGCCCCAGGCATTTGCGTGACTTGGGCCCACTTAAGCTTGTAGCATGGCGTGTTGCTTGTTTGCTTGGCGTGGCACGTGTGCAAGCGCGTATGACGAACTTTCATGTGCTTCAATCGGGTTTCTTCTTAGTAAGGTATCATACTGGGCCCGGAATATATTTGGGCCTAGCCTTGAATTTTTGGGCCTCAACAACGGTCCTATTTACTTCGATTGTTATCCAGATTTTACAGTCAGCCTTAGTGATCCTCACATTTTGAAGACACTAACTTTAAATATTAAAACCCAGGGCTATCAAGTCTTACCCAATAGTCAACCATTAGCTTTAATTTACAGAATTTATTACAAAGTCACATGAACAAATATGAATTTCCAAGCCCTAAGCAAGAGCCCCAAAAATCAAACACTTTTAATTCAAAGTAGTAAACCCGATGCCAACATTAGAGTTCCACGTAGTATTAAATGGTCAGATGTTAAGTTACCTTCAGATTGGGTCTTAACAACAAAAAGTCATCCAATCCCCATTCAACATAGTCTACCACCAGTGAAATCCACGGTTCAACTAGAACAGTTACCCACGCCTAGTCAATCCTTTAAACACCCAGCTAGATAGTCATTTTCTGCGTCTTCCTCTATGGTACAGATCATAATAGAAAGAGACCTAGAGTTAGAAAACACATTGATAGATTTAAAATTAGAATCTTTAAGAAAGAAATATCAAGTCAGTCAACCATGCTATGGTAAAAACCCAGTTGAAGAAAAGTCAGATTCACCTGAGTCACCCACACAAACAGATTTTGAAGGTTCTGCCTTCGTAGTCGATAATCAATTAAAAACCCTTAGTAAACCTTTTAAGATTCATTGGAACAAATTAGAAAGTCACCTTAATGCCTCTGAGAATCAAGAAAGAAGATATAATTACCATACAGTCTACCCCAGTAAAGAACAACGACAGTCAATCTTTAATTAATGGAAAAGTTTTATGAAAAGTTGTAAGGATTGTAATTGTTGCTTTGTTTGGCTCTTCTCTTTTTTGGAACAAAACCATTGTAATCTCCTTAGATATTTGAGATAGTCTCTAGGTTAGATTAAAGTGTTTGCTGGTTTCCAAAAGATCTCTTTGGTGAAGAAAAGGTAAGAACATATGCATACACTCACATGGATTGATACAATGGGATTGATACAACTTTAAAATCATTTTATGTTTTCATTATGTATCAATCCTGTCTGTTTGAATCCATCTGTTACTTTGCATACATTCGCAGAGTTTGATATACAGGGATTGATACACACTTTAAAAAATGTTTTCTGTTTCATTCTGTATCAATCCATCCTATGTCTGTTTTAATCCATCCATCGCAGAAATCAACTAATAGTTTATTAGAAATATCTTCTCTGCACTTGACTTCTGAAAATGATTAAAAAAGGATTATCATCTGCATCTTCATTCTCTTATCAGTCAGACTTTCTTGAAACTATTGTTCTTCATGGAATTAATAGTTTTATAATAGTTCCACTTGGTTGAAACTATTATTTTTCTTAAAAGTTTATATTATTCTTTAAACCAAGTTCCTGACTGAATCTGTTTTTGATATTGAAAATCTTTATTGAAACTTGCTGCTCAGTTCTCTGTAAATACTAAACTTAGCTTTGATAAAGAGGTAAGCATATTAAGCATTTGGCATCACGTTTTAAATCTCAGCTTTTACTATGCTTCCATGTTCATGTTTTTGAAAGATCATCATATCAGTTTTTAAAACTTCAAAAACCTACTTCAGTCATCTTGAATTCTTGAGAGTTATGAGTATGATTGCATACACATAAAACTTACTCCAAGTTTATTTTCACTTTAATAAACCTTGTTTCAAAATTCAAACATCTTTTGGTTTTAATTCATAACTTACATGGTTTCTTTTATCTAGTTCAATCATTTGTATGATTGAGATAGATGAATTTTATGAAACCACAACTCACTTCATAACATCATATCGGGAGCAACTTATGCTTGGTGCTGTTGCAAGGTCGAGAAAAGAATCCGTTGCTGTGAAGTAAAGAAATGGTGCTTTGCTAGAAGGTTAGATAGTTAGCTGCCTATTGTGTGTAGTTGAGCTAATGTCCCTATATTTCTTGTACTTTACAATTGAGTGGATTGAATCTTTTCCTGGCTTGGTCCCCCAGTTTTTCCCTTATGGGTTTCTAGGTTAACAAATACTGTGTTATTTACATTATTGCATTTACATTGGTTACTTGATCACCACAAGCAGTATTTGTGTTTAATGTCATTTGTCACAAAGTAATAATTTTAAATTGGTGAGTTTTTATCCTAAAGCCTACTTCACACACCCCCCCCCCCCCCCCCCCCCCCGGTAGGTTTTATAAGAGCTAAGCTCATGTTTTACAAAAGTACTCAGTCAGAAATATTCTATCTTGATTACGTAGAAACCCATTACCTTAGTCAAAAGTTAACAACTTTAACCCAAGAAAAATTAGAAAAAGAAGATAAGTCCAAAGTCATTTCTACTCACGCACGAAACAATAGTCATTAATCATAAAAACACTAAAGTCTTAGCCAGTCCCTTTAAAGTCACAGACCAAAATGATAAGAAATTAGTTGAGCAACATAATTATACCAACCAAAGTCTAATAGTCATAGGAAAACAACTAGACAAGATTGAGACAAAAGTAGACAAGTTAATTCCACAAGAAATTACTTTTAAGTCAAAAAAGGAAAAGCCATTAGTCCAATTTCAAGAATTAAAGCCTAGTTCTACGCTCAAACCAACTCCAACTTTGGAAAAGATTGAGAAAATGCTCCAAGAGTTAACCCCAGTCAAACAAAAGCCTGAGACAGAACCCTCTGGTCTTAAAGTTTTACAATTCGAGTCATCTGCTATAGTAAACTCCTCTGATAATGAGTCATCCATGTCTTTAGAGTCAGCCTCTAATGAATCAGATACAAGTAATATTTCAACAATAGAAAAAGCCTTTAGTATTCTACAAGTAAAAAATGATTATCAAAACCTTAAACTCAGTCGTTTAAGAAACAAAGTCAATCCTACTAGTCTTACCAAAAGTTGGTATCCTAAGCCTACGCCCCCTAATATCCAATTTGAGGAAAGAACCCAGAACCAATTTTCTGTGTCTTCTGATAAACTATACGAATGGAATATTGATGGTTTGTCAAAACAAGAAATCTTGAATAAACTACAACATATGTCTATGGTAGCCAATAGTTACATCACTAATCACAATTTGAGACAGCCAGAGATAGTCCCACGGTTAGAAACTGGTTTCACCGGAACACTTCGTTCTTGGTGGGATAAACATTTAAAAGAAACTTCAAAGAGTCAAATTATTCATGCAGTCAAACTTGATGAAAATGGTTATCCTATTTTTGATCAAACAATAGGATCAGGAATAGAAGACGGAGTCAACACACTGTTATATACAATTATTGAGCATTTCATAGGAACTCCTAGTAACACTACTGCTAGGATTCATGATCACCTTAGTAATCTTCGATGCCCCAAGTTAAGCGACTTTAGATGGTACAAAGACGTATTCATTTCTAGAGTCATGTTAAGAGATGATAGTAATCAAGGATTTTGGAAAGAAAAATTCATTAATGGTATTCCCAACTTGTTTGCCCATAAGATCATAACTGTCCTTAGTAACGATCAAGGTCAGATTGATTATGACAGTTTAACTTACGGTAACATAATCAATACAATTAATCAAGTCGGTATGAAAATGTGTATAGATTTAAAAATTGGTAAATCTATCCAGTCAGATAAGAAGTCAGCTAAGTATGAGTTAGGTAATTTCTGTGAACAATACGGTCTAGCACCCATTCCCCCGTCTAGACAAGTAAAAAACAAAAGTCATGATAAAAGATTTAGTAAAAGCAGATTTTATTCGCGTAGGAGAAATTCCTTCCCACCTAATGATGAGTTTTATAGTAAAAGAAATTATGCCCCTAAGAAAAAAATGGTCAAAAGGTTACCGACAAGATAAGAAGAAGCAAAGTCACTTTCAAAAAGAAACTGATAAAAGAAAAGTAAAATGCTATAAGTGTAAAACATTCGGTCACTATGCCAATGAGTGTAAAGTAAAAGATATGATAAAGCAATTAAAGTTAATAGAAGAAGATAAAGACAAGTTAATCAAAGTCCTCGAGTGAAATGATTCTGATTCAGACCCAATGTCTTTAGCCAGCTCAGATAATTATAGCTCACAGTCACATAGTTCACAGTCAGATTCCCCTACAATCCTGTTAGGATGTAAAGACAAATGTTGTAATGTCTTATGTAAATCAGTCAATGTTCTCACTAAGCAAGAAGAGCAAGAAGAATTATTAATAGAGTTAATTAGTAAAGTGGAAAACCCAGAATTAAAATCTGAGTATTTAAGAAAATTGAGAAAAGTCATCGGACAAGAAGAGTCTAGTCAAGCCAACCTTCCAAGGATAAGCCTAAACACTACCCAAGAAAGGTTTAACAATAAGAAAGAAGTCACCCTACAAGACTTACAGTTAGAAGTTAAGACAGTCAAAAGAGAAATTGTAGAATTAAAACAAATAAGTCAAAAATTGAAAACTGAGAATTATGAGATAAAACAAGATTTAATCAACTTAATGGAGAAGTCTAAAGGTCATTCTGATAGTCACCCAGAGTCTAAAGGTCATTCTGATAGTCACCCAGAGTCACCCATAAAGTAATAAAGTAGTCAACTTGATTAAACAAATTAATTTTAGAAAATGGTATTCAAAAGTCAGTATTTTCATCAATAATTTTGAGTTAAACACAGTTGCCCTATTTGATTCAGGAGCCGACCTTAATTGTATTCAAGAAGGTTTAATACCTACTAAGTATTACAAGAAGTCAAAAGAAACGCTAGGAACAGCGTCTGGTAAACCATTACAGTTAAAATATGAGTTACCTAAAGCTCATGTGTGTCGAAGTAAAATGTGTTTTAAGACATCCTTTATTTTAGTAAAAAAACATTACTGCTGAGGTCATTTTAGGATTACCATTCATATCTCTACTTTACTCGTTCAAAGTAGAATACAATGGAGTCACGTGTAGTCATTTAGGAGAAAAAGTCAAATTTGAGTTCCTCACTAAGCCCGAGTTACACAGTCTAAGATCACTTCAGAAGAACGCAGTAACAAAAACAGTCAGTTTGATTCAGAGTAAAAGTAAACAAGTCAGTTTTCTCAAAGAAGAAGTTAAGTTTAAAAGAATAGAACAACAATTAGAAGATAAGTATTTATAGTCACAGATTAGTAAATTTGAAGAAAAGTTAAAATATGAAGTTTGTTCTGATTTACCCAACGCTTTCTGGCATAGGAAACAACACATAGTCAGTCTCCCTTATGTCTAAGAGTTTAATGAGCAAAATATTCCAACTAAAGCCAGACCAATTCAAATGAGTCAGGAGTTAATGGAATTATGCAAACAAGAAATTAATGAGTTAATTCAAAAGGGAATAGTCAGGAAAAGTAAGTTTCCCTGGTCTTGCCCTGCTTTCTATGTTCAGAAAAATGCTGAGATAGAACGAGGAGCCCCTTGGTTGGTCATAAATTATAAACCGCTTAATACAATCTTAGAATGGATTAGATACCCCATTCCTAATAAAAGAGATCTAGTCAACCGTTCAGGCAATGCGGTCATATTCAGTAAATTTGATATGAAAAGTGGTTTATGGCAAATCCAAGTCAAAGAGTCAGATAGGTATAAGACCTCCTTTGTTACTCCTTTTGGTCATTATGAATGGAATGTAATGCCTTTTGGTATTAAGAATGCGCCTAGTGAATTCCAGAATATAATGAATGATATTTTTAATCCCTTTAGTCAATTCTCCATAGTCTATATTGATGATGTGCTTATTTTTTCTCAGTCAATAGAACAACATTGGAAACACTTGCATAAGTTTTTGCAGATAGTCAAAACCAATGGCCTAGTCATCTTTGCTAAGAAAATTAAGCTATTCCAAACCAATGTACGATTTCTTGGTTTCAATATCAGTCAATCACACATCAGTCCAATTGACAGAGTCATTCAATTTGCTGATAAATTTCCTGATCAAATAACTGATAAGAGTCAACTCCAGTGGTTCTTAGGATCCCTTAATTATGTCTCTGATTTTTTTTAGAATTTAAGAAAATTGTGTAAGCCTTTGTTTGAACGTCTTCAAAATAATCCTCCTCCTTGGAGTCCTAGTCACACTGACATAGTCAAACAAATTAAAATTCATGTCAAGTCACTTCCTTGCCTTGGTATTCCTTCAGTAAATTCATTCAAAATTGTTGAAACTGATGCCTCTGAATCTGGTTATGGAGGTATTCTTAAGCAAAGAGTCAACCCTAGTCAACCTGAGCAAATTGTCCGTTTCCATCTGGCATCTGGACCCAGTCAAAAAGTAATTATAGTACTATAAAAAAGGAAATTATTTCTATAGTATTATGCATATCAAAATTTCAAGATGATTTATTAAATCAAAAAATTTTAGTCTGAGTCAATTGCAAATCTGCAAAGCATGTTTTAGAAAAAGATGTTCAAAACATTGCATCAAAACAGATTTTTGCATGACGGCAAGCCATATTAAGTGTTTTTGATTTTGAGATTGAGTATTTGAGAGGAAGTGAGAATAGTATCCCTGATTTCCTTACAAGAGAATTCCTGTAAGATAAACAGGAGCCACCATTTCAGAAAGAAAAGGTAAGCAGAAACAAAAGACCTAGAGTAGCCAACCCAGTCAACCAGTCAAAACACTCCCAGCATCAATGAAGCCAGTCAAAACTGAGTCTCCTTCCCAGTTAATCCCCTTCCCGGGATATTCACCAATTCTAGTTAGCAATAGATTCACGACATTAGGTTCCACAGTCGGCCAGGTCAGACCCAGTTTCCAATCTGCCCTAGTCTCTTCCTATGATCCCTTTCGAGTCAGCACCAGCTCCCAATCGAGCCAGCCTCCAGTAGGTCTAAGAAAGTCATCTCATTATGCCTTTAAGAGTGATAGTCATTGTTTTATTATTGAGTCGTGCTATAATCATCTTACTGATCCAGTTGATGTAGCAAAAGCCCATTTTCCTCCCAAATTCCACTTCTTCCCTCAGCATCCCTCCTAGTCACTCGCTTACTACAGAGACATCCTAAATGATACCCAGTCAGTTGAGATTAAGCCAATCAAAGACTGCAATAATCCCCACATTATTCTCTACCATTCCATGTACATTAAGCAAATTCTAAATCAACCCGAGTGGGGAGAACATCCCTATACCTTGAGAACCCTTCAGTCTTCTCTCCAGTATAACTATAATGACTATATCGAAGCCTGGTACACCATTTTCCTCCACCAAACAGTCAATTTTAGTCATTCATGGTTTATTAACTTCGACAGTAAATTCGATAGCCCTTTCCCCTACTGGTTCAATCACTGGTGGGAAAAACATGGTCCATCCACTGAGATTATTCCCGCTCCTCTTCAGGAATCAGTCAATTACTTTTCCAGTAAATTTAAGTTTAGTAAACGAGAATTATTCTTCCCAAGCCTGTTAATCTTCTTTGCTAAGTACAAGGTCCCCTGGATCTTAAAATGGTCCTATCAAGCCAATTGGTCAACCAGAGTTCTATCCCGTCAATTTTCAGTCAAATGGTGGGATAAATTCAAAATTGAAAGAATAATTGAGCAAGTCAACAAGGAGTTTCTAGTAATCAAGACTCCTCAGCCAAAGCCGGGAACTCCCTGTTCCTCTCATTCTTCCCTCCCAATCGAAGGAAGAACAAAGTCAGAAATTAAGGAGTTAGCCAAGCAGCTCATGCCCCAAGCCAGTCAAATGGATGATGATGATTATGCTTCCCCAAAGTCTGGTTCATCACATGCCTCATCCTTCAGTCAGCCTCAGCAATCAAGTCAAAAGCAGCCATCTAGTCAGAAGCCTTTCAGATGGGCCAACTACCCACACAGTCAAGACCCCTATAATTTGAGTGAAGACTAAGTAAAGTAGATTCCTTCAAGTAAAAGTAGCAGAAAGCTGAGACAAAGCAACAGTCGCTGAGTTAAAGCAACAGGCACCGAAAAGTAAAAGGAAAATTCAAAAGTAAATTTAATAGTTAAACTCTTGTGAGTCCACAGTCAATTTCTAGTCTTTATAAGGAGGCCTCTTGGCCATTTGTATCCATCCGGAATTCTATCCGAAGTTTTAGTTTTCAGTTTTCAAAGAGTTCTCTCAGTCATCCTTACTGAGATTCTCAATGCAAACACTGAGTGTAATCCCTGAGCCAAGTAATCAAACAGTCAAAGCTAATTTCAAAGTAAGCATGTGCCTTCATTATTTTCACATTCAAATTTCCATATATGAGTCATAAGCAATTATGTTTTTGAATTATGCCTATGTTCCATATTATTTTTATATTCTTATAATTTGCATATATGCTTTAGTAAAATTCTATTATCAATTATTCTTGTTCATTCATCTCCTCTTCTACAAATATGAGTTAGGGGTGGAAGGATTTTTGAATTTTGCTGTAGAAAATCTTGGAAATACAACTCATATTCGTTTTCCTTGTGTTAAATGTGGGAATATTCGATTGTTTGGGGTTGGAATTATAAGGGAACACTTATACTTTAATGGAATTGACCAAAGCTACAAGATTTGGACATGGCACGGAGAACCTTGGGAATGGACTGCTAATGCTAGTAGAAATTTGGTAGAAGATGAGCAAAGTAGGTTCAGTTTTGTTTCTGAAGAATTAGGGATAGATGATAATGATTTAGGCGATATTGGATCTGATCCTTATGAGTTTGCCAATGTGATTGGGGATGGAGATCAACCCTTGTACCCTGGTTGCAGTAAGTACACGAAATTGTCGGCTTTGATGAAGTAATATAATTTGAAAGCAAAACATGGGATGAATGATATTTGTTTTACAGAATTATTGATACTTCAAGGAGATTTGCTTCCAGAAGGAAATACACTACCTTCCTCTATGTACGAGGCAAAAAGGACTTTGTCTGCTTTAGGGATGAGTTATGAGAAAATCCACGCGTGTTCCAATGATTGCATCTTGTATACGAAGGATTATGAAGATTCAACTAATTGTCCTACTTGTGGTATCTCAAGGTGGAAGGAAGGCAAAGATTCAATCTTGAAAGAGGGTGTGCCAGCGAAGGTGGTGTGGTATTTTCCTCCAATTCCAAGGTTTAAAAGGATGTTTAAATCACATAAGACAACTAAGAGTTTGACTTGGCATGCTGCTAGAAAATCAGTTGACGGTCATATATCACTACTACAAAAAAGGCAAAAGACAACGGGAATTCACCGTCGTGTATCGTGTTTTCAAACCGTCGTGAAATCGACCGACATCTTTTCCAAAGTAAAACCACGACGGTAAATCACCGTCGTTGTTATAACAAACAACGTCATTAACAAATAACAACCGACGTCTATATACTGAAAAATGAGCCAAAAAATTGTCAAGGATAAGAATAGACGACCTATTTTATACAAAAACCGTCGTGTAAATAAATACAATACGTCTTTAAATAAATAAAATACGACGTTATTAAAACATACTACGTCCCATCTATTTATATCACCGTCGTGAAATAATTTTTCCACTTCGTTTTTATACAAAAACCATCATGTAAATAAATACAATACGTCTTTAAATAAATAAAATACGACGTTATTAAAACATACTACGTCCCATCTATTTATATCACCGTCGTGAAATAATTTTTCCACTTCGTTTTTTCCATTAATATTGACGTGGAAATAGCGGTTAGAGTAATTACTTACGACACATGTATTTCTATAAATGATGTTATATTTAATAAACAACGTCGTCAACAACTAAAAGACAACCGTGTTTCAGACTTTATACGTCATCTTTAAACACAAAACCGTTGTCTAATATTTTTTGAAACGGCACAAATTTCCAGTCGATCGCCGTATAAATTTATATTGACGACATGATTTGAAAATAAACGACGTGGAAAATATTTTAGGCTCATGACTTACGACATATTTATTTCTATAAACGACGTGGTATTTTATATACAACGTCGTCATCATGTAAAAGACAGCCGTGTTTCTAAATTTATACGTTGTCTTTACCAAAATAATAGTCATCTAATCTATCTGAGACGGCGAAGTTTGTCAGCTAATCGGCATGGAAAATATTTTTAACGACATAAGAATAAAAAAGAGACGCGGATATTCCCATATAACGTTGTTTTTTTTAAAAGAACGACGTCCAATATCAGTTTACGTCGACAAATTTTCCTCTGGATTTCAAATAACGTCGTGAATTGTTAATTTTTCACTTCATTTATGACATAACAAGCGACGTGGTAAAATTATAAGACGACGATTTTTAAGTTGTTACGGACGAGTTCATGATCTAAGACGTCGTCTTTTGTAATGTTCAGGTTTGATATCTCGCGTTTTAGACGCCGGTATTATGGTACTGGAGTCGTGTTATTTGTAATTACACGTTGGCTCTTTATGCTTCTCCTACGTGATATCGTTAATAACTGTTTCACAATATCGTCGTAGTTCTTCAATTTTACTTCGCTTTTAGACGTCGGTAAATACAATGCCGTCGTTGAATGCTCCAAAACGTCGTTTTTTATTGACAATTTTATGAAAATAGACGTCTGTTTTTCACAGTTTTATGAGGACCGTCGTTTTATAATACTGAACCAGTATTTTATGTACTGATTGTTTTGTGGCCAAAACCTGCATAATGAAAGTGAAGAAAACACATTACAATTTATTACAAAATTAATGTCATACAGTAGTGCTGTTTAGGGCATAAGTAATTTCATAAATTATAAGAGCATCATTCAATCCATTTATCTTCACACCCATCTCGAATATTTTGACTGCCAAACTCACCCACCAGTTCATCAAATGTGTCAACATTTGGCATCCCTCTAGTAAATGGCTCACACTCAATTCTCACATCACCTAAGACATCATCACCAATAACATTATTATATTTTCTATTAGGCATTGATAACACTACCGACCAACCACGATGCATCGGGTCGTCAACAAAAAATACTTGTTTAACTTGAGAAGCCAAAACAAATTGGTCATTCCTATGTCCAATTTTACTCAAATCTACAAGGGTAAATCCAAGTTTGTCGACTACAAGGCCGGAAGTACTATCTATCCAATCACACCTAAAGACTGGGATTGTAAACTTTTGGTAGTCAAGGTCCCAAATTTCTTGAATGACACCATAAAAACCCATATTTGAGAGAATTGGGTTTTTATCCTTGGCACTAGCAACTTGCATGGTATGTGCAAGTAAATAAACTCCACTATTTTGAATTGTCCGCACATCATCTTGTGCCTTGATGTTAAATTTAACACCTTTAATAAGATAGCTCCTATATAATGGCACTGCCATGTTTGGACCAGCTGCTAGCCACCTTAAATTTTTTGATACGCCATGATTGTCTCCCTCATTAAGTTCACTTTGAACCTGCAAATTAATCATATCTTAATTCAATCTAACATAGAAAGAAGAAAATTAAAAGTCCAATATGTTATTGAATAACATATACCTTGAAGTGTAGCCATTGAATGAAAGTGCTATTGTGCTTATCTTGCAGCCACTTTGTTCTCTTTCTAAATTTTGGATAAGCGACCTTGATGTGGATCATATGTTCCCTACATGACACGAAAAATTCAAGCATTACGGTCCCAGACATATAAGATAAACATAAAGAATAATTTAAAATGGAAACTTAAAGAATAAAACTCATACTCGATATAAGGTAGGACTTACTCCGTATTCTCCAAGACATATAGATGTGCTTGGTTCAACAGGTCCCGATCAACTAAGCTCACTGTGCAACCTAATAATGGCTTTGAAACTCTTATCTTCTGACTTGATGGCACTCCAATTGTACTAATATCAAATAAATGTTCAGTGCAAAATTCTACAGCTTCTTCAGCTATATAACGCTCAGCAATGCAACCTTCGGGATGAGTACGGTTCTGAACATACCCGTTTAGAACTTTCATATATCTTTCGAACAGATACATCCATCTAGAATATACTGGCCCACATAGGCGAACTTCTCTGACAAGATTGTTTGGGCTCAAATTCGGCGCGCCCAAGCCGAAAGAAGAAAGCCCACGTCATTCCCTAAGCCGTTTGTTTCAATGCTCTCAGCCCATCAACACGACCCAGCCCGTTAACAATTAGACAGATCAAAACAAATGAACGCGGCCCAAAACGTTAAGAGGCCTGGGAACAGCGAGAATCAGGAAAAACTTGGGCCTCGAAGAAAATCAAAATTGGGCTCAAAAGCAAACTAGACTCAAGCTGGTCTTCAAAGCGGAACAGTCCCATGTGATAACTGACTCGGAAAAGTCAGTAATTTCGGCTGAAATTGAAAATGGAACAGGAGCAGATATAAAGAAGGACGTTTCTGAGGAAAACTCAGTTGCCAGGAGATCAAATCCCGTTTAGTTTATCTAAAGATATTCCGATATTTTTAGAAAAACACCATTTCCAAGGATAAGCAGACTCTGCCCCTATGAAAAGAAGATAAGCGGGAAACAGGGAACTGTTCAAAATCTGATAATTAGCTATCTCAAAACTCCAGACTCTCGCAGAAGCAGGTGAAATGGAAGAACAGGCATGGCACCCCATCAAAATACAGAAGCAGTCACCTCAGGAACTGATCGTAGAGTGTTTACTCGCCAGAAAATGGATGGAACCCTTGTTTGTTTCAATTAAAAATTAAAAAGATCTTTTGATTACTTGCCGCCCACTCTCAAAGAATATTTCATATATATACAAGAGGGGGCGAACAATCAACCAACACAACCAAAAACTCAGTCAAAAAGACAAACACTCAAATGATCACTTGATCACAAAATCCCAAACAAGTTCCAACAGACTCAGAGTCTGAAGTACTTCAAAAGCTTTTCAACAAGCTTGCAGAATCATCTTGTTTTCTCCCAGCAAAGACAAATCAGATCATTGCTCGTGATTTGAATCCCAGTTCATAAGTCAACAATAACGAGATTTCTCTCGTGACAAATTTGGTTCAGCAAAAGCCAAGACAAGAAGAGTTTGAGTTTTCTCAAATACGAAAACCTCAACAAATTTATGAAGAGCCCTGACTAAGCAGCGCAGGTATTACAGCACACCTCCAGCTCAAATCCAGCCACTTCTGCCCCTTTCAGACTGGAGAAGTCCCAGTTCTGCCCATTCAAAAGCCGTCCAGGGCTTGAAATAGATTAAAGCTCTGCCAAACTCAAGCTTTGGTATCGATTTGCAGCCAAAACCTTTCAGTTAAAGCTGTTTAAGGTCCAGTCCAGTACAGACGCATCCAGTCCAGCCCAGAACAGAGGCAACTATCCAGACAGAAATGGAAGCGCAGCCCTCCTCTTGTCTTTTTATAGTCAGTTTTCCCTTTTTGAGTCTTGTAAAAGGGAGTTCTGCCTGAAAATAGTTAAATCTGTTATCAGTTATTCTGGCCAAAACTACCAGTTATATGTTGAGAAAAATAATGAAGTCCTTACCTGTCTAAGGCATAGAAAAGAACTTACTTGGGAGATATTCCTCACCCAAATTTACAATCGTTTGTTCAAAGTCAATAGCTTGGGGTGCAAGCTATTCTTATTCTCAAATCTGTTAGAATCAAAACATTGCTAACAGTGGCACGCTCAACACATAAAGAAAGTTAATTTATTGACCAGACAATGGTCTTTGAATTAATGGTTTGATCATGATCAGCCAGAACGGGGACGAAATCCACTTCCTGTCAACGCTTTAAATGACATGGGGGCATTACAGAGAATGATCAGGGAAATGATGGAGCCAGAAGCCAGAAGAGGAGAAAGGCCTACCTATAGAAAGCCATACCCGGCTTATATAGACCAGATTCCTTTATCTACAGGTTTCAAAGTACCAAACTTCGCCTTATTTAATGGAGAAGATCCTCATGCTTCGTCGGTTGAGCACATAGGCAGATTTTCTGTCCAGTGTATAGCCATAGAAAATAATCCTCTGCTAAAGCTAAGGCTTTTTGGGAATTCTCTCTCCGGACAAGCCTTCACCTGGTATACTAGTTTGCCAACCAATTCTGTTCAGACCTGGGAGCAAATGGAAAACATTTTCCATGACTATTATTTCAGGATCCAGCCAGAAGTCACCATCAGTGATCTTGCCGCTCTTAAGCAAAGTGAAGATGAACCTGCCCAGGATTTCATAACCAGATTCAGGAAGCTCAAGATGAAGTGCCGAATCCCTATGGAAGAAAGACACTTCATTCAAATGGCTCAGACCTCCCTCAAGATTTCTTTAAGAAAAAGATTTGATGGGATGCTTTTCGGAGATCTGGCAGAACTGGCAGACAAAGCGTCCAAATATGAGGAACTGCTGAGGGAGGAACAGCAGAAGAGGAACTCTTCCAAAGGCACATACTACAAGTCCCCTTCTTCTTCAATCCATTTGATTGAGGTAAAGTCAGAAGAAGACACAGAGGGCTCGGAGGAAAGAGAGGTTGCAGTGGCAGAAATGGCAAAATTAAAACATCCCATCAGCTGCAAGGCTCTTACAAAGCCACCAAAGGACCAGAAACCGCCACCATTCACAGGAGGATTCGTTCCAAATAAACCAACACAGAACAAGGTCTACTCTTTCAATCTAACCAAAGTTGATGCTTTGTTTGATGAGATGCTGGCGCAAAAGGCAATAGAGACACCTCATAAGCTGCCCAAACCAGAAGAGCTTAAGGGCAGGCAGTATTGCAGATGGCATAACTCTTGGAATCATTCCACCAACAGTTGTGTCGTTTTCAGAGATGTCATACAAGAAGGAATAACTGCAGGAAGATTGAAACTGGCGGAAAAACCTCCCTCAGTTACGACAGATCCTTTTCACCAGCCCCAAGTTAACATGGTCAATCTGAATTGGCCAGAACAAAGGGAAAATGCCAGTTCCAGCAGGAGCAGGAGAACTACAAAGGGAGACTTCCAAAGGCCAAAGGCAACCATCTCGGCTGGGATAGTATTATGCAGTAAATGCAAGTGTGAAAGTGAGTTGGAAATGACTCTGGACAAGCAGAACCAGCCCACACACAGCGTGTTTGACCAGATTGGAACGTCACACCAGCAAGGCCTAGCTCCGATTCCTCCCAGAAATAGAGTCAGACAAAGGGATTATCTTAGGCCAGTTCAGCACAGCAGAAGAATGCCAGAACAGCCTAAGGAGGAGGTGCCAATCAAGATGCCCGGAAATGACAAACCATTGGCAACTATTATAGAAGGAAGATGGTATTCCGTTGGAAAAAGTGGCAGACCAACTCTGGAGCTAACCATAACTCAGAAAAGGAGAGTTTAGAGGCAATATTGCACCTTCCTCAAGAACAGGGATGACGTACAGGTACTTCCAAAAACAAGTTCCGCCAGAAAAAGGAAGAATCCAGAAGCAATTCCTCGGGCAGAACAAACTAAGTATCAACCTCAAAAGCAGAGAAGCCCAGAACTTCCAGAAAAGAGTCCCATCTATCTGGCCTCACCAGCAGTCGACCCGCCTGAACCTTCAAAAGTACAAGGCGCGTCCGAACCTATCCCAGTAGATAAGCAGGAAGATCGGACTGAAGAAAACGAGGAGGAACAATTGGACTATGAACCATCAGCAGAGGACCAAACTGGTTTCCTCGAAACAGAAGAGCAGGAAGACTGGACAGAAGAGATGGAATATGATGAAAAACTAGACGAAGAAACTGAGGCTTTTGGTGCAGAATTAGAGGACTTATTACAGGGCGACTTAGGCATTAACATGGTATTCATCTTATCAGAAAGATTCAGGGCAGTAGAAGGACAAGGAAGCACTCTGGAAGGAGACGTATTCTCACAAGAAAGCTTTGAGTGTAGACTGGCAGAAGTAGAAGAAGTGCCAAAACAGCAAGCACTTGCTGCCAGAACTGGTGGAGCTACTACAAAACCAGCTGCAGAACAGCTTTGTTTCTCCAAACCAACCAGGGAAATGGCTAATCACCTCAGGCCTCTATTCATAATTGCAAACTTTGGAGGTATTCCTATTTCCAAGGTAATGGTAGATGGAGGCGCAGCCATTAATCTTTTACCACACAGACTGCTGAGCAAAATGGGCAGAACAGAGAAGGATCTAATTCCAACACGTCTGACCGTCACCAACTTTGCTGGGGGCATCACCAAGACTCATGGAATCCTGGACGTGGATGTCATTGTTGGAACCAAAAAGCTAAAAATTGCATTCTTTGTGGTAGACACTACTTCTACTACCTACAATGCATTGCTCGGAAGAGACTGGATTCACCAAAGCCTCTGCGTTCCCTCTACTCTACATCAGCAGCTAGCCCTTTGGCATGAAGAAGGTTACATGGAAATAGTAGAGGCCGATCCACGGCCATTTCTGCCTTCTACCATGTGTTTTGAAGCAAGGTATTATCATGACGACCTTGGTCCTTTCACCTTCTTTGGAGTCAACCAAAACGGCCGCCCTCACGGTGTCACGGCCCAAAGACTCATTGAAGACGGTCTGGCCAGTTCTCTAGAAGACTGGAATAGGCCTTTTGTTCTGAACCTCCAGAACTCCGATGTTTACTCTCAATCAACAGGAAAAGGATCGAGCTGCAACAATCCGATCCATTACAAAAAAATTGTTGATGTACTGGGAAGAAAGGAAACTCATTGCGCAGAATCCAGCCATTAATATGGCAGAGTTCACGCATGAGAGCATCGAAGAACAGGAAGAGAGTTTACAGGAGGAAATATTGGACTTCGCACCTGCAGCACTAGATGACTCCTTACCAGAAGTGGAAGATCCATTACAGGAGATTAATCTAGGGACAGAAGAGGATCCAAGACCTACTTTCATTAGCGCACTACTGGAAGAACCACTCAGAAGCGTAATCATCGCACTTTTGCATGATTTCAGAGACTGTTTTGCTTGGCATTATCATGAAATGCCTGGATTGGACAGGAAATTGGTAGAACACAAGCTGCCTATCAAAGAAGGCTACCTTCCAGTCGAACAGGCCAGAAGAAGAATGTCCATGGAAACAGGACTAAAAGTCAAAGAAGAGATAGAAAGATTGCTCAAGGCAGGATTCATCAGGCCGGCCATTTACACTGACTGGCTGGCCAATATTGTCCCGGTTCTGAAAAGAAAAACAGGGGCAGTAAGGATTTGTATGGATTACGGGAATCTCAATGAAGCATCCCCCAAGGATGAATATCCTATGCCAATGGCGGACATGCTAGTAGATGGAGCTGCTCACCACCAAATGTTGTCTTTCATGGATGGCAATGCAGGGTATAATCAGATTATGGTGGCAGAAGAAGACATTCACAAGACAGCCTTCATGTGTCCAGGGCATCTAGGTTCTTTTGAATACACTGTAATGCCTTTTGGCTTAAGAAACGCAGGAGCCACTTATCAAAGAGCAATGAATTCTGTTTTCCATGATATGATAGGATATTCTTTAGAAGTATATATAGATGATGTGGTGATCAAATCTCCGGAAGCAGAAAATCATGTATTAAACCTAAGAAAGGCATTTCTAAGGATGAGACATCATAAATTGAAAATGAATCCTAAGAAATGTGTTTTTGGAGTACAGGCAGGAAACTTCTTGGGATTTTTGGTACATCAAAGAGGCATAGAGATTGACAAAAATAAAGCCAAGTCCATCATAGAAGCTCAACCACCTCGGAACAAGAAAGAGCTGCAAAGTCTTCTAGGGAAAATTAACTTCCTAAGAAGATTCATATCCAATTCCGCGGGAAAAATTCAGCCTTTTTCTTCTTTGTTGAGGCTAAAACAGGAACAGACTTTCAAGTGGGAGGAGCAACACCAGCGAGCTTTTGAAGAAATCAAACATTACCTCTCAAGTCCGCCAGTTCTGTCCCCACCAAAGAAGGGCAGACCGCTTAAGCTCTATGTAGCCGCATCAGAAACATCTGTTGGAAGCTTGTTAGCTCAAGATAACAAGGAAGGAAAGGAACAAGCAGTCTACTATCTGAGCAGAACTCTGACAGAAGTAGAAAGGAATTATTCTGCAATCGAAAGGCTTTGTCTGGCTTTGTACTTCACTGCTATAAAACTCAGACACTACATGCTGCCATTTACCACTTATATCATTGCCAAGACAGACCTAATCAAATACATGCTAACAAGGCCAATGTTGAGAGGCAGAATTGGGAAGTGGACTCTGGCTCTGACAGAATTTGCTTTCAGGTATGTCCCTCAGAAAGCTGTCAAGGGACAAGCTGTAGCAGATTTCCTAGCCGATCATCCAGGAGAAGAAATTAAAAAAATATGGACTCTTTGGATATAGAAAATGTAGATTTACTGACAAGAGCTCATGTTTGCCTTAACAATCCCATTTATTCGATTCATCTCACACCATGGAAGCTGTATTTTGATGGATCAAAAACTAGCTTAACCTCCGGAGCAGGAATTGTTCTAGAGGAACCTTTGGGAGTCAGACATTGTTATTCTTTTCAGTTGGATTTTCAATGCACCAACAACAGAGATGAATATGAAGCTCTAATCATTGGCCTCGAAATGTTGGTAGAACTCGGAGTCCAGTCTGTGGAAATCTTGGGAGACTCTATGCTTGTTTTAAAACAGATTGCTGGAGAATACAAATGTTTGAACCTTGCTTTAGCTGTATATTTAGTAGCAGCTAGGAATCTGTTGACAGAATTCAGGGAAGCCACTTGGGAACACATCCCAAGAGAAGAAAACTTTGCAGCCAATGAACTGGCTCAAATAGCTACAGGAATACAAATCCCGGAGGACTGTGTGCAGAGGATTATTAAGGTAGGAAGGAAGAGTCTACCATCTGTTCTGACCAGAGGAATGGAAATAGACATCAATTCTGCCATAATCACTGAAGATGACTGGAGAGCTCCCATCATAAGCTATTTACAATACCCAACCTTGCCTTCTGAAAAGAAAGTCAGAATCATGGCTTTAAATTATCTTATGTGGAATGAAGATTTGGTCCGAAAAAGCACGGATGAAATATTGCTAAGATGCTTGGGAAAGAAAGAATACATGAAGGTCATGGGAGAAACTCATGAAGGGATATGTGGATCTCATCAAGGTGGAAGAAAAATGTGTTGGCTAATTAGAAGGTATGGCTATTTCTGGCCAACCATGATGAAAGACTGCATTGATTATTCCAAGGGATGTGAAGCTTGTCAAAGACATGGACCAATCCAGCAGGTTCCTTCGGTTCCCATGAATCCAGTGGTCAAGCCATGGCCGTTCAGAGGATGGGCGATGGACCTCATTGGCAAGATTTATCCAGCCAGCAGCCAACAGCATTGTTTCATCATTGTAGCCACGGATTATTTTACCAAATGGGTGGAAGCCAAGCCTGTTAAGTCTACCACGTCTCAAGAGATCATCACTTTCATAGAAGAACAGATCATACACAGATTTGGCATTCCAGAATCAATTACTACCGACAGAGGATCTTCTTTCATATCCAGAGATATGCTAAACATGGCAGAAGCGTTCAAATTTAAGCTCCTCCAATCCACTCCTTATTATGCTCAAGCCAATGGATAGGCAGAATCAAGTAACAAAGTGATAATCAATATTATCATAAAAATGCTTGAGAAAAATCCAAAGCAATGGCATGAGAAGCTGTCAGAGACTTTATGGGCATACAGGACTTCAAAAAGGGAGGCAACTGGTATGACTCCATATGCTTTGACCTATGGCCACGATGCAATTCTGCCTATGGAGATAGCAGTACAATCCCTCAGAATTGCCCATCAGCACGAATTGGTTCAAGAAGACTACAATCAAGCCATGTTGCTAGAACTGGAAGGGTTGGATGCAAGCAGGATTGATACCCTCAAGAAACTTCTAGCAGGAAAACAGGCTGTGTCAAGAGCATACAACAAGAGAGTTAAAAACAAGAGTTTTGAAGAAGGAGAGATAGTCTGGAAAGCAGTCCTGCCCCTCGGAACACATATAACTGGCTATGGGAAGTGGTCACCAACTTGGGAAGGACCTTTCATAATTAACCAGGTCTTAGGATTAGGGGCATACAGACTACAGGATCGAGATGGAGAAGTTCATGCTGCGCCAATTAATGGCAAATGGTTAAAGAAATTCTATCCAACCATGTGGGATTCACAGGTTGTACAGACGGATCCTGGGATAGAAAGGGAACAGCTTGAGACTGTTGTTTGATTTTGTTTCAGTTTTAATTTGTATTAACGTAATCTTCTAAATTTTCTTTCAGTTTATCCAGAAAAATCAAAATTCCAAAAATAAATAAACTCTTATTTTTAAATAGTCACTTTGGTGACTAACCAGTTCATTACAAATCCAGAATTAGAATCCTAAAATCCTAGTTTTTTAAGGGTTTCCTGCAGACTAGTCTTCTTAATGGAGAGCTCCTTCTAAAGCAGTACCTCTTGGTGGATTGAAGCCTCTGCAACTTCCAAAGCTGACCTGGAGGCTGAAACCATGCTCTGCACCAGGAAGGTGGCCTTGGTCTTAGAACTCAGTCCAGCACCCAGCCTGCGCTGCTCCTCCCTGCGTTCTGCTAGCTGTTTCTGGAGTTCTTCAATCTGCTTCTCCAGCTTATCTGCAGTAGTCTTGGCTTCTTTGTACCCCGCAACCATCTGATCCAGTTCTGCCTTCTGCTTGGCATAATCAGCCAAATTGGCATCATGAGTAGCTGTTGCGTAGATACAGCTGCACCAAAATGGATTCAGTTGCATCCTCAACTTGTGATACTCGCAAGTGCACGAGCCGTTCGGTAGTATAGCGTATGTAAGTGCGAGGTCGATCCCACGAGGATTGGTGATTGAATGATTCAATTCATTTTTCCTACACAAAACAGAAACAAAAACAAAGAACATGAAAGAAGGAAGAAAATAAGAAAGTAACTCAAGCAAATAAGTTCCCAAGTTCAATTTAGATTAATGGATTGATTCTAGCTAAAGTATGATTAAGCCATGGTGTGTGGTCATAACCTTGTGTTCCTAATTCCCTAATTTGATCATTTGTTGTCTAACCTAAAATAAAGCATTAGGAACCCATTAAGCATAGAAGAACAATTTAAACAACCAAGCATGTATCTAATCCCTGTTGTCGAATGTCCATACATACTCTTCCTATTCATAGTTCAATTCGAATTAAAGCATGGTGTATACTCTTAATTCAAACCAAGATAGCTAACATGCAAGCCTAAATGGTGATCAATCATTCAAACTAGCATATTAACTTATAAGCATAATGAATAAGAACAAAAACCATAATTGAAACTTGGAAACTAATCAAACTTGAAACTAAAGAAAAGAATTTACATAACAATGAAAATTAAGTAGAACTTGGAAAAACTTAAGGAGAATTTCAGCACAAAGATCTCATTATAACAATTGAAAACTAGAAAGAGAAACTAAGAGAATTTGAGGGAGAGAAGGGAAGGGAGCTCTAGAGAAGTGTTTGAGAGCTCCCCCCCTTGGGGTGTGTTTACAAGCTTAGAGAACCTCACTATATATAGGCCTAAGGAAGCTGAAAATCTGAATTAAGTATGGCTAATGCATACAACACTTGTTTTATAAAATCTGAAATGGTTGATGCACTTCACTAATGCATACAACACTTCCATTATAAAATCTGAAATGGTTGATGCACTTCACTAATAAATCCCACCAGCAGCCCTAGCTCATCTTCATGTCACCATGACCAAGCTTCCAACCAGAAATAATAGCTCATCCTGAGGTCAGCATGACCAGCAACTTCAAGGGCTTACGAATTGGGCTTCCCTTAAGCAAATTAAGACTTTAAGCACTCAAACTTGAAGTTCAGAATGTCTTCTTTCCAGCCATATATCATTTGGGCCAATCCAAGGTCGGAGGAGGAAGTTAAGGCCAAAACAAATTGCTAACTCATTTTCCGCGCTGATAAGATCCATCCTGAGCATGGTTCTGTGTTTGCTAGGTAACAGACTCCATATTTATCCAATGGGGCTGAATTTTGGATATGTTATATTACACACCCATTGGAACAACTTTCATGAAGAATGTGGCCTCATCCGAGCTATGTAGGTTGCTGAAACAAAGCTTGCAATATGACCTACGAAACTGGGCTGGCAGGGGACTGTAGCCAAAATTGAGTTTGTCTTTAAGCTCTTCATCCATTCATCCAAATTAGGCCCTAACATGCATGGATTGCATCATTTACTATCCAAAGCCCTCATTATTACCTAAAGCTCAATGAACTAAAAGATAAACACAAAAAGGATTAAAAGCACAAGTTTAACTCAAAAACATAACCAAATCATAAGCTAGAAGGGTACAAAATGATATGTAAATATGCACCGATCAAATACCCCCAAACCTAGATTTTGCTAGTCCTCGAGCAAAACAAAAGGAAAACAAAGATAAAAACAAACAAGAAGTTAACTAGACCACTTTCGTAGGTAACTCGATTGCATTGAGCATATGCAACAAGCCTTTAAACCTCTAGGCATCCCTAGTAGGAGGAGTTGTGTCTCCTGAGGGTTTAACAGATACGATACCCACAAACGTTTTACTGACTCTGTAAAACAAGGTAATTAGAAAACTTAAAAGATTGTTAGTCCTTAAGCAAAATAAAAAACAAAAACAAAAAAAATAATTACATTAACAAAAACAAAACAAAAAAACAAAACAAAACAAAACAAAACAAAAAAAATTACAAAAATAAAAAGAACTCAAAACAATCTTTCCGAACATTTTCTGAAGAGAAATGACTCATGCACATGACTCAAAAGTTTTGACAATAAAAGCTCAATTTTAGACATTATTCACAAAGCGGCAAAGTTCAAAACATAATATGCTCAAAGTGTAGTAGTGTGATAGCCAAATGCAACAAATTCCCCAATCTTAGTTTCCACACAATTTCAAAAATCATACCAAGCACAAATGCAACTTCAAATCTCACCAAAGTTGTCCTCTCACAAATGAATTACTCGGAAGAGGGCTATAATGCAACACTCAGTTATAAACATGAGATTAGAGTTAAACCATAAAGACTTAACTCGAAATAGAAAGATGAAGAACTTGCATTAATATGATCTCAAGAAGGATGCCAAACACTTAAAAGTAGAAAAATGAATGCAATTCAACCACATGACATTTAAGATCAATTTAGGTCTTTAACATAGGTTGTAATGGGGCCAAGGGTGTAAGGTGAGTAAGAAATGAAAGGTATGGATAAAACAAAGTCCAAGGAACTCAAAATATAAGAGCATAAAACAATTGTTTACAAGACTTCGAATCATCACAATGAGAATTTATTTTTCTTTTACATGATCAAAACTCCTTATACCTTCATTTACATTGATTCACTCCTTTCCTGAACAACCACCAATTTATTTTGAAGGCCCAAAAATGAAACCCAAAAATGAAATTTCATTCAACCACCACTTAATCACAACTTTTCTCTTTTCTTTCACCAATTGTGTGATATATATATATTTTTTTTTTCTTTCGAAATGTAACACCCATTCCCTATGAGTTCCTTAGAAAGGTAAATATTTGTTTTTCGGGCTAAGGCGAGGAAATATAATTGGTAAATGAAAGAAAAGGTTTACATGTAGGCTCAAAATGGTTAACAATGGAAAATCATGCTTAAGCATGCATAAGGTTAGCTTGAAAGGCACAAACGATCCAAAGAGGGCCTTAATATCACTTCTTAAATGTCGTGAAGTCAAATTGCATAAGAATAAATGACTTTTAAGTGTTCAACCAAATCAATGAATAATGAGATCAAACAACAACTTAGATGACAAGAAATTAAGAGTATGTGTATAACACTCATGAATTGAAGTACAAGGCTCAAAAGCTCACTTTATATAGTTGGTTAAATAAGTCTAATTTATGATTCATACAATTCTTTAGATCATGCAAATCCTTTAATTGGAAAATTATGAAACAAATGGCAAGTGGGAAGAAGGTTTCGAACATGTCATGCTAGAACGATGCCAAATTAATTAATTAATTAATTATTATTTTTTACAATAAAAATTTACAAGGAAAAAAATAAATAATAAATAAAATTCAATTTTTTATTTAAGTCATGCAACATTTATCACAATCTCATCAAATGTGTTCGGAAAGTGACTAAACAAAACAAGATTCAAAACAAGAAAGAAATTTAAATTTTTTTTTAAAATTTTTTTTAAGAAAAACCAAGTTTACTTGCTAAACTCCAATACCCCCAAACCTAGAAATGAGCATTGTCCTCAATGTTTAAAAATTAGCCACAAACAATGTCATAACAACAAATGAAAGGTATTAAAGCAAATAAAAAAAAAATCACAAAATCACAAAAGAAAACAAAAACAAAATAATTATAAAATAAAAATTACAACACAAACAAAAAAAAAAAAAAAAAAAAAAAAAAAAAATGAAACAGTAAACCCTAATCACACAATTCTGAAACCCAAAAAAATTTTGAAGCCCAAAGCCCACAATTTCGAAACACAAACCACGGTGAATTTAACCCACTTTGAAACCCAAACTAAAGTGAAACCCGACCCACAATTTGTTTTCATTTTCGGCTTTTTATTATTATTTAGTTTTGTAAAAACAAACTATCGAACCGTGATTAGCAACACAAAGAGCGGGATTTTAACATGGGTCATGATGTCTCAGTTCAGTGTAAGGGACCAACAGACAGGGCGAGACACGTGTCGACGCATAGAGGCGCCGCAGACTCCACAAGCAAAAATTACGGGCTCATGGAAAGGCGCGAAGACTTTACTGAACGCGTTCGTTCAGAAAAGACACGTCGTGATAAATGAGTTGGGTATGGTTGGAAGGCGAGAAGGTTGTGGGACTCAAGGAATGCTGGAGATTCAGAAAATGCTCAGATGCAGCAATGGCTAGGGTTTGTCAAAGACTAAGTCTATAAGAAAGGGTGAAAAAAAAACACAAACTCAGAAACACACAAAAGAGAAAAGAAAGAAAGAAGAAAAGAGAGTGAGAAATCAAATGGCCTCTAACTACCCATTTTCGTTGGATCTCAACCTAGCTCCACCGACTCAGACACGAGGCCAAGCAGCGGCACCAGTATGGATGCCCTACTTTGCTTCCGCACGAGGGCCTGTGACAGTAACTGACTCAATACTCCTGGACAACGATGTTGCCATTGGAGTTGGCAGAAATTTAGTGACTCCCAAAGATATACGTGTGTTCGGGACAAGGGATGACAACCGGGTCACGAGTGATGCCCTGGCACTGAGCGTGCAGAGTACAGCAACAGTCGCAAGTTTGGGTCATCGCCTACTTGCGAAGTCCCATGAGGTAGAGGTGCTGAAAGGTCAGTTGGCGGCGGAGCGAAGTATGGTTGAGGAGTGTCAGACTGCTATAAAAAGCTTGAAAAGGGAGAGGTCAAGGATAGTGGAGGTGAATCGACACCAGCTAGAAGTATTGCGGGACGAGAATAGAAACCTATCAAAGATGGTAGAGTTGTACTCTCGCGACATGCGAAAACAGCTGGAAGACCTAGACCGACCGGGTAAACGCAAACAAGCAGATCGCGAGAGTAGTTACGCTCAAGCTAAGATTGCGATCTTTGGGAGCTCAAGTGATGAGCCCCAAGAAGCTGTGCGTGAAGCCCCGGAAGAGGACAGCCAGAGGGCCAAACTCAAAGCTCCAATGGTCGAGACACCAAGCACCGAGAAGAAATGATTTCCTACTGCATTATTGTTGTTTTTATTTTATTTTGTTGTTTTTGTATTTTCGTTATTTTGTTTCGGAAATAAAAGAGTAAGGTTGCAGAAAGAAAAAGAAAAAGAAAAAGAAAACACACTTCCCAACTAAAATAAAACAAAGACGACAAACGGAAAAGAAAACACATTTCCCTAACTAAAATAAGACAAAGATGATAGCCGAAAGGGAAAGGCAAAAACACAAAGCACTAGAAAATGAAAGTAACGGGCAAAAACATTAAACACCAGAAAACACGGAGGAAAAAAAAGAAAAGTAAAGTAAAGGTGCTCCCCCTTGAAGCGATTAGGTCGAGCACGCCCGGGAAATCCGAAATGGTGTTGGCTCTCTCTCATCAGCATATGTCTATTTAAACCACACCTCTGCAAGCGGATGATACCCAGCATTTCTTCCTGCAAACTCAAGGAAAAACATCAAAAAATCCAGAAACAAAAAAAATGGCATCCTCATGCACTCACCTTGATGATCTCGACCTTGAGCTGTCCCTTGCACCTCCGAATGCCCAGATAAGGGCTCCTCCAAACCGTGTCTTCCCAAACTCCACATATCATCACGGTACGGCCTCAAACTTTGCTGAGGCAATACCGAACTTTTCTGAGGCACTGCCGAACAGAGCAGTGCTGCTAGGAGGCATGATTAGCAGCAAGCTCACTCCGACAGATCATCTGCATGTGGCACAGAGGTCTGACAAGGCAGCGGTAGAGGAGTCCCACAATTTAACTGTGCTCCACGCGGTCTCCGCTACCAATTTGGGCATGCGCCTACTAGCGAGGACAAGGGAGTGTGCCGTGATGAGCGAGGAAATAGCTTCCTTGAAGGCTATGGTGGCGGACTTGCAGAAGCGGCTCTACTGTGCCAATCAGCACGTGGAAGCACTGCAGAGAAAAAATGAGGACCATGTGGAGCTGCTGCAGATTCTACAAGTGCGAGAAAATAGAGGCAAGCCATGATGATGATGGAGATGAAGAAGATGAAGAAGATGAAGAAGATGATGAAGTTTTTTTTTTTTTTTTTGTTTTTGTTTTTGTTTTTTTTGTTTTTTTTGTTTTTTTTTTTTTTTAATGCAGCGTTTGAAATAAAAATGTTTTTTAACACTCAGAAATAAACTAACTAACCATACCACGTAAATAAATAAATAAACTAACATAACAACACAAAAACAGAAACAAAACAAAAACAAAGACTCAACAGAAAAGAAAACAAAGAAAATAAAAAAAACTTAATTTAAAAACACACGAATATACAAGCAACTCACGAATGACCAGTTAAGGGCCTCAGAAAACACAGCCAGGGGATCCGGGAAGGTTGGAGGGGTCACAATGGTCCCGCTTAAAACCCAAACTTCTTAGACACCGAAGGTGTCGCCTAAAGAACTCCTAGACACTGTATTAACGGAAGTGCTCACTGGAGTTACCATAAGTCAGCTCATATGAAAAATAAATTTATTTATTTTTTAAATTTTTTTTAAAAATATATTCTCGTAAGAAAAAGAAACAAAAACAAATTAAGATAACATGAAACAACAAACCATAAACGAAAATGAACTAAGTACTCTAAACAAACTCAAACAAACGATATAAATTATTGTACTAAAAGAAACAAACCAAGAAACCAAAGAAAAAAAAAAAACAAACAGCACTTTCTATCACCTATTTATCACCATTTGGACAGATTCGTTTCTATGTTTTTCAGCTTCGACCTCTGTTCAGTTTTTAGGCTATAACTTTCCAACCGTAAGTCCAAATTTTACGTTCTTTATATGGTTGGATTCAGCATAGAAAAACAAAAAACTCAGCGCGGACCAAAAGGCAAAAACAACTACGAAAATAAACAGAATTCAAAGAAGAGAAAGGATTGAAATGCTCCCCCTTGAAGCAATTAGGTCGAGCGTGATGCATTTGGAGGTCGCGACTTCTCCCACTACTCCACACTTCCTATCTTTGAAGTTGCCATCTCTCTCCATTTTTATTGAGCTATTTACATTGTTAAAACAAACACACACAAAAACTTGAAACGGAATTAAAGGATTACGAAATATATAAAAAAAAAACTAAAAATGAAAGGGAAAAATCAACACAAGTCCAATTCCATGCTTCAAAGCAACAAGCACCAATGGGTTGTGTAAGCTGGGACTTAAACCCAGTTCTCTTGCTTGTTGGGCAATTGTCCTTTTCTGTTGGACTACAAACACAACTTGTCCATTAACGTCATTAACTTTAAAACTTGAAATTGTTCAGTTAAGAAAAAAATAAAAATAAAAATAAAAATTAGGAAAGCCAAATAGAATCAAACAATGTTACCGATCCCCGGCAACGGCGCCAAAAACTTGTTGCGTAGATACAGCTGCACCAAAATGGATTCAGTTGCATCCTCAACTTGTGATACTCGCAAGTGCACGAGCCGTTCGGTAGTATAGCGTATGTAAGTGCGAGGTCGATCCCACGAGGATTGGTGATTGAATGATTCAATTCATTTTTCCTACACAAAACAGAAACAAAAACAAAGAACATGAAAGAAGGAAGAAAATAAGAAAGTAACTCAAGCAAATAAGTTCCCAAGTTCAATTTAGATTAATGGATTGATTCTAGCTAAAGTATGATTAAGCCATGGTGTGTGGTCATAACCTTGTGTTCCTAATTCCCTAATTTGATCATTTGTTGTCTAACCTAAAATAAAGCATTAGGAACCCATTAAGCATAGAAGAACAATTTAAACAACCAAGCATGTATCTAATCCCTGTTGTCGAATGTCCATACATACTCTTCCTATTCATAGTTCAATTCGAATTAAAGCATGGTGTATACTCTTAATTCAAACCAAGATAGCTAACATGCAAGCCTAAATGGTGATCAATCATTCAAACTAGCATATTAACTTATAAGCATAATGAATAAGAACAAAAACCATAATTGAAACTTGGAAACTAATCAAACTTGAAACTAAAGAAAAGAATTTACATAACAATGAAAATTAAGTAGAACTTGGAAAAACTTAAGGAGAATTTCAGCACAAAGATCTCATTATAACAATTGAAAACTAGAAAGAGAAACTAAGAGAATTTGAGGGAGAGAAGGGAAGGGAGCTCTAGAGAAGTGTTTGAGAGCTCCCCCCCTTGGGGTGTGTTTACAAGCTTAGAGAACCTCACTATATATAGGCCTAAGGAAGCTGAAAATCTGAATTAAGTATGGCTAATGCATACAACACTTGTTTTATAAAATCTGAAATGGTTGATGCACTTCACTAATGCATACAACACTTCCATTATAAAATCTGAAATGGTTGATGCACTTCACTAATAAATCCCACCAGCAGCCCTAGCTCATCTTCATGTCACCATGACCAAGCTTCCAACCAGAAATAATAGCTCATCCTGAGGTCAGCATGACCAGCAACTTCAAGGGCTTACGAATTGGGCTTCCCTTAAGCAAATTAAGACTTTAAGCACTCAAACTTGAAGTTCAGAATGTCTTCTTTCCAGCCATATATCATTTGGGCCAATCCAAGGTCGGAGGAGGAAGTTAAGGCCAAAACAAATTGCTAACTCATTTTCCGCGCTGATAAGATCCATCCTGAGCATGGTTCTGTGTTTGCTAGGTAACAGACTCCATATTTATCCAATGGGGCTGAATTTTGGATATGTTATATTACACACCCATTGGAACAACTTTCATGAAGAATGTGGCCTCATCCGAGCTATGTAGGTTGCTGAAACAAAGCTTGCAATATGACCTACGAAACTGGGCTGGCAGGGGACTGTAGCCAAAATTGAGTTTGTCTTTAAGCTCTTCATCCATTCATCCAAATTAGGCCCTAACATGCATGGATTGCATCATTTACTATCCAAAGCCCTCATTATTACCTAAAGCTCAATGAACTGAAAGATAAACACAAAAAGGATTAAAAGCACAAGTTTAACTCAAAAACATAACCAAATCATAAGCTAGAAGGGTACAAAATGATATGTAAATATGCACCGATCAGTAGCCTTGCAGAGCTCAGAAGTCTCGAAGGTGGGCTTGAGGTCCTCATAACGAGCATGAAGATTGAGCACATCTCTGGCCAGGTTCAGGCTTATTTCAAGAATGGGCTTAGGAGCGATGTTCTGCCTGTGCAGCAGGTCCAGATCCTTCATCAGTTGCTCAACAGCTCCTCGATTTTCATCCAGCTCCAGCTCAGTAGATTGCCAGATCTTTACTCTCTCTACGGCCTCATCCACTGCTTTGAATTTGGTCTTGCTGGGGGTAGAACTGAGTTTCTCCAGCCTGTCCAGTTGAGCTTCCAAGTCCATAGCCTCGAACTCAGCCAATTCTGGATCAGCAAAGGAGGCTGTGATAGTCGGGACAGCATGGGACTGGATAGGCATCTGCAAAATCAAAATTGTGGATTAGCAAAAAGGGCAGAAATAAAAGGAAAATCCATAACATAGTAATACTTACAGCTGCAAGAACAGGCTTCAAAGGACTAATCACCACTGCCACGGTTCCTGCAGTTTTGGGCACTTCCACCTGAAAAGAATAGAAGTCAAAAGGGAACAAGGACAGGACAAAGTATGGAAAATGGACAGAAAGCAAAATATGACAAGGGCTTACCATGCTTTCAGAAACAGCAGCAGCCAATCCTATTTCTGGTCCTGGAGTAGCAACTGGAAATTCCACCTGCTCCACAAGCCCCAAGGCAGATTGTTCTACCAGGCTCGTGACCGGGAGTTCTACCTGTTCCACAGGCTCCAATACTGCCGAGGTCTTTGCCTGCTCCCCAGGTTCCGATATTGTCTGTTCTGCTTGAGCTACAAAAGTGGGTTCTGCCTGTTTTGCAGACCCGAATGCAGGTAGACTGGCTGGAGCTATCACAGGGACTTCTGCCTGTTCCACTGGCTCTGAAACAGAGTGCTCTGGCTAATCCTCGGATGCTGGAGCTGCAGTGGAATGTTCAGCTTCCGTGTCTTCAAAAGCAGCCAGTTCTGAGCTAGTCAGTTCTGTCCTAGGAATGGCACGTTGTTGCTGGGCTAAGGCAATGCTCTCTGCTATCACCTCGGGCGGGATTTCCTCCTGAACAGACGAATAAAAGTCAGAAGCTAGAAAGAAAAAGAAAAGAACATGTTCAGAGGGCCAGAATCCGGTCTCACCTCTTCTTCAAAATCTTTCCCTTTCTCTTCTGAAGGGTTTTCTGTTGCTACTCCTTGCTGCTTCTCCTGTTCAACAGCCTCAAAGGCCTCCCGCAGCTCATCATCAGTTCCAGAAGTTTGGGTTGGATTTGCAGCAAGCTCTTCTATCTCATCAGACTCAATTTCACTCCTCTTCCTAAGTCTTTTAGACCTAGTGAGAGGAGGAGGGGGAGGAGTTTCAGCTGCACAAGAACGAGTAAAGGTCAAGAAAGAACAGAACAGAACAGATCAAAAGAATAGAAAGGCTAAAACTATCAAAATCCTACCAGAGGTCTCAGGCTGGACAGCACTGCCCTGAGCAAGGGTACTTTCTTTTCTTTTCTTTCCAACAGAGGGGGTGGCCACAATAGGCTGTTCTGCCAGATCTTCATCTTCCTCACCAGATGGAGGCTCTAAATCTCCAGCAGCAATAACGGAAGAAACTGCGCAAGAAACAGACAGAATCAGAAAAGATCCGATAAGAAAAAATGAAAGGAACAGAATATTGAGATGACTTACCAAGTATCTCTCCAGCCTGCCTTGCCCTCCCCCCCCCCCCCACCTATTTTCTTCACCAAGGAAGGACCTGATACGGACTGGATAGGTTTATTTTGGCTCCATAAACAAAGAAAGAGGAATAAACAAAATCTAGAAAATACCTTCTATGACTTGAGCATTGACATCTTTGATGGTCCGCACCACGAACTTCTTAGCCTCTGCCTCTGCATAAACAGTCCCAGAAGTCCAACCTTCAAAAAGAATTTTAAAGGCATCAACTGAGGCAAGAAGAGCGTGGCATCTAGCCTTCCACCAGTCATCAAAATCGGCGGAACTGCAAGTATTCAGCTTCCAAGAAGGAAAGAGCTATGTCAGGAAACCGGCACTTCTGCCGACATCAAGGGAGCAGCCAGAACTTGGTCTTCAGGCAGAGCTATGTCAGGAAACCGAAGTTCAAGAAAGTATACCTGGAGTCAGATCTGGATCATCCAGAACGAGCTAGGAGCAGTTAAATTCAGGGGATTCTCCAGGGTGGCGGTGTGCAGGTTCTTGAAGAGATGGGCCAGAACTGTAGGTCCGAGCCCAACGTCAGTATGATTGTGAAGAGCCTCTGCCAACGTCAGTTCTTGAAGAGATATGCTGCTGATCCTTGTCCTTCTCCATACTGAATTTTCTCAAATAATTAGAGAAGGAACCATTCTAGTTGATAGTCGCAGGAGAGATGGTGAAAGGCTTGGCCAGCTTCTCTTGATTCTTCCTTCGATGGTAATCACCGACGGCATCAACAGGTCTTCCATGGGGCCTGAACCCAAAAATCTGAGCCATATCTAGCAGGGTTGGTGCCATTGGACCCACACGGAAGTCAAAAGTGTTGCTGGCAGAATTCCAGAAACATAGAGCAGTAGCGAGTAGATTCTCATCCCGGGTGATGGACTGTTTGGACAACAGAATTGCGTCATAAATCCCTGCTCTCTTCCAATAAGCTCCATGCCTAGGAAGAAGCTTGTCAACCCAGTCCGCCCATTTCACGGAACTGTTCCTCACCTCACTAGATGGAAATGAACGACTCAGGTTCTTGCTAACCCAAGAATAAGAAGATATGGCAGAATTGCTTTCAAAACACAGGGGAGCTACGGCATCCCTTTTCATCAGCTCTGCCAATTCAGACGGAACAGTGCCAAACCAGCGAGGCCCCAGAATCAGAGTATCCCCAAAGAGATGAAGAACGTTCTCATCTAACTTTTTGCCAATCAAGGGATGAAGTCTGCTTCGAACCTCCATGGCATGAGCATCGACTCCAGCACCAGTAATATAGTCTGGAGGAAATGAGGAGGAAGCGCTTTGGGCACGAGTTTTTGGAGAAGACATCTTCTGGGTTTACAGGCTAGGAACAAAAGAAGGATTTAGGATTGAACAGAGAAAAGGGGGAAGGATTCTGACAAAAATCGAGAAAACTGAACTCTGAGAAAGCTAGGTTTTGAGATGAACAGGAACTGGAGGTTTCAAATTTCTTTTAAAGGACTCAAAATCGTGGGAAAAGGAAGACAAGACGCCACCTGAAAGCTGATAATGACAAGCTAGTAACTAGCTAGTAACTGACCAATTTCCCACGAAGTCTAGTTCGTGGCAGGTGGACGTGGCAGACAGGGGACGTTTTAATTCGGCGCGCACAAATTAATCGCCGAAAATCATTAAGTCTGAAAACCGTTTTAAACGGTTCAAACTTAATGGGGGCATTGTTTGGGCTCAAATTCGGCGCGCCCAAGCTGAGAATTAGCTATCTCAAAACTCCAGACTCTCGCAGAAGCAGGTGAAATGGAAGAACAGGCATGGCACCCCATCAAAATACAGAAGCAGTCACCTCAGGAACTTATCGTTGAGTGTTTACTCGCCAGAAAATTTATGGAACCCCTGTTTGTTTCAATTAAAAATTAAAAAGATCTTTTGATTACTTGCCGCCCACTCTCAAAGAATATTTCATATATATACAAGAGGGGGCGAACAATCAAAAAAGACAATCAACCAACACAACCCAAAACTCAGTCAAAAAGACAAACACTCAAATGATCACTTGATCACAAAATCCCAAACAAGTTCCAACAGACTCAGAGTCTGAAGTACTTCAAAAGCTTTTCAACAAGCTTGCAGAATCATCTTGTTTTCTCCCAGCAAAGACAAATCAGATCATTGCTCGTGATTTGAATCCCAGTTCATAAGTCAACAATAACGAGATTTCTCTCGTGACAAATTTGGTTCAGCAATAGCCAAGACAAGCAGAGTTTGAGTTTTCTCAAATACGAAAACCTCAACAAATTTATGAAGAGCCCTGACTAAGCAGCGCAGGTATTACAGCACACCTCCAGCTCAAATCCAGCCACTTCTGCCCCTTTCAGACTGGAGAAGTCCCAGTTCTGCCCATTCAAAAGCCGTCCAGGGCTTGAAATAGATTAAAGCTCTGCCAAACTCAAGCTTTGGTATCGATTTGCAGCCAAAACCTTTCAGTTAAAGTTGTTTAAGGTCCAGTCCAGTACAGACGCATCCAGTCCAGCCCAGAACAGAGGCAACTATCCAGACAGAAATGGAAGCGCAGCCCTCCTCTTGTCTTTTTATAGTCAGTTTTCCCTTTTTGAGTCTTGTAAAAGGGAGTTCTGCCTGAAAATAGTTAAATCTGTTATAAGTTATTCTGGCCAGAACTACAAGTTATATGTTGAGAAAAATAATGAAGTCCTTACCTGTCTAAGGCATAGAAAAGAACTTACTTGGGAGATATTCCTCACCCAAATTCACAATCGTTTGTTCAAAGTCAATAGCTTGGGGCGCAAGCTATTCTTATTCTCAAATCTGTTAGAATCAAAACATTGCTAACAGTGGCACGCTCAACACATAAAGAAAGTTAATTTATTGACCAGACAATGGTCTTTGAATTAATGGGGAACTTTACCCTACCATCTCAGGAAGCAAATCAAAACGGGTGAACAAATTCAAAATATTCATAATAAATTTAAAATAAATCCAAAAAATGCAACGTCAACTCCTATGAAGTCATTGCGATATTTTCTTCCCCCTTAAGCTTTAAAAAATTAAGTTTGAGTTATACAAATTTAAAATTACCACCAAAACGAAAAATCTTTTCATGAGTCACAACATCACTTATACTTTAATGGTTTAGGGTTTAGGGTTTAGGGTTTAGGATTTAAATAAATTTAGAAAATGGATTAGGGTTTAGTATGGACGAGATATTTTAGGCCATAAAACCCTAATCCCTTTTGAAAAATTATTTTAAAAAATATATATATAATTTAGGTTTTATTTATTAGGGTTTAGGGTTTAGGGTATATTTGTCTATTTAATTTTCTAATACGTCTGTTTTTTTTTAAGACGTATGGAGATACCACAACCCAATTATTTTAATAGGCGTCATATTTCTTTTGACATTTTAACGACGGTAGTTTGTTTTTGCGTCGTAAGGATACTTACAACGACGTCATTTTTTAAATAAGCGTCATGTTTAGGTTGAACTTTTAACGACGGTTGGTTTTTGTTTCCGTCGATGTTTTTTAAAAAGTGCGCTTTCTAAAAATTTCACCTCGACCTAAAATTTTCAGATTTCGCTCTAACTCTTATACTTGTAACCCTGAACCAAGTTGGCCATAGTCTGTGACCTAAAACATTTCGCTCCACTCTCTCACTTCAACTCTAATTCAAAGTTGGGCTCTCCGTCGAATCCAAGTTGGCTAAGTTTACAACTCCGTCGAATTCAAGTTGGCCATAATCTGTGAGCTCTGCCTACCTGTAAGTACAAAGCCTAATCTCATGCTTGCAAATTCATTGAATGATATTCAGTTCTGTGGTAAAGGGTTTTATGATTTTTTAATGTTGTCAACGGTATGGGTTAATGGATTTAATGTTTAATATTTTCATGAATCGGGAATGGATTTAATGTTGTCGGATCTTTTAATCACTCTCTGTTACTATGAATCGGGAATGGATTTAATGTTTTCATGCTTAGTATATGTTGGTTTCGTGCTTAGTATACGTGTTCTTAATACCCAACATAAAAATTAATGTATATGTTGTGTTCTGAATATATTTTGGGTTCTTGAAAATAAACTGGGATTTCGATATTTTTTTTATGCATACGATGACGGTTTTTTAACAAACCGTCGTCTGTATTTTTATACCACGACGCATTTTTTAACTACCGTCGTGGTTCAAGTTCGCTGGCGTCTGTTTCTTGCTAGCATTAGACGACGTTTTTTAAAAACCCGTCGTCTATATCTGTGTAATACGTCTGTTGTTGTTTAAAAACCGTCGTCTGTATACTATATTATTTGCTATTAAAACCTTATATAATCTGCTATAGTGATAGTCATTGCTTGTCTTTTCACCTTATTATAGATAATAGGATATAATGTCAACGATGGATAAGTCATGGATGCACTCGGATAGAAGATCAAAGGCATGTGAGTTAGGGGTGGAAGCATTTTTGCAATTTTCTGTAGAAAATCTTCTAACTACAACGCATATCCATTGTCCATGTGTTAAATGTGTGAATTTGAAATTATTTGGGGTTGGAATTATAAGGGATCACTTATACTTTAATGGAGTTGACCAAAGCTATAAGAATTGGACATTTCATGATGAACCTTGGGAACCAACTACTAATGCTAGTAGAAATGTTGAAGAAGATGATGACCATAGTAGGTACAGTTTTGTGTCTGAAGAAATAGAGATAGATGATAACGATTTGGGTGATTTTGGATCCGATCCTTATGAGTTTGCTAATGTGATTGGGGATGGAGATCAACCATTGTACCCTGGTTGTAGAAAGGACACCAAGTTATCGGCATTAGTGAAGTTGTATAATTTGAAGGCAAAACATGGGATGAGTGATGTATGTTTTACAGAATTATTGATACTTCAGGGCGAGTTGTTTCCAGAAGGAAATACAATACCGGCCTCTATGTATGAGGCAAAAAAGACTTTGTGTGCATTGGGGCTGAGTTATGAGAAAATCCACGCATGCCCCAATGATTGCATCTTGTATAGGAAGGAATATAAAGATTCAATTAATTGTCCTACTTGTGGTATCTCAAGGTGGAAGGAAACCAAAGATGGGTTCTTGAAAGAGGGTGTGGCAGCGAATGTGTTGTGGTATTTTCCTCCAATTCCAAGGTTTAAAAGGATGTTTCAATCACATGAGACAGCTAAGAATTTGACTTGGCATGCTGCTAGAAAATCAATTGACGGTCAAATGTCTCATCCGGCGGATTCCCCGTCTTGGAAACTTGTTGATGATAAATGGCCCGAGTTTGGTAATGAGCCGAGAAACTTGAGAGTGGCTCTTTCATCTGATGGATTCAATCCCCACAGTTCTCTAAGTAGCAGATATAGTTGCTGGCCAGTTATCTTAGTTACATATAATCTCCCACCATGGCTGTGCATGAAACGAAAGTTCATGATGTTGACTTTATTGATTTCCGGTCCTAAACAACCCGGAAATGATATAGACGTCTACTTGGAGCCTTTGATTGATTATTTAAAATCTTTGTGGGATGGGATTAGAGGAGTGTATGATGCACACATAGGAGAATACTTTACACTCAGAGCTGCATTACTGTGGACCATTAATGATTTTCCCGCCTATGGAAACTTATCTGGTTGTGTTGTTAAAGGATATAAAGCTTGTCCAATATGCGGCGATGATACACCTAGTCACAGGTTGAAAAATGGCAACAAAATTTGTTACATTGGGCATAGAAAATGGTTACCAATCAATCATCCATATAGGAGGCAACGTGCAGCTTTTAATGGGAAACCTGAATATGGCACGCCTCTAGAGCCATTAACGGGAGAAGAAGTGCTGCATATGGTTGAAGATATTAATTACATATGGGGCTCGAAAAAAGGGGGAGGTGGAGGTGAAAATGATGGTGACAGAGTTTGTTGGAAGAAGAAGTCAAAATTCTTTGATCTTGAGTATTGGAAATACCTTCCAGTGAGGCATGTCCTAGATGTTATGCACATTGAGAAGATTGTTTGTGATAGTATCATTGGTACATTGCTGGAGATCCCTGGAAAAAATAAAGATGGGATTTCTGCTCGGTTAGATTTATTGAACATGGGGGTCAAAACTGATTTGCAACCCGAGTATGGAGAAAAAAGTACTCGATTGCCTCCAGGGCCTTGGAATTTGTCAAGAGCATAGAAGAGAGCGGTTTGCAATTCTTTCTATGGTATGAAGGTCCCTGAAGGTTATTCTTCAAATATAAAAAAATCTTGTATCTTTACAGGATTCAAGACTTCTTGCCTTAAATCACATGATTGTCATACCTTAATGCAACAATTGCTCCCTGTGGCAATTCATTCTGTTTTGGAGAAGCCTGCAAGCTATGCAATAACTCGTTTGTGCTTCTTCTTCAATGCTATATGTGCAAAGATGGTTTATGTTTCCAAGTTAGATAAGTTGGAAGAAGATGTAGTAGTTACTTTGTGTTTGCTTGAAAAATATTTTCCACCTTCATTCTTCGATATCATGGTTCATCTAGTAGTACATCTTGTCAGAGAAGTTCGTCTATGTGGGCAAGTATATTTTAGATGGATGTATCCGTTCGAAAGATATATGAAAGTTCTAAAGGGGTATGTTCATAACCGTACTCATCCCGAAGGTTGCATTGCTGAGCGTTATATAGCTGAAGAAGCTGTAGAATTTTGCACTGAACATTTATCTGATATTAGTACAATTGGAGTGCCATCAAGTCAGCAGATAGGACTTTCAAAGCCATTATCAGGTTGCACAGTGAGCTTAGTTGATCGGACCTGTTAAACCAAGCACATATATATGTCTTGGAGAATACGAAGGAAGTCCTACCATATATCGAGTATGAGTTTTATTCTTTAAGTTTCCATTTTAAATTATTCCTTATATTTATCTTATATGTTTGGGACCGTAATGCTTGAATTTTTCGTGTCATGTAGGGAACATATGATCCACATCAAGGCCGCTTATCCAAAATTTAGAAAGAGAACAAAGTGGCTGCAAGATAAGCACAATAGCACTTTCATTCAATGGCTACACTTCAAGGTATATGTTATTCAATAACATATTGGACTTTTAATTTTCTTCTTTCTATGTTAGATTGAATTAAGATATGATTAATTTGCAGGTTCAAAGTGAACTTGATGAGGGAGACAATCATGGGGTATCAGAAAATTTAAGGTGGCTAGCAGCTGGTCCAAACATGGCAGTGCCATTATATAGGAGCTATCTTATTAAAGGTGTTAAATTTAATATCAAGGCACAAGATGATGTGCGGACATTTCAAAATAGTGGAGTTTATTTACTTGCACATACCATGCAAGTTGCTAGTGCCAAGGATAAAAACTCAATTCTCTCAAATATGGGTTTTTATGGTGTCATTCAAGAATTTTGGGACCTTGACTACCAAAAGTTTACAATCCCAGTCTTTAGGTGTGATTGGATAGATAGTACTTCCGGCCTTGTAGTCGACGAACTTGGATTTACCCTTGTAGATTTGAGTAAAATTGGACATAGGAATGACCAATTTGTTTTGGCTTCTCAAGTCAAACAAGTATTTTTTGTTGACGACCCGATGCATCATGGTTAGTCGGTAGTGTTATCAATGCCTAATAGAGAATATAATGATGTTATTGGTGATGATGTCTTAGGTGATGTGAGAATTGAGTGTGAGCCATTTACTAGAGGGATGCCAAATGTTGACACATTTGATGAACTGGTGGGTGAGTTTGGGAGTCAAAATATTCGAGATTGGTGTGAAGATATATGGATTGAATGATGCTCTTGTAATTTATGAAATTACTTATGCCCTAAACAGCACTACTGTACGACATTAATTTTGTAATAAATTGTAATGTGTTTTCTTCACTTTCATTATGCAGGTTTTGGCCACAAAACAATCAGTACATAAAATACTGGTTCAGTATTATAAAACGACGGTCCTCATAAAACTGTGAAAAACATACGTCTGTTTTCATAAAATTGTCAATAAAAAACGACGTTTTGGAGCATTCAACGACGGCATTGTATTTACCGACGTCTAAAAGCGAAGTAAAATTGAAGAAAGACGATGGTATTGTGAAACAGTTATTAACGATATCACGTCGGAGAAGCATAAAGAGCCGACATGTAATTACAAATAACACGACTCCAGTACCATAATATCGACATCTAAAAGGACAGATATCTAACCTGAACGTTACAAAAGACGACGTCTTAGATCATGAACTCGTCCGTAACAAATCAAAAATCTTCGTCTTAAAATTTTACCACGTCGCTTGTTGTATCAAAAACGAAGTGAAAAATAAATAATTCACGACGTAATTTGAAATCCAAAGGTAAATTTGTCGACATAAAAAGATATTTGGACGTCGTTCTTTTACAAAAACAACGTTATATGAGAATATCCACGTCTCTTTTTTATTCTGATGTCGTTAAATATATTTTCCACGGCGATTGGCTGAAAAACTTCGCCATCTCAGATAGATTAGACGACTATTATTTTGGTAAAGACGACGTATAAATAGAGAAACACGACTGTCTTTTACATGATCACGACGTTGTATATAAAATACTACGTCGTTTATAGAAATAAATATGTCGTAAGTCAAGAGCCTAACATATTTTCCACGTCGTTTATTTCATATACAATGAAGTGGAAAAACCATTTCACGACGGTTATATAAATAGATGAGACGTAGTATAGCTTAATAAAGTCGTATTTTATTTATTAAAAGACGTATTGTTTTTAAAACACGGCTGTCTTTTACCCTAACTGCTATTTCCACGTCAATATTAATGGAAAAAACGAAGTGGAAAAATCATTTTACGACGGTTATATAAATATATGGGACGTAGTATGTATTAATAACGTCATATTTTATTTATTTAAAGACGTATTGTATTATTTACACGACGGAGTTTGTATAAAATAGGTCGTCTATTCTTATCCTTGACAATTTTTTGGCTCATTTTTCAGTATACAGACGTCGGTTGTTTTTGTTAATGACGTTGTTTGTTATAACAACGACGGTGATTTATCCTAACCGCTATTTTCACGTCAATATTAATGGAAAAAATGAAGTGGAAAAACTATTTTACGATGGTTATATAAATATATTGGACGTCGTATGTTTTAATAACATCGTATTTTATTTATTTAAAGACATATTGTATTTATTTACACGACGGATTTTGTATAAAATAGGTCATCTATTCTTCTCCACGACAATTTTTTGGTTCATTTTTCAGTATACAGACGTCGGTTGTTTTTTGTTAATGACGTTGTTTCTTATAACAACGACGGTGATTTACTGTCGTGGTTTTACTTTGGAAAAGATGTCGGTCGATTTTACGACGGTTTGAAAACCCGATACACGACGATGAATTCTCGTCGTCTTTTGCCTTTTTTGTAGTAGTGTTAATATCTTTTTCCAAACGATGGGGCTAGTATATGGAAACTTTGTTTTAATTCCCTCACGATTTTCTGTTTTGAGCCCTGAACTACTGTAGGGCATTTCTATTTGTTTAATTTGCGTTAACTTCATTTCGGTTGTAAACTGAAGTCTTCCTTACAATTGCTCTGTTATCGCCCATATAGGGTTAGATTTAAGGCTAGAGGCCTATTACATAATTTGTGTGCTTCTATATTGTGCATGCTACAGTTGGGGTTATTAAAATGTGTTTCTTACAAGTTGAAATTTTTGGGAAAGTCCATTTTTTAGGGGAGAATCTGCTGAAATTTTAGCAGAAGGTCTCGACCCTCTTTTCCTTGGTTAGGAGAAGAGGATTTGGTTAGTAAGTGGGCTCGACATCAGGTTGATGTTGGAAATATTACTAGATTCGTCGCGGATTCCAAGAAATTCGGGGCGAGTCCTGTCAACTTGGTATCAGAGCTTTATGTTCAAATTCCTATAGACATCGCACCTTGTGTGCATCCTTAAGTTTTGTCAATGTGGCGTGTTCCGGTGTGGAATGGTGCCTCATCGGCATGAAGGACATCATCAATTGTAGTGGAGATGTTTCGTAAGTTCGTAATCCTAGGAAACATAGTGAACCTTATGTTCGAGGTTGCAAAAATCTAAGTCAATGATGAGTTGTGGCAAACCAAATTAAGAAGTAGCAGTGTTTTGGGTGAAGTGTTACTTTATTCGTATGGGCTCTAATGCCACGATTGACATGAGTGGAGATAGTTAAAGTAAGCCAATCACATAGGAATATATATTTTTCGAGGCATTTAATTGTACTTCTATGTCATGGAGTGGGGGGGTATCAAAAGAGTACTTCAGGGAGTTACTTATAAAAGATCTAGAGGATACTCATGGTATTTTCTACAAAAAGTCTCGACCCTCTTTTCCTTGGTTAGGAGAAGAGGATTTGGTTAGTAAGTGTGTTGGCACTAAAACTGAACAGATAAAGATGAGTGCAACTTACAAGTGATGTGGACGATCTAGTAGATCGATTGAGTGTTAGATGCAGATTCTTCCTGTCCTTGGATGCTGATCCTGAATAGAAGGAAGCCGAGACTCATAAGGTCTATGGAACCGGTGTGGAACCAGCCTAAGACCCTCCGATGCCAAAGTAAGTTTGTTTTTAATAGCTTTTGCTGTTGACAATATATTTAGCATAAAAGTCAAGCTGAAAAGTCTTACCCCTGTATTGTAGTGAAGGGGCATATTTATAGATGGCATTTTGTATGCTCTGAGTACTTAATTTCGATGTGGGACTCGTGGGAGGGCCCTATGAGGTTGACACGAGTCTTTAGATATTTCGGACGGGTACTTCGAGGTTGATTCTGCAGAATCGGTAGGGGATACCGATTGTAGACTCTGCTGGGCCTGTAGTGACCGTTTGTTGCTTTGGGACAATATCATCAGTAGCCGATGCCGATTGTTCGGAGCCTTGGGCACTTGGGGAGTTTCTCTGATCCATGTGTCACTGGATGAGTGGAGGGTCAGATATGGTACAAACAAAGTGGGCCCGACATCAAGTTGATGTCGGAAATATTACAGGATTCATCGCGGATTCTGAGGAATTCGAGGCGGGTCCTGTCAGTTTTATCTTTGTAGTAGACTTCTGGTCATCTATCGATTGTTGACTAAGCACTAAGCTTTATTTTGTCTTTATTAGATGTTTTTGGCTGTTAGTGGTGTTTCGTACTCTTTTGTTTTGTGCGGCTGCTCAGAAGCTAGGTTTGAAAGGTAAATTTTTGGACACAGAGTTAGTTAGAACGGCTCTGCTAGCTTCTACCTGAAGCGTTGAGTTAACAAAAGTAGTTACCAAGATAAGTGAGACCCAGGAAGTTTTCCTTAAATGGTGTGGCGAGTTTAGTTGGCCTGATATTAAGGAACTTATTGCGCTTTTGCCTGCAACTTGGCTAGTGGAAACCAAATCTCTTTCCTTACCTTTAAAGGTGTTGAAATTTTCTATTGTAAGTGTTTGTACCCATTTTTGGTCAATGGACCAAAAGTGGTTCCCTCCCCAAAAAGAGCGTGGCAAGGGCCCAAGCCCAATACTTGTTTAAAATAAACACCAAGACAGGACCAAAACCAAAGCCCAAGAACAGAGGGCCCAAAGCGATTGGACTACTGAAAAATGAAAAATCAGAAACTGTTCCAAATCCACGCGAAGTTGGAGAAGGACCATCAACATTTAATGACGATTTGACTTTTCCCTCTTCTAGTAAGAAAGCCAGCCGCCTAAGTAAGCCACCAACCCAGGTAAGGAGCCAACTTGCATATCAAATCATCAAGTACAAAACGCTTCAGACCAGGGAGCTGCTTCAAAGAACCGGCAGTTCTCGTCAGAAAGTCCAATCACCCCCACTATGAACCAGTTTAGGACGTCAAGTCGGCAGGTTGACTTTGGAAAACAGCCAAACATCCTCGCTTAGTCATCATCACTTAAGACCTTCCCTGCTCCTATAAATAGAGAGCTTCCAGCACAGAAGAAGGGGACTCTCTCTCCAAAAACCAGACGCAACGTCTTGTAAAACACTAAAAAAGCGTTCAAGGTATTCCAGTCAAGCTCGCTCGGATCTCAGATAGCCAGACAACCTCTGGGTCTATCCTTTTTATTTCTCTGCCATCTTCATGGTATGATTAACTTCTGAAAATGTTTAATTTGAATTTGTATAATCTAGCCGGCTATAATCTTAGATCACCATGATAATGTATTTCATAGTTTGGGACCAATGAATATGGATCTTTATTGCTCCTGCCTTTGACTTAAGAGCTGAATAAATAAGAAGAATGGGATTCGTATCCAAAGAACTCTGTTATGCTTGTATCTGCATTCATATCCATACTTGCAATATTTAAGCATTTTTCCCATTTTATTTGAGCCATAATATCATAAAAGGTTTTTAGCCCGAATCAGGCCTCATAGGCTTAAGGGATATAAACCAGTTGGGCCCGAAAGTCACATTGTTGGGCCCGAATTTGTGGTTAGTTCCCATATAAATATATTTAAATTCAGATTTAGGTTTATAAACCCGCACAAGGTGTTTATTAACCAAGAACTTTGTCTTTTTCCCTTGCTTGGGTAGGTGTTGCTCGCACCAACCAGAGCCGATATATACACGAGAGAAAGAATTTTGAAGTCCTCTTAACTGAGGCATAGAAAAGAATTTTGGAGCACAATGGCTTGAACAGAGGTCCAGAAAGAAGGCGCAAACTTCACAAAATACACATCACACTCGCTCATACCAGGCCTGTTGGACTGGTCTTATATCCAACAGTGGCACGCCTATAAAGCAGAACCCATGAATCGGAAGGAATCCGGAAGTTAAGCCCAAGACAAGGCTGGACTGGATTCTTGTCAACCTGATACAACTTTCAATTTTGTTGAAGATTGAAATAGCATCTGCGTGAGCCAAAAAGATACAATCGGGGCATTGATGTCGGTCTAACAGCTGCTGTATTCTTCCGAGCACGCCTATCACGACATTAGGCGAAAAGAATACCTGACAAGGAAAAAGACCAACAGTAAGTAAGGGTTTGGGATGACCCGATGGGTTGATTGCACCTGTGGTAGAGTGCGGAAGTTGATAAAGGTGCCATATCCGTAGCCCACCGCTGCCATTAACCAATATTTGATACGGGTTTGGGTTAACCTGACAAGTTGGATGGCCACGTGGTAGAGTGCAGAATATGGTAAAGGTGCCATTTCCGTAGCCCACCGTCGCCACCAACCGAGATTAACTATTTGAAAATGATGACTACTTCTTTTTTTTTGGTAAAAAAAATGATGACTACTTCATACATACACAAGTGACAGTGAAGGTTGTGCCTGATGTCCCAACGACAAGTTAACGATATTACAAAGTTGAGTACATCAAATTTTGTGAAGTTTGGAATTTCTGGAAAAGGAATTTAAATTTCTAAAATTATTTTAAATTAGTTTTAAATTTTGAAAATTACTTTTAATAAGTAATTAATTCTTTTAAATTGTTTTTGAGACTTTTGGAAATTAGTTTTAAATTTCCAAAATTTGTTTTCATTATTCAAAAGTTAGTTTGAACCTTCGAAAAATATTTTCAAGTCCTGAACCAAACCCAAAAGCTTTGGACCACTTCCAAACTTATTTCGAACCCTATCCGAAGCATTCAAATTTCTTTATGAGCTTTCCTAAATTTCCTAACACACAATTATGGTTTACGACATAACCCAACCTAGGGTTTTGACCTAGGGTTTCCACATTGACTTAGGGTTCGTAAAACGTAACCCAACCCAACCCTAGCACGCTTAGAGCTTATTTTCGACTTTGGTATAACACGGGACTTGTGGTACGATTATTAAGAGCTCGAGTTGGCCGTATGTGTACGTGACGTGGTGTGAATCGGATTTGGCAAGTAAAGTGTGTGGGACAAAAAAGTCCCAACACCACCCAAATATCTTTCATAAACACTTCAAAAGGATTCACTAGAACTTTAACATTGCTTCATTTATTATTCACTAAAGCCTCATAATATTATTTTTATTTTTTGAACTAAGAAGTCTTCATTAGTACTTTTATGAATGTTTTAAGATGAACTCAAAAGACGTAGAAAGTATCACATTAAATTTGTAGATTTTTTTGGTGTGTGTATTTTTCTGCTATTTAATGAAATATTATGATTTTTGGAAGAGTGTGTCATCAGTGCTTTTGGGGAGCGTAATTTCACATAGCGCCACGAGTCGTTAGAGTTTCATTTTGTGTATGTTTATCTTTAAAAATTCACAAACAATTAATTTAAAAAATTAAAAAAATACATCCTTAATTTCTACAAATTCCGTGCGACATTATCTTTGACTATGATGCACGAAAATCAAAATTTGAATTTGGAAAATTTGAATTAATAATTGGAGGAAGAGTTGTAGTGAGGAAGAGTAATGATCTTAAACTTGGTGTGTAGTTAGTATAGAAACAAACTTGAGTTTGAGAAATTATTTAAATTTTTTTATATCTCAAAATTATATTTTAATGCTTAAAAGATGAAGAAAAAATTAAAAGGAGTTCGTAGGATTTTTTCGTACATTTAATGATTTTTTATGAATTTATTACGATTTTTGGAAGTTAAAGCATTGAAAAATAGTAATTAATGGAAGAGAATGACAAGTGGAAGCACCTGAATGGTGCATCATTAATGCTTCAGACGGGTGTCATTCTCGTGTAGCACCGCGAGTCATCAATGCTGCTACTTGTCATTCTCTTCCATTTATGACTATTTTTCCTATGCTTTAACTTCAAAAAATCATAATAAATTAGAAAAATACACCAACAAATCCTACGAAATCCTTGCAACATTTTCTTCGTCTTTTAATTTTTAAAATATAACTTTGACTTATATAAAATTCAAATAATTTCTCAAATTCAAGTTTGTTTCTCTACAAACTATAATACTAAGTTGAAGATCACCAATGTTCATCACTATAACTCTTCCTCCAATTATTACTTCAAATTTCCCGAAGTAAAATTTTGATTTTCACACATAAGATCGAAGATAATGTTGCAAGGAATTCACAAAAAATTTCAATGTATTTTTCTGATTTTTTTTTTCATGATTTTTCATGAATTTTTTATGATAAACTATGTCGCAAAGAATTTTTAGAACTTTTGGTTCGTTTTTCTGACTTTTAATTAATTTTTTGTGTTTCTTTAAGTCAAATCAACAAAAATGAAAATTTAATGACACATGGCGCTCCGGGATAGTGACACATGTTGGAAACTCTGACAGCGCAGCCATTAGGCACTGCCATGTGTCATTCTCTTCCATTTATTCTTATTTTCCAATGCTTTAATTTCCAAAAATCATAATAAATTCGTAAAAGATCTTCTAAAATTACCAAAAAAATGTCACGAACATTTTCTTCATATTTTCAGTTGTAAAATATAAATTTGACACATAAAAAAATTAAATAATTTCTCAAACTCAAGTTTTTTCATATACTACCTATAACACTAAGTTGAAGATCATTACTCTTCCTCACTACAACTCTTCTTCCAATTATTACTGCGAATTTTCCAAGGTCAAATTTAGATTTTCACGTATTATAGTTGAAGATAATGTTGCAATGATTTTTTAGAAATTTTCGATGCATTTTTCTGATTTTTAATTAATTGTTTGTGATTTTTTTAAGTCAAATAAAAAAAATGAAACTTTAATGACACATGGCACTACAAGATAGTGACACCCGTCAAGAACTCTGATGACGCAGCCATCAAGTGCTGCCATGTGTCATTCTCTTCCATTTATTACTATTTTCGAATTCTTTAACTTCCAAAAATCATAATAAATTTGTAACAAATCTGTAAAATTTACCAAAAAATGTCATGAACTCATTGTCGAAGATAATGTCGGTGTATTTACTGATTTTTTATTTATTAATTTTTTGTGAATTTTTTGAAGGTAAACACAAAAAAATGATACTTTAATGACATGTAACGCAAAGGTGAGTGACACCGATAAGAAGCACTAACCCGTCATGTGTATCCTTTTTGTGTGTTACGTAAAAAAATTCACTAAAAGTTAATAAAACTCAGAAAAATACACCAAATATTTCTAGGGTTGCACATTTATACCGAAAACCCGATCGAACCGGATCGGTTTTGGCGGGTTGGTCCGGTTTTTTAATTAAAATTATTGAAATCGGCAGAAAAAATCGGCCGACCCGATGATGAACCGATTTGAACCGGTTTGAATTTTTTAAAACCGTCGAAACCCGAACCAGACCGGTTCCATGAAAATTGTCTAAAATTTCATACAAAGTAAAGTGATGCGGAGTCGAACTCTTTCCAGGGTGTTGACACAAAGCCCAAATTCCACTGGACTGATGCGTGTTCTTGTGAAATGTATGTATGATTATAATATTTATTACAATCTAAAAGAATTAAAAAAACATTAAAAAAAAGAGTTAGGTTTCCTGCCCCACGAACTCTCCTTTTCCTATTCTTTTCTCCCAGCCGTCACTTTCTTCTTCTCTCTCCATTTTTTATTTTTTCTTCTTCCTCCATTTTTTCTTCTTTCTTCTTCCTCCCGCCACTGGCAACACTTTCTCTCTCTCCATCAGATCTGCCTCTCTCACTCAACCTCCTCTCCCCAAACCAAATTCGTCGACTTCTTCTTCCAATCTCTCTTATTCTGTTAGTCGCTGTCGCTCCCTCTCTCTCTCAGTCACTCTCGCAGCGTGGCTCTCTCTCTCTCTCTCTCTCTCTCTCTCTCTCTCTCTCTCTCTCTCTCTCAGTCAATCTCGCTTTCTATCTCTCAGTGACTCGCGCTCTCTCTCCCCAAACCAAACCACCTTCAGTTGCTCTTTTTGGGCCTCGGCAGAAACCCGCCAACCCGACCCGACTTATCGGATTTCGAATTCATTCGAAATTGGGCCTAAAAATGAGGTGTACGGTTTGCCTAATGGGCCTGCCGACATGGCCGGTTCGGTGAGTGGTTTGGGCCTATACCCGACCCGACCCGACCTGTGTTCACCCCTAAATATTTCTACGAACTCCTTGCAACATTATGTTCGACTATAATGCATGAACATCCAAATTTGACTTTAGGAAATTTGTACTAATAATTGGAGGAAATTTGTACTAATAGCAACAGACTTGAGTTTGAGAAACTATTTGAAATTTTTTATAGGTCAATTATATTTTAAAGCTTAAAAGATGAAGAGAAAGTAGTTCGGGGTGTTTTTCTGATTTTTTTAATTAATTTTTTTAATTAAAATTTTAATCTTAAAAGGAGCATTGTGAAAGCATAAGATATATGTTTCATACAGGCATCATATATGCTTCATTATGGGTTCAACAATGTGTCATTCTAGTTCATAGAATAAAATCTTAACATAAACAATATAAAAAAGAAACATTTATTACATATGGCGCTATGGAAGGACACCCGTAAAAAAAAAATTGTGCCAGAACAAGATGCAACTTAAGTTGCTCTTTTAATTCAGCCATCCAATTTTATCCAACGGTTGCAATCTGTCCTCATTTAAGTTTTTCAATTAAGGTTTCTCAAGAGACTCACTCATTTGGAATTGGAATTGGAATTGGAATTAGTTGGGACTTGGGCCTACTGGGTTTATTGCGCCTGGCCCAGAATTGTCGAGATGCCCTTCCTTATGTCCCCTAGGGATTTGCTGCTCCAGAACCAGAATTGTCGCCTCATCTGAGTCTCCATTCTTCCCTAGGGTTTGTCATCTCTCAATTCTCGATTCCTAGTCGTCTGTCCTCAATCGATTCTCCATGAACTCCTTACTCTCTGAGTATGTTCACTCTCGCAAGAGGGTCCGGGATCTAACTGTTGAGCGAGATGAGGGTTTGGCGACAATAAATCGCTACGTTGTCGATCCGAAGCGTGTCCTTCGTCCTTTTATATTCGTTACCATGAGGCGGCAAGTCGATGCTCTCGTACACCGCAAGAGCATCCAAGATTCCTTTCAGCCATCCTCCATTATGATCAGAACAGGCGAAAATGCCCGTGCTTTATTTGATGCGGTGACAGTAGTTCGTCTGGGCTGCCGTGTGAGAATTGCATCAAGCCGTGTGCGCAATCGGACCACGAAGGATTACCGCAAGTACCAATCACTGTACTATGCGTTGAGGGTTTCTGTGGAGGCGTTGGAAGAAGAGTACCGACGATGTGAGCAGCTCTACAAGAGGTTCCGTGATGCGAACGTGGTCAAGGTATCCAACGGAGATGAACTGAATGCCTTGATCTATGTTAAAAACAGTGGTGGTTGGAGGGCGAACACTATCGTCATACCTACCTTGAATGCTTTTGCAAATGTTGGAGCTCTGGAGCAAGATATTGAGGAAGCAGGATTTGTATTTCTGCTTGGGGACCAGTAAGTATCATATACTTTTCAATTGTTTTTTTTCTTTGAATTGTTTTCTTAATTCATCTTCATTTAATCTCTTTTTATGTTTTGTGATTATTATAATTTTTGGGCATAAAATAGCGAATTCATATCTAACCTGATGGCATTGGCATTATTATTTGAGTTTTATTTAATGGTTGATAAATTCTTTTTGGACAAATTATTTAGTCCTCCCTGCCATTTACATGTTATTGTTGATAAAAGTTACAATGTTTACATCTTTTCTCTTTCCTAAATGTATGACTCGAATTGAAATTGTACTTTGTTTGCCTTTACAGTGCTGATGCTCAATAGAAGAAGGGAGTACATAGAAAGCTTTTGATGTAATTGGGGATATAGATAGATCTTGTCTGGTTTTGAAACTTTTAACAGGCCTTTTGTAATTAACGGTACAAAGCAAGCAAGTTTGTTATGTAATTGGGAATATAGATAGATCCTGCCTGTTTTTGAAACTTTTAACAGGCATAGTTCAGACTTTTGTGTTTGGTTGTTGGTTTAGTAAGAGGAAACTCTCAGACGAATTTAAGAGTTCCCCCAACTTTTCAATGACTGGTGTTTACAGTTAAAAGTTACAAAGTTTGCATCTTTTTCGTTTAACTTCCTTCATGAAGTGGTTTCTCTCTTTCTCTGTTCAAAATTGGGTTGTTGTGTGCCAGTCGAGTCTTACTTTTGTGTGCTGAATGTTCTAACCTTTCTTTTCACTTTCTGGAGATGTGTTCATCAGTTCTTGTCTTAATTCAAGGAAGGCAAACTAGACAAAAAGAGACAAGTGCACACAAAAACCAAAACCATTTTCACTCCGATTATGTTACATTTGGTTACATCAGAAATCAAGAGGGAAACCAAAGCAAAGAAGATAAAAATGAACTTAATTCTATGCTATAACTTTGCACACCGAAAAACGATAAACAGGAATCCACGTGAACTGGTTAATCCTCTCTCTCTCTCTCTCTCTCTCTCTCTCTCTCTCTCTCTTCTCTGTTTACTTTTCAATGTATCCTCTAGCTGAATATATAGGCGAGGTGCCAATGTATACTTGCTGTCTTACACTCTGAATGACTAAGGATTTAGCAGGTTCTGTACAACTGGTAAATCAGAGGCCAAAAAATGGAACACACCAAGACAAACTAAAGAATGACACACCAAGCACACAGGATGTGAGTACCGAATAGGAACTCCGAGGGTGGTAACTATTCTGAGGGACAAAAGAATGCAGAATACTTTGTTAGATTCTTTTGGAAATGCTGAATGCACCGTAACATTCTAGATCTTGGTTTTGGGAAGCAGACCTTAACCCGCCTTTTGGTAAAATTTCAGGCTGGAATGGCTGCAATCCATAGAGGAAAGGAATTCAAAAAGAACATGAACTCAATAGGCAAGGCAACTAAGCCATGTAAAATTTCTATGTATGTATAAGGTGGATAAAAAGGGCTGGTTGATTATAAGGGCCGACTAAAATGACCCAGATGAGGATACGCATGAGGAAGCTTGCTTTGAAAACAAGGTCCGTATCATCTCATTGTGTAATGCTTCGTGTCCATGTGATAAATGTCTACTTCATCTAATAATTATGTTTTTAAAATTAAAAAAATTGTCCGAAAAGTGATTTTACCTTTTTAATGTTGATATTAAAGAAGTTGTATTGAGCCGTTCTATTGATGCAATTTGTTGTGTTCTATACCAGGGAGAAAATAATGACGACACCAAGGAAAGAGAAAAAGAGAGAGGCTAGAAGAGAGGAAAAGGCTGAAAAAGCTGCAGTGTTGGATAAGGTTTTAACTAACTGCCATACACTAAAAATGTACTGGACTTAATCTGTTATTGTCGCTAGGTCTCATAAAGATTTACTGTCCTTCTGCAGAGCATTGAGAGAGAACTACTAGAACGCCCCAAGAAAGGAGTTTGTGGTGATGCATATAAAGATATATAGAATTACCCCTTTGATAAATACCAAAAAGTTCTTGAAGGGGAAGAATGCAGTTGGATACTGAGAGAGAAGAAGAAGAGGAGGAGGAGGTATTCTTGTCCAATTTATCATTCCTTCTTTTTGGATGATCTAATATCTCAAGTATTAGTATTGAAATGTGAAGTATTTCATGGTATGCTTACTTGAAATTGTATGCTTTCATAATCTAAATACTTTTGTGGTTGGAATAAGCAGGAACCTGAGATAGAATATGTTGAAGGTTATGATGAACTTGAAGAGGAAGATGATATTGAAGATTTTGCTGGTTTTTCAATGGAAAATTCTCATGCAGATGATGATATGGGTAAAGCTAAATTCTAGTCTTAACAGAATATGAAATGAATGCATGCATAATCCACACAAAATTTGCATAATAGACTAATTTTTTTAGTCTGCTGTGACTAAAAAAAGGTTTATAATGCTTTGTTCCAACTGTTGTATAAAACTATGGGGAAGAGTTAGTGTGCTTGTGCGTATCAAATGGACTCAATGAAGGATCTTAATGATGCAGTTGGAAGTGATGAAGAGGCAGAAGCAGTTATTCGCAAGAGAGAGAGAAAGGAATCTCCCTTTGCTTCTAGAAGATTTGAGAAAGATGAACCTGCTGCCAAATCGAAGAAGAAGCCGAGGGTACTTGTTGAGGTAATGGCTAGTTACATATTCAGTCTTGAGATCTTTAGTTGGTTCAGCATAGTTTTCTTGCTTTTCTTGCTTGAAAAGCATTGATGTATCACTTTAACTAGAAACTGTCTTTCCTATCCTTAGGACTTAAGGGGTTGCTATTAGACCATATTGTATGTTAAATCCAAGCCGCTTATCTCCCTTTTAGTTGTAATTGATTAGTAGAGCAGTACCCTTAATGTAAATAATACCCTTTTTTAAATAATTGTGAAATCACTAGAAATAACTTGCTATATCTACACGTCTATTGTGATATGTAACTCTTCCCTCGAATCTGAATGTATTCTTTATTTATCAGGTTGAGCATGAAGATGCTGGTGTTAGGCAAAAGGCAGTCCACTGAGAACTTCTTCTTATTTCATTATTTGATCTGGAAAAGATATGGTTGCAACGCTCTTCTTCTTGTGAGGTTGGCCTATTTTTCTCAAAGCTTGCTGCGCAAGGAAGGAACTTGCTGATGGTGACCAAATTTTGAAAGATTTTGATAGCTGAACAATTTTTTTAAATTACTGTAGTGACATTGCTAGCTTTGAGTTGGAGCTGGCTTTGGCCTGTGGGTTGTTTGTAGGCCAAGGGACATTGTTAGTTAGGTTTTCTGTATTGTAAACGTCTTCTATAACAAAGAAAAACAATAGTCTGTTGGAAGGATCCTAGTTTTTTCCTTTGCTTTTGTTTTGGATTTTATTTCTGTTTATGAATCCTTGTTCTCTTTTCATTTGGATGACGTTAATGAGAACTGCTGTCATCCCTTCCAAATGTAATTTTAAGAACATAGTTCTAAATTAAATGGTTCTACAGTTTATGGGTTGTTCAAGATCCAACAAGTCATGTCGTCAACCAGTAGCCCATGACCCTATCTGGTTGGAGCCCACAGGTTTCTCTACTACTTTCCAGTTCTCTCCCCCTTTCTCTGCACATATATGTTTCCTCTTTCTCCAACACTTGTATTCTATCTCTCTCTGTCTCGATCATCTTCTACTCGTATGTCCAACTGTTTGGAGTTCTTATGAGTCCGAATGAAATGGATCAACAATATTCCAAGGACTTTCCGATCCTATCCTATATCCTGTCAAAGCTCGACCCTAAATCCAATCCACCACTCTCACCCCAACTCCAAGAAACTCTGTTGACTCAGCTTCCCCCACCTGAACCACCCCAAAGTCCTTGCTTCCATGACCCACCTCATCCCCACCACCCTCTCTCAGACCCTCTCCCTGCTCCGGGCCCTCGGTACTCCCCCCGACCTGTCCACCGTGGTTGTGGCACGTGCCAAGATCGCTGAAATCCAGTCTAAGCTCCAAAACAGTAGTAGTAGTAGTGCCCTCCAAGAAGCCCAGAACTACTCACAAGTGAGAGAAGCGGCAGAGAAAGAGTTGGAGATATACAAGGCGGTGGTGAGGTTGGATGAGATGCACGAGACCTATGAGGAACAGTTGAGGGATGTGGAAGTGAGGCTTGCAGAGGCATATGGTTCGGTCGTGGCTGATTTAGAAAAGGAGAAGGAGGGTGAAGTGATAAAACTGAATGAGGAAGTGGTCAGGATTTTGAAGGAGGCAGAGAGTGGGGTAGCTGTTGAAAGAGTTGAGCTTTCTGGCCGTCATCTGAGGTTTCTACCTGAGGCCTTCGTGAAGCTTCATGGGTTGGTCTCTCTCAACCTGTCAAACAATCAGCTAGAGGTTTCCACTCTCATCTCTCTCTCTCTCTCTCTCTCTCTCTCTCTCTCTCTCTCTCTCTCTCTGTTGTTTATCTTAGAGACAGAAAAGCATACAACTTTTAATGAATCAGTTCACTTTTTGAATTAGACATATGCCAGATCAAGCATTTAGCTAATCCTATATGAAAAATTAATATAGCTTACAAGTCCACTCACAATTGGTTTTCTATATTTAGAGCAAAATCCAACTAACCAACCAATGTTTGCAGCAGATGGATAGAATTAAGACTCTCCTTGGCATCATTGATCTCTAAGTAGTAACTTATGATTAGGGTCTTGCATTTCATTGACGTAGTTCCTGGTAACATATTACATAACTGGTTTATTTTTTTGGCATAACAGTCCATTCCAGATTCAATAGCAGGACTTGAGAAACTCGAGGAGCTCCATGTTTCGTCCAATCTTTTAGTTTCCTTGCCCGACTCACTCGGATTGTTGCTTAACCTGAGGATCCTCAATGTGTCAGGAAACAAGCTGGATGCCCTTCCTGAAAGCATTGCTCGTTGCAGGTAATGTCTCAAATTTTCTTTTTCCACTTGTCCCATCTGTTCTTCATGTGTTCTGTTCTTGGCGGGTAATGTTTCCTTCTTTTCCTGTAATTCTCACTTTGTGACTGTTTCCAAAACTTCTTTTTGTACTCAATATTAGTTCACTGGTGGAGCTAGATGCAAGCTTTAACAACCTGATGTGTTTGCCAACAAATATTGGTTATGGGCTACTGAATCTCGACAGGCTCTCAATCCACTTGAATAAAATCCGTTCCCTTCCTCCATCCATCTGTGAAATGAGGTCACTGAGATATCTAGTTGTTCATTTCAATGAGCTTCGTGGGCTGCCATATGCAATTGGGAGACTGACAACTCTTGAGGTGCTCAACCTGTCCAGCAACTTCAGTGACTTGACAGAGCTTCCTGAATCAATTGGTGATTTAACCAACCTCATGGAGCTTGATCTAAGCAACAACCAGATTCGAGCTCTTCCTGCAAAATTTGGCCTGCTTAGAAACCTAACCAAGCTCAACTTGGATCAGAACCCGCTCGTGATTCCGCCAATGGAGATAGTAATTCAAGGGGTTGAAGCTGTCAAGGAATACATGGCACAGAGGTGGCTCGATATCGTAACAGAGGAACAACAGAGGAGCATGCTTGAAGCAAGCAAGCAAACAGCTCAGACTGGATGGCTGGGTTGGGGAACCTCCTTGTTGAATAACTTGGTTTCTGGGTCTCCCATGGTGTTGCAGGTAATCTTGGAGGGAAGAGAGATTCTAGAGACCCATGTCTTGATCAACAGTTGTGATCATCCAGCTTTTTCTGTAAATATTCCTGTGTATATATGTGTAGTCTGGACATTTAGTTATGTATGAAGTCTGGTCTCCGTAAGATATTACTGATTTTACTGCAATTAATGGATGACGATGGTATACATTGTTTTTGTGTAAAATGTTCTTGATAAATTCTCATTTATTTTCATGGGTTTTACCACAAAAAAAAAAAACAAAGAATTATTGAGCCAAGTGAAATGCTCTTACGACTAAGCTATGGACCTGTTGGTTTTCTTAAAGTGGTTGTTGAGCACGCACACAGCTGTCCGGAAGTGCCTTATATAACAATATTTTCATTTAGAGCCCTTGATCAAACTCAAGCAATCTTCTTCCCGAAAAATGGCGTCCTTCCAAATGGCAAAAGACACCATACCTCATTCCCTCATGTGAAGAATCAAAATGGGAAAAGACATCTTAATGTAGGTTTTGAGTAATGGAAGGTATAAGAGCGTGCACCGCATTCACAGGGAAGTGACCAACAAAGTTGAGGCAAGATTGTCATGTTTGATTTGATTGACGAGGAACACCCTCCATTGTACCGGAGGTATAAGCATGCAGAGTGTTTTTGAAGAATTCTACAAGCAAGAAGGAAAGAGAAGATTGGTGACGGAAGCTTTTGAGTTGCACAATTGATAATGGCCATGAATCAATGATCTGGTTGATGTATTCAAAACCGTGAATAAATGAATACCGTAACGCCTCAATAAAATAAAGGTTTCATTTCATTCAAGTTAAATAATATATAAAAAAAAGTCCAACAAAATAATAATAATAATATATGAAATGTTGTAAAATGAACGGTATATGCGGGAATATTGAGTTGCATGTAACGTAAATGAGACATAATATTTAACGAAATTCAGCCCTGCCTACGTCATCAGAGAGCAGCAGCAGTAACTTTTCCACTATGTAAAATAATAGGGCTACAACTTTAGTGTTTACAATATTTGTGGCTCACTGATTTTTCTCTTTTGGAGAATTTCTCTCTGCTCTCTTTTCTTTCCTCTCACTCTTCTTTCTTTCTTCCTTCCTCTCTGCACAGGTTCTCATTTTCTTCTCTAATGGTTGGTGTGTAAAGCAAAGGAAGGGGGAAACCTTAATTGTGGCTGCTCACTCAAAAGTCTTTGGCTTCACGTGGGTGTTGGTAGACAAGCTTCACCATTATTTTCCTTAGGTCCACTACATTCTTTACAACACTCTCCTTTGGAGACCACAAGTAACATATTGTTGCCTCCCCCTGATATCTTCATGACTATACTTTTTGGAGGGAAAATCTTTCAGAGTGAGTGGATGATGTAGCCATAAATAGTTCCTTAGTTTAGTGAGTAATATATTTCCTGTGGGCGATCTCAATGTAAATCATAGAAATTTTCAAAGTCCACGTATCCAACAAAACTTGGGCTATTTCTAAGTTCATTTGAAAAGAATATGCCCATATATAGTGTCATGCGAAGATATCATCAAATATGGCTCACATCATCCCAAAGTGGTGGTGATGGAGCTAAGCTTTATCTGGAAAATACAATGTCCGGTCCAGTACACTTTCGAAAAATCATTTAAGTGTCCAATGGATAATCCACATAAAAATTCTTCTATACTTTCTTAGTATAAGCAAGAATCTCGTTGGCATAATGCTGGATCTTCAGGACAAGACAAATATTTCTTGAACTCTTCAGGAGTTTTAACCAAGTATTAACTCTTTAGGAGTTCTAATCAATTATCAACTCTTCATGAGTTGTAATGTGTTGCAACCATATCATAATTAATGTACTCACTGAGGTAATTTTTACATATTAGTATTTGTTCGGTTCATTTTTTACACATGATTTTTCATGTTATTCACCCACTATTTTGAGTTAGTTCTTGACATTTTATAGCTTTTTACTTCTTTTTTGTGTTTTCTTAGATTTTACCTTGGTTGTGATGAAAATGAGCTAAAAGTGCATTATTAGTTATAAATTCTGTTTTTGTTCATTTTCGTAGGTCAACTTCTTGGCCTGGGATCAACATGCTCTGGTGCTCGGATGAGGTCATGATCTTCATGAGACTTGTTCCAATGGATGTTAACTACAACATATCCAAATTTGAGCTCCATTGGACAAGTATTGCCTATCCAACCAATCCAGCATGTTACCACAGCTCTGGAAATCCGGATTTGGCCAGCTTTTACCTCCTTTGTGTCATCTTAATTTCTTGTTACCATAACTCTTGGTAACAAGGAATTACCTTTGTAAATGAGATATTTTCTGAAGCTTTTGGCATCTTTGTGAGGACAAAGCTTCATCATGGCAAGGGGACAAGGGCAAAGGCTTTAAGGAAAGTATGAGTTTTATATTATATTTGTGAGCTGGAAATTGATGGGCAATGGAAAGGAAAGTGCAATCAGATTTTGGGGGAGGTTTTGAACGTGGGTAGCCAATTCATTCTATGATTCTACACATTGAGAGCAGATTTTGGAGAGTTTGGAGCTAGGAGAAGCCAAGGTGCAGCCAAGCAAAGTGGAGAAGAAGGCTTCCACCATTGATGACCTTGAAGCTTTCATCATTTTCTCAAAATCTGTAAACTCTTTCTAATTTTATTTTGAATTTGTATTTGGAATAAGTATGAGCAACTAAACTCCATAGCTAGGGCTTAGGTTGAAGCCCTAAACATGATTACCTTATTGTTTTGATACTTGAGTGTATGAATTTCTAGATATTGTTGATGAATTCCAATTCACCAAATTAATCTATCCTTGATGTGTGTTTTTCCTTGGTTGGCCATCTTTGAAAGCATGCTTCTTGAGATTGTTGGGATTATGTGTATCTTCATGTTATCCTAAGCAATAAATGGATGAAGTAAGAATCATCCATGTGAATTGGTTTCTTGAATACCTAATGTAAACACCATGCTATTAGGATTCTTGTGATGTTCATATTCTCTTTGAACTTAATGGGTTCTCCTTGTAATTGAATCGAAGTACGAACCATACCTAGGTTCGGTTATGGGGAGGGCACAAGTATTGTAGCACGAACCATGCACTTTACGTATATTAGAGAGAATCAATGCGTCTTGAGCCACGACCCATGGTCTTGATTGCGAACATCTTCATCAACACATTTAGAGTTCATCACTTGAGTATTCATGAACTTTGGTAGAATTGTTTAGGGTGGATTCCGAAACCCTAGTGTTTGTTACATTTTAATTTCACAATTTGATAATTCATCTCTGCTATTCTCATTTAAATTCAAAGTCCATTTACTTTCATGCAATAGAAATAGGTCACTTGAACCAAACCAAAACCCCTCCTCCCCAATGTGTGTGTGAGTTGTGTGTTTGATACGTTGTGTGTCTTGTTTACTGAATTCTGTTTATTTTAGTAACTTTTTTGGACTTTTGGTCCGCGTTGTGTTCTTCCATTTTCTGTGCTGATTCCAACCGTATAAAGAACGTGAAATTTGGATAAACGGTTGGAAAGTTATAGGCAAAACACTGGACAGAGGTCGAAACTGGAAAAATAGAAAAACGAATCTGTCCAAATGGTGATAAAAGGGTGATAGAAAGTGCTGTTTGTGTTTTTCTCTAGTTTTCTTGTATTGTTTCATTTCTTTTACACTTCTTTACTCATTTTTAGTTTCCATTTTGCATTTGTGGTGTGTCAATTAAGTGTTCTTTACGTACTCAAATTAGAACTTATAGGAAGCCGACAAGTTCTTCGTGGGATCGACCCCGTACTTACATAATCTATACTTCGATAGATCCGTGCACTTGCGGGTATTTTTAATTGGTTGTTTGCACATTAATTTGTGTCCTCTTAGGAATGCAACAATTTTTGGCGCCGTTGCCGGGGAACTGGCACGGTTGCTTATCTGTTTTGTTTGAGTATGTTTAGAGTACTTAGTTTTATTTTTGTTTATTGATTGTTGTTTCATTTTATCTTGATTTGTTTTTGTTTCTTTTTCTTATAGGAACATCCGAGGAGTCACCTCCACCATCTCCAATGGCAGCCGCAACTGAAATTGTGGAACTTACTATGTAAGAATACTCCAATAAATTTGTGATGGAGGAAGCAAATGTTTTTGGCTCATTTCATAATGAGTTGCCTATGAATGAATATTTCCGACAAACATATAATCCGGATTGGAGAAATCATTCAAACTTCTGGTGGACCGACAATCCAAATTTTCAACAAGGGTCATATCAACCATATCAAGGCCAACATAATACTTGTCCACCTTATGGTCAACCCCAATATTATACTCCACCACCACTTAGTCAATCTCATCAACCACCTCAAGGACCAACTTTGGAAGAAATTGTTGCTTCAATGGTTAGAAACACAGATAATTTCATCATGCAGAGGAATGACACTCACATGCAGAGGAATGATACCCACATGCAGAAAATGAATAAGGCCATTGCCAATCTAGAAAATCAAGTGGGGCAAATTGCTATAGCTTTGAGTAAAAGGGAAGTTGGGATGATGCCTAACCAAACAGTGATACCAACCGGGCATGAGCATGTTCAAGCAGTTACCTTGAGAACTGGTAAGGTAATTGGTGAAATTGATGGTTCTAAAAATTTGATTCACAATGTTGATGACATGCAGGTTGAACAAGTGACTGAGCCTAAAGAAAAGGATGGAAGCAACAAAGAGAAAGATAAACAAGCAGCTTCTTCATCCGAATGGATCCCAAAGCATGAACTTGCAAGAAGGGCAAGAAAGGAGAAGGTAAGTCGTGAACCTACTGATGAAGATATCTTACATGCTCCTTTTCCTCACAGGTTGATGAGTTCTAGGAAAAATCAACATGCCAAGGACATATTGGAAACTTTCAAGCAAGTGCAAGTCAATATTCCTTCCTTGGATGCAAACAAGCTCAAGGAATGCGAAACTGTTGCATTAACGGAAGAGGTTTCTGCTGTTTTGCAAAGGAAGCTTCCTCCCAATTTGCAAGATCCAGGAAGTTTCACAATTCCTTGTATAGTTGGTGATAAATTGTTTGAGGAACCTTTAATTGATTTCGGTGCTTCAATTAATCTAATGCCATATTCTGTTTTTGAAGTACTAAAGGAAGACAAGCTGAACATCCATGTTCCAAGCACCAATCATATGTTCAATGTCACTCCTTCTACTCAAATGAGAAGGCCACCCGACCCTAAATATGTGCCTCCTCCATCTAATCCACGTATTGAAGAGCGCTTAAAATTGCTTTTGAAACCTACTCATGTGCATAAAAAGAAAAGAATACGAAATGGGTTGATTAGATGGCAAAGGGATTTGAAGAAACTTCATGTTCGGCACAAGGAGGCGATTGAGCCAAAACCCCCCAAGTGACCCAAGTATGTTGGAAGTCCGGCAAAAGACTTTAAACTTAGCGCTTCTTGGGAGGCAACCCAAGGTGAATAGAAGAAGTTTGTTTTCGTCCTAATCGCTTCAAAGTGGAGTTTCTCTAGACTCAAACTTACTTTTATTTTACTTTATTTATTTATTTTCCTTTTGAGTTAGGATTTCAATCTCCAATCAAGGTAATTTCGATTTTCTTGTTGTTTCTCTTTGTTTTTCTTACTTTTACTTTCCTTTACTTGTTTGTGTTTATATTTTGTTGTTAAGTTTGGGAAGTAGATTGCTTCATGATTGCACACACTGAACTTTGGCTCAAATGCTTATTTCATTCCATACATGTGATTCCAAACACAAACTTGAAAAAAAAAAAAAAAAAAAAAAAAAAAAAACATAAATTTCTCAATCACATGTTCATTGTTGCATTTTGCACCACCTGAGGCTTCTGCTAATTGCCTCTATCTGTTCTTGCTTGTAGAATCTGCAGCAGCTCTACATGATCATCATTCCTTTTTTGCAGCATCTCTACATGCTGGTTGGCACTGTAGAGCCGCTTCTGCAGGTCCGCCACCAGAGCTTTCAGGGCCGCCACCTCCTCACTCAGTGCCCCGCACTCTCGTGTTCTCGCCAGTAGGCGCATGCCCAAATTTGTGGCCGAGACCGCGTTGAGCACGGTTAGATTGTGGGACTCGTCCACTGCCATCCTGTCAGACCTCTGCGCCACATGCAGATGATCTGCAACTGTAAGTCTGCTGACAGTCATGCCTTCCGGCAGTACTGCCCTACACGGCACCGCCTCAGAGAAGTTTGAGGCCGAGCCATGGTGGTATGAGGAGTTTGGGAAGATAGGGTTTGGAGGAGCCCGTATCTGGGCATTTGGTGGTGCAAGCGACAACTCAAGGTTAAGGTCATCAACAAGCATATCTGGGGATGCCATTGATTTTTCTGTCTGGGCTTTTTGATGGTTTTTCTTGAGTTTGCAGGTTGAAATGCAGGATGCTCCTTCTTTCAACCGAGAAATGGTTTAAATAGACATATGCTCATAAGGGAGCCGACACCACTTTGCATTTCCTGCGCAATTTGCGGTTGCGTCCAGTTAAAAGGGGAAGCATTTCTACTTTCGCTTTGCTTTCTTTTCCTCCCTGTTTTCTGGTGCATTATGTTTTGATTTCTTTTTAGTTTGTCGTTTTTGTTTTATTTCAGTTGGGGAAGTGTGATTTGTGTCTTTTTCGTTTGTCGCATTCCTTTTATTCCGGTTTGGGAAGTGCGTTTTGTTTTTCTTCTTTGTCTTTTGCAACTTTCTTTTCTTTTATTTCCGGAAACGAGAAATTTAAAAATTAAAAAAAAAACAAAACAAAACAAAAAAAAACAAAAAAAAAAAACAAATACACGGAAAGGGCAAAGACAACCAGGCACACCACTAATACATTAGCAATTATTCTTTCACAGTGCTCGGTTTCTCGGTCATTGGACCTTTGAGTTTAGCCCTATGGCTATCCTCTTCCGGGGCTTCACGCACAGCCTCTTGGGGCTCATCACTCGAGCTCCCAAAGATCGCACTCTTAGCTTGAGCGTACCTACTCTCGCGATCTGTTTTCTTGCGTTTACCCGGTCGGTCTATGTCCTCCAGCTGCTTTCTCATGTCATGGGCATAAACACTTACCATCTTTGAGAGATTTTTGTTCTCTTCCCGCAACGCCTCCAGCTGGTGTCGATTCACCTCTAGTATCCTTGCCCTTTCTGTTTTTAAACTTTTAATAATACTCTGGCACTCTTCAACCATACTTCGCTCTGCCGCCAACTGACCTCTTAGCACCTCCACCTCATGGGACTTCGCAAGTAGGCGATGACCCACACTTGCGACTGTTGCAGTGCTTTGCACGCTTAGTGCCAGAGCATCGCTCACGACCCGGTTGTCATCCCTTGATCCCAGCACCCGTATATCCGTGGGAGTCACTAGATTTCTAGCAACTCCAAGGGCAACATCGTTGTCCAGCAGTATCGAGTCATTCACTGTCACGTGCCCCCGTGCAGAGGCAAAGTAGGGCATCCACACTGGTGCCACTGCTTGGCCCCGAGTCTGAGTCGGTGGAGCTAGGTTGAGATCCAACGAGAATGGGTAGGAAGAAGCCATTTGAACTTTCTTTTCTTTTGTTCTTTCTTTTCTCTGTTGTGTGTTTCTACGTTTGTGTGTTTTTCCCCAACTCTTTCTCTTCTTCTTTTATAGAGTTAGTTTCTTTGTAACCCTAGACACTGCGCTTCTGCGTTTTGCGCGGCCCTTACGGCCTATCCCCTTAGGTCACCTCACCTGGTCCCCAACCCCTTTAATTACAGTTCCGCCTTTCAGCGCTTTTGAGAAACGAAAGTCGTCACGCCTTCCTATGAAGCCAATAATTCTGGCTTGGGACCGTGAGAGAGACCTCTGCTTGTCGACACGTCTCTCACTTTGTATCCCGTGACTCACAGGTGCCGAGACATCGGGGCCCATTTTTTCTATTTTTCTGAGTTCTCGCTCTTTGTGCTTCTGACTTGGTTTCTTTGTCTTATTACTCTCTTCGCTTTTGGGCTTTCGTTTGGGTTGGGCTTTCATTTTGGTTTGTGCGTTTCTTTGGGTTGGATTTCTGCGTGCGTAGGGCTATTGTTAGGGCTTACTGTTTGGTTTTGTTTGGTGTTATTTTGTTTTGTTTTGTTTTGCAACTGTGTTGTAATTGTTTTTCTTGTGTGTTCTTGTATTTACTTGATTTATTCCCTTTATTTCTTGTTATAACATTGTTGATGCCTAAATTCTTTAACATTGAGGACAATGTTTATTTCTAAGTTTGGGAAGGGATAGCAAGTCTTTTTCGTTTCACTTAAATTCTTACTTTATTTTATTTTGTTTTCTTTTCTGTTTTGAGTCTTTTTGTTTTCAAGTCACTTTCCGGACATATATGATGAGATTGTGATGAATGTTTACATGACTTGATTGAAAATTTTGTATTAAAAATAAAAAATAAAAAAAAAATAAAAAAATAAAAAATTTGTTATTCACTAAATGGCATCGTTCTAGCATGATATGTTTGAAACCCTCTATGCACTTGCCATTTGTTTCATAATTCTCCAGTTGAGGGACTTGCATGATCCAAAGAATTGTATCAAGCATGAATTAGACTTGTATAACCATAAATAATGTGAGCTTTGAGCCTTTTGCTTCAATTCATGAGTGTTATACACGTATTCTTTTTTTTTCTTGTCATCCGAGTTGTTGTTTGATCTCATTATTCATTGACTTGGTTGAGCACTTAAAAGACATTCATTATTGTGCAATTTGATTACATGACATTTGAGAAATGATATTAAGGCCCTCTTTGGACCGTTTGTGCCTTTCAAGCTAACCCTATGCATGCGTAAGCATGATTTTCCATTGTTAACCACCTTGAGCCTATATGTATGCCTTTTCTTTCAAGTAACCAATTTTTACTTCTAGCCTTAGCCTGAAAAACAAGAATTTACCTTTCTAAGGAACTCGTGAGCTTTAATTTAGATGTGTTTTTCATGCTAAGTTTGGGAAGTTTGTTATTACATTTCAAAAAAAAAAAAAAAAACAAAAACAAAAACAAAAAGAAGAGTACTTCACTCAAAGGGTGAAAGAAAAGAGAAAAGTTGTGGTGGCAATGGTTTCAAATTCAATTTCATGTTTCTTGGTTGTTCGAATGGAAGGAAGGAGTGTGAATCATAATTAGTGGAGGTATAAGGCTTTGTGGTCTATTTGATCACCTAAAAAAACATGAATGAAAATCTCAAGCGTGATGTTTCAAAGTCTTTTAGTCAACGATTATATGCTCTTACATTGTGAGTTCCTTGGACTTTGTTGTATCCATATCCTTCATTTCTCACTCACCTTACACCCTTAGCCCCATTACAACCTATAATAAAGACCTAAATTGATCCTAAATGTCATGTGGTTGAATTGTACACATTCTGCTTTTAAGTGTTTGGCATCCTTCTTGAGATCATATTCATGCATGTTTTTCATCTTGCCAATTGTGAGTTAAGTCCCGTATGGTTTAACTCTATTCTCATATTTACTATTGAGTGATGCATTGTACCCCTCTTCCGAGTGATTCATTTGTGAGAGGACAACTTTTGTGAGATTTGAAGTTACATTTGTGCTTGGTATGATTTTTGAAGTTGTGTGAAAACTGAAATTGGAGAATGAGTTCCATTTGGCCATCACACTACTACACTTTGAACATGTTGTGTTCTGAACTTTGCTGCCTTGTGAATAATGTCTAAACTGAGTTTTTCTTGTGAAAACTTTTGAGTCGTTTGCATGAGTCGCTCTCTCTTTGGAAAGTGTTCGGAAAGTTTGTTTCGAGTCTTGTTTTAGTTTCTGTTTTGCTCGAGGACTAGCAAAAGATAAGTTTGGGAAGTTTGTTCGGTTCATTTTTTACACATGATTTTTCATGTTATTCACCCACTATTTTGAGTTAGTTCTTGACATTTTATAGCTTTTTACTTCTTTTTTGTGTTTTCTTAGATTTTACCTTGGTTGTGATGAAAATGAGCTAAAAGTGCATTATTAGTTATAAATTCTGTTTTTGTTCATTTTCGTAGGTCAACTTCTTGGCCTGGGATCAACATGCTCTGGTGCTCGGATGAGGTCATGATCTTCATGAGACTTGTTCCAATGGATGTTAACTACAACATATCCAAATTTGAGCTCCATTGGACAAGTATTGCCTATCCAACCAATCCAGCATGTTACCACAGCTCTGGAAATCCGGATTTGGCCAGCTTTTACCTCCTTTGTGTCATCTTAATTTCTTGTTACCATAACTCTTGGTAACAAGGAATTACCTTTGTAAATGAGATATTTTCTGAAGCTTTTGGCATCTTTGTGAGGACAAAGCTTCATCATGGCAAGGGGACAAGGGCAAAGGCTTTAAGGAAAGTATGAGTTTTATATTATATTTGTGAGCTGGAAATTGATGGGCAATGGAAAGGAAAGTGCAATCAGATTTTGGGGGAGGTTTTGAACGTGGGTAGCCAATTCATTCTATGATTCTACACATTGAGAGCAGATTTTGGAGAGTTTGGAGCTAGGAGAAGCCAAGGTGCAGCCAAGCAAAGTGGAGAAGAAGGCTTCCACCATTGATGACCTTGAAGCTTTCATCATTTTCTCAAAATCTGTAAACTCTTTCTAATTTTATTTTGAATTTGTATTTGGAATAAGTATGAGCAACTAAACTCCATAGCTAGGGCTTAGGTTGAAGCCCTAAACATGATTACCTTATTGTTTTGATACTTGAGTGTATGAATTTCTAGATATTGTTGATGAATTCCAATTCACCAAATTAATCTATCCTTGATGTGTGTTTTTCCTTGGTTGGCCATCTTTGAAAGCATGCTTCTTGAGATTGTTGGGATTATGTGTATCTTCATGTTATCCTAAGCAATAAATGGATGAAGTAAGAATCATCCATGTGAATTGGTTTCTTGAATACCTAATGTAAACACCATGCTATTAGGATTCTTGTGATGTTCATATTCTCTTTGAACTTAATGGGTTCTCCTTGTAATTGAATCGAAGTACGAACCATACCTAGGTTCGGTTATGGGGAGGGCACAAGTATTGTAGCACGAACCATGCACTTTACGTATATTAGAGAGAATCAATGCGTCTTGAGCCACGACCCATGGTCTTGATTGCGAACATCTTCATCAACACATTTAGAGTTCATCACTTGAGTATTCATGAACTTTGGTAGAATTGTTTAGGGTGGATTCCGAAACCCTAGTGTTTGTTACATTTTAATTTCACAATTTGATAATTCATCTCTGCTATTCTCATTTAAATTCAAAGTCCATTTACTTTCATGCAATAGAAATAGGTCACTTGAACCAAACCAAAACCCCTCCTCCCCAATGTGTGTGTGAGTTGTGTGTTTGATACGTTGTGTGTCTTGTTTACTGAATTCTGTTTATTTTAGTAACTTTTTTGGACTTTTGGTCCGCGTTGTGTTCTTCCATTTTCTGTGCTGATTCCAACCGTATAAAGAACGTGAAATTTGGATAAACGGTTGGAAAGTTATAGGCAAAACACTGGACAGAGGTCGAAACTGGAAAAATAGAAAAACGAATCTGTCCAAATGGTGATAAAAGGGTGATAGAAAGTGCTGTTTGTGTTTTTCTCTAGTTTTCTTGTATTGTTTCATTTCTTTTACACTTCTTTACTCATTTTTAGTTTCCATTTTGCATTTGTGGTGTGTCAATTAAGTGTTCTTTACGTACTCAAATTAGAACTTATAGGAAGCCGACAAGTTCTTCGTGGGATCGACCCCGTACTTACATAATCTATACTTCGATAGATCCGTGCACTTGCGGGTATTTTTAATTGGTTGTTTGCACATTAATTTGTGTCCTCTTAGGAATGCAACAGTATTGAGTACAAAATTTGTGCTTCAGGCACATGTCCTTCACGAACTTCATGCAATTTCAATCCTCCAACTATTTTATTTAAGAGATTACACTTTATGACACATCAAATAATTTTAACCTAGCTATGTATACATCTTTAGGGAATCGCTTATGGCCATATGCTTTGTGCATTTAATAACCCTTAAAGACAACATGTCGGTCTCCGTAAATGTGCAATAAGAAGGCATTGTTACATCTGTAAACATGGAGAACCTCAACATTCCTTGTTTCTACTAGAAACATTATGTCTTATAAAGTGAGTATATTCTTCTTTATTCATCCTTTGAAGTATATCCTAATTTTATTCAATTCATCCTAGGGAACTGTAGGTCCCTTTTATATACAATGACGGGTTGCCCAAAATGGTTACTATTCATGCATATGGTACTATTCATCAATTTTCACATATATGGTCACTATTCATAATACACTTGCCAGTACATTTACTATTCATGTGTACGGCTCACATATACGGTACTGTTACATTATCAAGGAACTTCAAGTCCTTATTTACATGTCAAGGATCAGGGATCTTCAAGTCCGATCACTTGTTTACAAATATAGTATTGGAGAGATTGTCAACTCTCATATTATTATCATCATTAAGAATTTTTAGGTCATTATGTAGTTGTATGATGGGACATAAAGTATATAAGTAAGACCGAGAGTGTAACAACCCGGTCCTAAATTAATAGTTAAATATTAAATTATTCAGAAAAAGGACAATTTTACCCCAAGAATGATTAAATAATTAAAATAAGAGGAAATAAGTTTAAATGAGAAAATAAATTGAAATAAATAATACAATAAAATGATTTGAATTAATTAAGGTTTTGAAAAGTAATATATTATTTAATATTAAGAAGGGGCAAAAAGGTCATTTTAAGTTCGAGAAGGAATTTGGAAATTTCAATTGGACCGTTGACGCAGAGCACATCGAGACGAATCCGTAGACACGTAGTGGGCTCGAATCGGAGTTGTAACGAAGAAATGGCGATCAAGAATAGGCCAGTGGCATAATCGTAAATATTTCAAAGTTTAGATTTTTTAAAAACCCAGAATTTCTTCATTTGGGCAGCACGATCAGCTACTTACGGCCACTTTTTGGCCATAGTCCAAGAACAAAAGTGGTTCCAAATTAGGTGTTTTACCTAGTGTAGGAGTTTGGGTTGGCAGTTTGGAGAATTTCCGGCTGCCAGAATTTACTTTGCACACCCACACGCTGCCGGCGCGTGGGCGGCCCGGGGGCCAGGTGTCTGTTCGGTTCATTTTTACACATGATTTTTCATGTTATTCACCTATTATTTTGAGTTAGTTCTTGACATTTTATAGCTTTTTACTTCTTTTTTGTGTTTTCTTAGATTTTACCTTGGTTAGAATGAAAATGAGCTAAAAGTGCATTATTGGTTATAAATTCTGATTTTGTTCATTTTCGTAGATCAACTTCTTGGCCTTGGATCAGCATGCTCCAATGCTCGGATGAGGTGAAGATCTTCATGAAACTTGTTCCAATGGATGTTAACTACAACATATCCAAATTTGAGCTCCATTGGACAAGTTTAGCCTATCCAACTGATCCTATATGTTACAGCAGCTCTGGAAATCCGAAGTAGGCCAGTTTTTTACCTCCATAATGTTATCTTGATTCTTCTTGTTACCATAACACTTGGTAACAAGAAATTACTTTGGTTGAGAGATATTATCTGAAACAAAGAGCATCTTGGTGAAGACAATAACAAAAGAGCCCATCATGGCAAGGAGACAAGGCTTAAGGCTTTAACAAAAGTAATTGTTTTATATTAAAAGATATTTTGGAAAAGCTGGAAAGGAGGAGAGAGGAGTGCAAAGAGCATCAGCCATTGAAAGCATTCGATCAATTCCAAACTTTGCAGAGATTTTGAGAGCTAGAGAGCAAGAAGGAGGAGAGCAAGGAGCAACTAAGGGGAGGGAAGAATGGCATAACAATTAGAGAGAACCTTGGGGAGCCTTGAGGCAAGGATCCAAGGGGTTGAAGATGCATTCTCTTTCTCCTCTTTGTTCTTAGTTTCTTTCATTTTATTTGTTTCTTGTAATTTCTTAGTTTCAATGTAACTTCTTATTTAGCTAGGGCTTAGGTTGAAGCCCTAAACATGAAAACCTTATTGTTTTGATGCTTGAGTGTATGAATTTATAGATATTGTTGATGAATTCCAATTCACCAAATTAATCTATCCTTGATGTATGTTCTTTTTTGATTGATCACCTTTGAAAGCATGCTTCTTGAGGTTGTTGGGATTATGTGTATCTTCATGTTATCCTAAGCAATAAATGGATGAAGTAAGAATCATCCATGTGAATTGGTTTCTTGAATACCTAATGTAAACACCATGCTATTAGGATTCTTGTGATGTTCATATTCTCTTTGAACTTAATGGGTTTTTCTTGTAATTGAATCAAAGTACTAAGCACACCTAGATTCGATTATAGGGAAGGCACAAGTATTGTAGCACTCGTACTGCACTTTACGTACATTAGAGAGAATCAATGCGTCTTGAGCCACTCGTACTGGTCTTGATTGCGAACATCTTCAACAACACGTTTAGAGTTCATCACTTGAGTATTCATGAACTTGGGTAGAATTGTTTAGGGTGGATTCCGAAACCCTAGTGTTTGTTATATTTTGATTCCACTTTTTGATAATTCATCTCTGCCATTCTCATTTAATTTCAAGGTCCATTTACTTTCATGCAATAGAAATAGGTCACTTCAAACAAATCAAAACCCCCCCCCCCCAATGTGTGTGTGAGTTGCGTGTTTGACACGTTATGTGTCTTTGTTACTGAATTTTATTTGTTTTTCGTAACTGTTTTGGACTTTTGGTCCGCGTTGTGTTCTTCGTTTTTGTGTGCTGAATCCAACCGTATAAAGAACGTGAAATTTGGATAAACGGTTGGAAAGTTATAGGCAAAACACTGGACAGAGGTCGAAACTGGAAAAACAGAGAAACGAATCTGCCCAAAAACGACCGGTCGTCACTGTTCACGACCGGTCATCATTGTTCACTTTCACTCTTCACATGTGATAAATAGGTGATAAAAGGGTGATAGAAAGTGCTGTTTCTGTTTTTCTTTGGTTTCTTGTGTTGTTTCATTTCTTTTACATTTCTTTACTCATTTTTAGTTTCCAATTTGCATTTGGGCATTTGTGGTGTGTTAAATTAGTGTTCTTTACGTACTCAAACTAGAACTTATAGGAAGCCGACAAGTTCTTCGTGGGATCGACCCCGTACTTACATAATCTTTACTTTATTAGATTCGTGCACTTGCGGGTATTTTTAATTGGTTGTTTGCACATTAATTTGTGTCCTTTTAGGAATGCAACAGTGTCGGGGACCACTCTTGGTCCTAGAATGATCCTCATGTCCTCACGATCGCGTAGGAATTTGCGGATTTCGATTCGGACAATGTTTGAACCCCGAACGGACCTCACTTATTGCGCGATTTTCGAGTTCAATATGTTTGGACCGTTGGATCGTAGTCAAACTGAAATATGTTGATCTAGGTGATTCCAGGATCGTGTGGGATTTGATGGATCATGAATCGGAGTCCTGGATACTCCGAAAATGCCAACCCTAGGGCTAGGATTATAGAAAACTATTCGTCCGTCTGATCGCACGATCGTGATTAATCTGATTGTTCGATTCGGACCTAATTCTTAGGATGTAGTTATTAAAATAGGTGGAACCTATAGGAACTCCTAGATGAGAAATCGGAGGTCGTGGGCCCCGCGGGCCCCGTTGACCAAGTTTAAGCAGTTAGACCCCTCGTTTGACGGTTAACCTTCCGAGGTAGTTATATCCCTTGAGAAGTGTTAGAATGAGCTTGTAGACGAGTCCTGACCGAAAATTGAGTTATATGGATCATTTCATGGATTTATGTGATTATGGAAGGGCTATACATAATATATATAATTTCGGATAATTGATATTTAGATAATCATGTGTTTTTGATCGCTAATGGTATGTATTTTCATTAGTTCAATTTTGAGGCTTTAGTATAGTGTTTAACGGTGCTTCTAAATATTATATCTGAGATATGAAAACTATGCATTATAGGAAATGATGAGATCTCTAAGGGTAGTGGGTAGTGAATTATGTATTTAGTTATTTATTTACTGATTGAGTTATCCATTACTCTTAAAGATTATAATTTTAGTTTCAGAACGATTCGTTAATGGGATTTTGCCATAATTAATAAATTAGCTAAATATCTAAATAGTTTGTGAAATAAGAGGAATTTCAAGATAAGTTTCAGATATGATGTTGTTTTCAAACCCACCACAGGAGTACCCCCTAGTTGCCTTGAAACAATTGTCATTCATAAATAATGCCCCACGAGTTCGGGGACGCCTAAACTGTGTGGTGCGAGGAACGCGGCTCAGGCTGACCAATGGTCTCCTGAGACCTGCGAGGAACACGGCTCAGGCTGACTTATGGTCCCCCGAAACATGCGAGGAGCGCATCTCGAATTGACTTGGTGTCTCCGAGGCCTGCAAGGAACGCGGCTCGGTTAACTTTGTGTTTCCGAGGTTTGCGAGGATGGAATTGACGGATCAGGAATGGGGGTACGCCTAGGTGGAGAGAATTTAAGTTTTGAGATGCCTTTAAACTAAAATGGAGGAGTTTATACAGTACCATTTGAATACGAACTATTTCGAGGAATGCAGATCAGGTTGACTAAACGTCCCCTGAATCCTGCGAGGGTTGCAGCTCGGGCGACCTTGTGTTATCGAGACCTGCAAGGACGTGTCACGAACTAAGACACGAGGAAATGACAGATAATGATAGACACTTCCAGGTGAAAGATGAATGTTTGTTTTACAATGTTTTTAACTGGTGTGAAGACGTATGCAAACGTATGAAGGAATATATAAATATAAATGAACATATTTGATTTCTGTACAAGCATAACAAGAACAGTATAAAAAGTGAAAGAACTATGTGTGGCTTGATCCCTGGTTAAGGGTACGTAGGCAACCTAAAATTAAAAGAAAAATTAGATAATGGATCCTAGTTTTTGAAACACAACTATCCATTATCTTTTTTAATTCTAAAATAAATTTAAATTTTTTTAAAAAAAGCCTCTTCGCACGTGCTTCCCACGCGTGTGAAGAGGCTAGTATATATAATATATCATAGACTAATATATTATTAAACTAATATATAGAAGTATGGCTAGAAAGATTCTAGCAATCATACTAAGGGTTAGTTTGGTATTGCAGTGTTTTTAAAAAAAAAACTGCTTATGCTGTGCTGCAAGAATAAACAGCTGTGAAACGAAGTAGCTAAGTGTTGTCAAAAAAAGTAGGGCAAATATTCAATTATGCTAAGATAAGCTCATATTATTATTCTTCTCAAATATGGAGGTATTTATACAAGTACAAAGATGTGTAAACCCTAAATAAAATAGGAAATATATCTAAATTACAATAGGAAGTCAATCTCTATTAATAATTGGTAAGTAACCAAAATTCTAATGAAATAAGGAACCAAAATCCTAAATAAGTAAGGACTCGCCAACACTCCCCCTCAAGTTGGGCAAAGATATTTCGCACGCCCAACTTGACAAGCGAGTCACAGAACACCATACTTGAGAAGCACCAATTGTAGAGAAGGTCTTTTTGTCAACCACGAGTGAAACAAGTGACAAACTAAAGTAGAGTTTGCAGCGGAAACACAAGAGCAAACCCTAAAAAATAGGGCACATAGCAGAACACAGAAACCTTATGAGCACGGCAGCAGATAAGGCAGAACACAAAAGCCCTGTGAGAACGGCAATAGATAAGGCAGAAACCAAACTCTAAAAATAGGGTAAGGCAAGGTAAGGCAAATAAAGGCCAAGCAAAGGCAAGGAGGCAAGGCATGGCAAAGAAAGCCCATATAGGGCAACAAAACCCTAAAAATAAGGTAAGGCACGACAAAGGCAAGAGGTCAACGGGCATGGCAACAAAACCCTAACAAATAGGGTAAGGCAAGGCAAAGAAAGTCAAGAGCAAAGGCAAGGTCAACGGGCATGACCACAGCGGAAACACACCAGCAAAGGCATGAGCAACAATACTGGCACCAACAAGAGCAACAAGGCAGAGACATAACATGCATCATCAACAGCGATACAAGGCATTGGCACCAGCAACAGCAGAGACAACTTCTCTTCACTCCTCTTCTCCCCCTGAAGAGAAGGGGTCGATGGAGCCATATGATCAATGGTACTTGAGAAACATGCACTGACTAACACTGAGATGTAGCAGAATCATCCATGGCAGATAGGTGGTTAAATTGTAGCGGAATAGATGAGCAGCGGTGTCACTCCCCCTCAAATCCGACGATGTATGAGAGTCGAGATTTGGAGAAAGTAACACCCAAATAAAGTTGCAACACTCCCCCTCAAATCCGACACTGGTAAAGGGTCGAGATTTGGAAGAAGAGAAATTGAAATAATAGTAAAGAGACTCAAACATGCCAGTCTCGTGGCAGAAACAAATGCAAGAGGGGAAGGTGGTAGCATACGGTTGTCCCATGAAGAAAAAACATAAGAAAATGAAAATAGTAAGGGAGGAAACCCAGCAAATCATGAACAGAGAGAAAAACAAAGATAAGGTGCTCAAAACTGAGAAGCGGAAAGGCAACTCAAGAGAGTTGCCGAAGAAGACAGAGACCAGAAGAACAGTCAAAGGAAAGGCTCGGTGAGCGGTGACGAGGCTCGCGGAGGAAAGCAACAGCTCGGTGAGCGGTGACGAGGCTCATGGAGTAAAGCAACGGCTCGATGAGTGGTGACGAGACTCACGGGGTAAAGAGACTTGTTATGAAGTTTCAAAGATAGAGAAGCTGAGATATCAAGAAAGACCATCTGGCATACAAAGATGAAAAAATAAAAGTTTTGGAACAGTAGCAAAGAAGCATGTGAAGGCTAGGTGCGGTGAAAATACATATGAGAGGATGAACAAAAGATGGTGACTTTACAAGATGAAGACCCATGATGGGTTAGGAATGAGGAGTGCCAACGACTCTCAATTTGGCAGAGGTTATCACAGGATCGGAACTAGGCTCTTGATACCATGTCAAACAAAGTAGGGCAAATATTCAGTTATGCTAAGATAAGCTCATATTATTATTCTTCTCCAATATGGAGGTATTTTATACAAGTACAAAGATGTGTTAACCCTAAATAAAATAGGAAATATATCTAAATTACAATAGGAAGTAAATCTCTATTACAATAGGATTAAATAATAATTGGTAAGTAACCAAAATTCTAATGAAATAAGGAATCAAAATCCTAAATAAGTAAGGACTCGCCAACAAGTGTTTGGTAATCTATATTTCTAAAAGTGCTGTGAATATAAAATGTGTTTGGTAAATATTTTTGTAGAAGTGCTGTTACTATGTATAATGACCAAAAAGGGTATGATACCAAAAATGTTATTTATGTTTTTCATACAAGACAAGAAAAGGGGGTTTTTCTTTATTTTTTTTCCCTCCCTGTTCTCTTGATCCTTCTTCTCTCTTCTTCTTCATCTCTCATCTTTTTCTATGTAAACAACCAAAAGTTAGAAAGAAAGAAAAAAAAACCAAAAAAAAAAAAAAAAACAAACCAAAACCAGGCCAAAGAAATCAACAACAACGAAAACAAATTTGCAACCCAAATATGCATCAAAGCTTTGGACACAAACCCTCATCAAAGGTTTTTTTTCCAGATCTGCAATCCTGTCACTGGTTGATGAGGAATCAAATCTGCAATAATTGGTTTTCCCCCATTGATTCCCATTTCAAACATTTTATTCCTTCTCTTGTGGTTGTTCCACATCCCTCCCTCACTCCACTCCCTACACACCAAACCGCAGCCCCACATAAAAACCCAGCAAACCACTCTCTCTCTCTCTGTACCAAAAATCCTGCCATAACACAACCACATCTCATACGGACCAGGGGAGGTTATGGCGAGGTGGTGAATTTGGGACTGTGGTGGGTTTGAAAGTGGAATAGAAAGTGAGGATAAGGGATGTCATTTGCTAAAATAAATGGGGGGTATTATGGGTATTTTGAATGTTTCATTAATTACTCCGCATGCTTCTCAAAATTATATTTTAATGCTTACAGGATGAAGAAAAAATTAAAAGGAGTTCGTAGGATTTTTTTTCGTACATTTAATAATTTTTTATGAATTTATTACGATTTTTGGAAGTTAAAGCATCGAAAAATAGTAATTAATGGAAGAGAATGACAAGTGGAAGAACCTGAATGGTGCATCATTAATACTTCAGACGGGTGTCATTCTCGCGTAGCACCGCGAGTCTTCAGTGCTGCTACTTGTCATTCTCTTCCATTTATGACTATTTTTCCAATGCTTTAACTTCAAAAAATCATAATAAATCAGAAAAATACACCAACAAATCCTACGAAATCATTGCAACATTTTCTTCGTCTTTTAATTTTTAAAATAAAACTTTGACTTATATAAAATTCAAATAATTTCTCAAACTCAAGTTTGTTTCTCTACAAACTATAACACTAAGTCGAAGATCACTAGTCTTCATCACTATAACTCTTCCTCCAATTATTACTTCAAATTTCCCGAAGTAAAATTTTTATTTTCACACATAAGATCGAAGATAATGTTGCAAGGAATTCGCAGAAATTTTCAGTGTATTTTTCTGATATTTTTTTAATGATTTTTCATGAATTTTTTTATGATAAACTCACAAAAATCATTAAAAATAATGTCGCAAAGAATTTTTAGAAACTTTCGGTTCGTTTTTTTTTTACTTTTAATTAATTTTTTGTGAATCTTTAAGTGAAATCAACAAAAATGAAACTTTAATGACACATGGCGCTTCGGGATAGTGACACATGTTGGAAACCCTGACGGCGCAACCATCAGGCACTGCCATGTGTCATTCTCTTCCATTCATTGTTATTTTCCAATGCTTTAATTTCCAAAAATCATAATAAATTCGTAAAAAATCTCCTAAAATTACCAAAAATATGTCACGAACATTTTCTTCATCTTTTCAGTTGTAAAATATAAAATTGACACATAAAAAAATTAAATAATTTCTCAAACTCAAGTTTTTTCATATACTACCTATAACACTAAGTTGAAGATCATTCCTCTTCCTCACTACAACTCTTCCTCCAATTATTACTGCGAATTTTCCAAGGTCAAATTTAGATTTTCACATATTATAGTTGAAGATAATGTCGCAAGGAGTTTTTAGAAATTATCGATGCATTTTTCTGATTTTTAATTAATTGTTTGTGATTTTTTAAAGTCAAATAAACAAAAATGAAACTTTAATGACACATGGCTCTATGAGATAGTGGCACCCGTCAAGAACTTTGATGACGCAGCCATCAAGCGCTGCCATGTGTCATTCTCTTCCATTTATTACTATTTTCGAATTCTTTAACTTCCAAAAATCATAATAAATTCGTAACAAATCTGAAAATTTTACCAAAAAATGTCACGAACTCATTGTCGAAGATAATGTTGGTGTATTTCTTGATTTTTTAATTTTTTAATTATTTATGAATTTTTTTATAGGTAAACGCACAAAAATGATACTTTAATGACACGTGGCGCAAAGGTGAGTGACACCGATAAGAAGCACTAACCCGTCATGTGTTTCCTTTTTCTGTGTTACGTAAAAAAATTCACAAAAAATTAATAAAACTCATAAAAATACACCAAATATTTCTACGAACTCCTTGCAACATTATGTTCGACTATAATGCACGAACATCCAAATTTGACTTTAGGAAATTTGTACTAATAATTGGAGGAAGAGTTGTGTTGAGGAAGAGTAAAGATCTTAAACTTAGTGTTATAGTTATTATAGCAACAAACTTGAGTTCGAGATACTATTTGAAATTTTTTATAGGTCAATTATATTTTAAAGCTTAAAAGATGAAGAGAAAGTAGTTCGGGGTGTTTTTCTGATTTTTTTTATTAATTTTTTAATTAAAATTTTAATCTTAAAAGGAGCATCGTGAAAGCATAAGATATATGTTTCATACAGGCATCATGCATGCTTCATTATGGGTTCAACAATGCGTCATTCTAGGTAATAGAATAAAATCTTAACATAAACAATATAAAAAAGAAACATTTATTACATATGGCGCTATGGAAGGACACACGTAAAAAAAAACCTGACATCATATTCTTCCATTGCCATGTGTCATTATGTTCAGTTTATTTATATATTTTCTACGCCTAAATGTCAAAAATTCGTAATAAATGCAGTAAATGGGAGAGAATGACAAGTTGAAGCCTCTGGAGGTTGCATCGTCAGTGCTTCTCACTGGTGTCACTCTTCGTGGCGAGATAAACTCTCATGTAACGTGAATAACAATTTTTGCTATTTCCGGCCAATAAAGCAATGACACGCATAATAACTTTTCCACGTGTTATTGTGTTATTAGTCGGGGATAGCAAAAGAATGCTATCCCCTTTACAGGTAAGTGTTTTTTGCTTCGTAGCACCGCGTGTCATTAAAGCTTACTTTTTGTGTGTTTACCTTAAAAAGTTCACAAAAAATTAATTAAAAATCAGAAAAATAAATGTGCCAGGACAAGATGCAACTTAAGTTGCTCTTTTAATCCAGCCATCCAATTTTATCCAACGGCTGCGATCTGTCCTCATTTAAGTTCCTCAATTAAGGTTTCTCAAGAGAGACTCACTTAGGGATGGCAAAAATTCCCGCCGGGTCGGGTCCCCGTCGGGTACCCGCCCCTAACGGGGGAAGATTTCGGGGAAAATCGGGGGCGGGTATGGGGATCCCCGAATTTTAAAAATCCCCAATTGGAGATGGGCCGGGGATGGTATCGTTCTCCCCATCCCCGAACCCGGCCCGATTAGTGATATATATAATTTTTTTAATTATGAATATAGAATTTAGAATATATATTTCAATAAAGCAATAGGAAACAATTCATGATTTTCTCGGTTGGCCAAGAAACATATGAAAATTGTTTTTTTATGTGTTCTCCCCGTTATTAGAACCTCCTTCCATTCCATATTGTCTGATGTAGCTACGCTGCTGGTGCTATAGTGCTACTAGTTTTTTTTTGTTTTCTTGTTCTTTTATTTTCGTAGGTCTTTAATGTATTTTGTTGTTGTTAATTTTAGTAGTAAAATAAGAATTTTGTGACAAAGTGCTACTAGTATTTTTTGTTTTCTTGATCTTTTATTTTCGTAGGTCTTTAATGTATTTTTGTTGTTGTTAATTTTAGTAGTAAAATAAGAATTTTGCGACAAAATATTTAGTTTTGATTGTGGAATATATGATTTCTATTAGTTTGTCAAATTGTTTATATGATTTTAAGTAGTTGAGTTGAATTTTATGGTTTAATTGAATGTAATTGAGTTTATTTTTTTTTTTGTCAAAATTGAGTGTAGTATATTTTTAATAAATAAAAACCGGGGAATCGGAGCGGGTTTGGGAGACAACCCCCCGACGGGGACGGGGATGGGGATTCCCTGAAATTTCTTATTGGGGATTGGGGCGGGTACGGGTGAGGGGGGGAACGGGGACGGGTATGGCTACCATACCCGTCCCCGAACCGGCCCGTTGCCATCCCTAGACACACTCATTTGGATTTGGAATTAGTTGGGACTTGGGCCTACTGGGTTTATTGCGCCTGGCCCAGAATTTTCGAGATGCCCTTCTTTATGTCCCCTAGGGTTTTGCTGCTCCAGAACCAGAATTGTCGCCTCATCGAGTCTCCATTCTTCCATAGGGTTTGTCGTCTCTCAATTCTCGATTCCTAGTCGTCTGTCCTCAATCGATTCTCCATGAACTCCTTACTCTCTGAGTATGTTCACTCTCGCAAGAGGGTCCGGGATCTAACTGTTGAGCGAGATGAGGGTTTGGCGACAATAAATCGCTATGTTGTCGATCCGAAGCATGTCCTTCATCCTTTTATATTCATTACCATGAGGCGGCAAGTGGATGCGCTCGTTTACCGCAAGAGCATCCAAGATTCCTTTAAACCATCCTCCATTATGATCAGAACAGGCGAGAATGACCGTGATTTACTTGATGCGGTGACAGCAGTCCGTCTGGGCTGCAGTGTGAGAATTGCATCAAGTCCGGTGCGCCATCGGACCACCAAGGATTACCGCAAGTACCAATCACTGTACTTTGCGTGGAGGGTTTCTGTGTTGGCTGTGGAAGAAGAGTACCGACGATGTGAGCAGCTCTACAAGAGGTTCCGTGATGTGAACATGGTCAAGGTATCCAACGGAGATGAACTGAGTGTCTTGATCGATGTTAAAAACAGTGGTGGTTGGAGGGCGAACACTGTCGTCATACCTACCTCGGATGCTTTTGCAAATGGTTTATCTCTGGAGCAAGATATTGGGGAAGCAGGATTTGTATTTCTGCTTGGGGACCAGTAAGTATCATATACTTTTCAATTGTTTTGTTTTCTTAGAATTGTTTTCCTAATTCATCTTCATTTAATCTCTTTTTATGTTTTGTGATTATTATAATTTTTGGGCATAAAATAGCGAATTCATATCTAACCTGATGGCATTGGCATTATTATTTGAGTTTTATTTAATGGTTGATAAATTCTTTTTGGACAAATTATTTAGTCCTCCCTGCCATTTACATGTTATTGTTGATAAAAGTTACAATGTTTGCATCTTTTCTCTTTCCTAAATGTATGACTCGAATTGAAATTGTACTTTGTTTGCCTTTACAGTGCTGATGCTCAATAGAAGAATTCTCAATAGAAGAAGGGAGTACATAGCAAGCTTTTGATGTACTTGCGGATATAGATAGATCCTGCCTGTTTTTGAAACTTTTAACAGGCATAGTTCAGACTTTTGTGTATGGTTGTCGGTTTAGTAAGAGGAAACTCTCAGACGAATTTAAGAGTTCCCCCAACTTTTAAATGACTGGTGTTTACAGTTAAAAGTTACAACGTTTGCATCTTTTTCGTTTAACTTCCTTCATGAAGTGGTTTCTCTCTTTCTCTGTTCAAAATTGGGTTGTTGTGTGCCAGTCGAGTCTTACTTTCGTGTGCTGAATGTTCTAACCTTTCTTTTCACTTTCTGGAGATGTGTTCATCAGTTCTTGTCTTAATTCAAGGAAGGCAAACTAGACAAAAAGAGACAAGTGCACACAAAAACCAAAACCATTTTCACTCCAATTATATTACATTTGGTTACATCAGAAATCAAGAGGGAAACCAAAGCAAAGAAGATAAAAATGAACTTAATTCTATGCTATACCTTTGCACACCAAAAAACGATAAACAGGAATCCATGTGAACCGGTTAATCCTCTCTCTCTCTCTCTCTCTCTCTCTCTCTCTCTCTGTGTTTACTTTTCAATGTATCCTCTAGCTGAATATATAGGCGAGGTGCCAATGTATACTTGCTGTCTTACACTCTGAATGACTAAGGATTTAGCAGGTTCTGTACAACTGGTAAATCAGAGGCCAAAAAATGGAACACACCAAGACAAACTAAAGAATGACACACCAAGCACACAGGATGTGAGTACCGAATAGGAACTCCGAGGGTGGTAACTATTCTGAGGGACAAAAGAATGCAGAATACTTTGTTAGATTCTTTTGGAAATGCTGAATGCACCGTAACATTCTAGATCTTGGTTTTGGGAAGCAGACCTTAACCCGCCTTTTGGTAAAATTTCAGGCTGGAATGGCTGCAATCCATAGAGGAAAGGAATTCAAAAAGAACATGAACTCAATAGGCAAGGCAACTAAGCCATGTAAAATTTCTATGTATGTATAAGGTGGATAAAAAGGGCTGGTTGATTATAAGGGCCGACTAAAATGACCCAGATGAGGATACGCATGAGGAAGCTTGCTTTGAAAACAAGGTCCGTATCATCTCATTGTGTAATGCTTCGTGTCCATGTGATAAATGTCTACTTCATCTAATAATTATGTTTTTAAAATTAAAAAAATTGTCCGAAAAGTGATTTTACCTTTTTAATGTTGATATTAAAGAAGTTGTATTGAGCCATACTATTGATGCAATTTGTTGTGTTCTATACCAGGGAGAAAATAATGACGACACCAAGGAAAGAGAAAAAGAGAGAGGCTAGAAGAGAGGAAAAGGCTGAAAAAGCTGCAGTGTTGGATAAGGTTTTAACTTAACTGCCATACACTAAAAATGTACTGGACTTGATCTGTTATTGTCGCTAGGTCTCATAAAGATTTACTGTCCTTCTGCAGAGCATTGAGAGAGAACTACTAGAACGCCTCAAGAAAGGAGTTTGTGGTGATGCATATAAAGATATATAGAATTACCCCTTTGATAAATACCAAAAAGTTCTTGAAGGGGAAGAATGCAGTTGGATACTGAGAGAGAAGAAGAAGAGGAGGAGGAGGTATTCTTGTCCAATTTATCATTCCTTCTTTTTGGATGATCTAATATCTCAAGTATTAGTATTGAAATGTGAAGTATTTCATGGTATGCTTACTTGAAATTGTATGCTTTCATAATCTAAATACTTTTGTGGTTGGAATAAGCAGGAACCTGAGATAGAATATGTTGAAGGTTATGATGAACTTGAAGAGGAAGATGATATTGAAGATTTTGCTGGTTTTTCAATGGAAAATTCTCATGCAGATGATGATATGGGTAAAGCTAAATTCTAGTCTTAACAGAATATGAAATGAATGCATGCATAATCCACACAAAATTTGCATAATAGACTAATTTTTTTAGTCTGCTGTGACTAAAAAAAGGTTTATAATGCTTTGTTCCAACTGTTGTATAAAACTATGGGGAAGAGTTAGTGTGCTTGTGCGTATCAAATGGACTCAATGAAGGATCTTAATGATGCAGTTGGAAGTGATGAAGAGGCAGAAGCAGTTATTCGCAAGAGAGAGAGAAAGGAATCTCCCTTTGCTTCTAGAAGATTTGAGAAAGATGAACCTGCTGCCAAATCGAAGAAGAAGCCGAGGGTACTTGTTGAGGTAATGGCTAGTTACATATTCAGTCTTGAGATCTTTAGTTGGTTCAGCATAGTTTTCTTGCTTTTCTTGCTTGAAAAGCATTGATGTATCACTTTAACTAGAAACTGTCTTTCCTATCCTTAGGACTTAAGGGGTTGCTATTAGACCATATTGTATGTTAAATCCAAGCCGCTTATCTCCCTTTTAGTTGTAATTGATTAGTAGAGCAGTACCCTTAATGTAAATAATACCCTTTTTTAAATAATTGTGAAATCACTAGAAATAACTTGCTATATCTACACGTCTATTGTGATATGTAACTCTTCCCTCGAATCTGAATGTATTCTTTATTTATCAGGTTGAGCATGAAGATGCTGGTGTTAGGCAAAAGGCAGTCCACTGAGAACTTCTTCTTATTTCATTATTTGATCTGGAAAAGATATGGTTGCAACGCTCTTCTTCTTGTGAGGTTGGCCTATTTTTCTCAAAGCTTGCTGCGCAAGGAAGGAACTTGCTGATGGTGACCAAATTTTGAAAGATTTTGATAGCTGAACAATTTTTTTAAATTACTGTAGTGACATTGCTAGCTTTGAGTTGGAGCTGGCTTTGGCCTGTGGGTTGTTTGTAGGCCAAGGGACATTGTTAGTTAGGTTTTCTGTATTGTAAACGTCTTCTATAACAAAGAAAAACAATAGTCTGTTGGAAGGATCCTAGTTTTTTCCTTTGCTTTTGTTTTGGATTTTATTTCTGTTTATGAATCCTTGTTCTCTTTTCATTTGGATGACGTTAATGAGAACTGCTGTCATCCCTTCCAAATGTAATTTTAAGAACATAGTTCTAAATTAAATGGTTCTACAGTTTATGGGTTGTTCAAGATCCAACAAGTCATGTCGTCAACCAGTAGCCCATGACCCTATCTGGTTGGAGCCCACAGGTTTCTCTACTACTTTCCAGTTCTCTCCCCCTTTCTCTGCACATATATGTTTCCTCTTTCTCCAACACTTGTATTCTATCTCTCTCTGTCTCGATCATCTTCTACTCGTATGTCCAACTGTTTGGAGTTCTTATGAGTCCGAATGAAATGGATCAACAATATTCCAAGGACTTTCCGATCCTATCCTATATCCTGTCAAAGCTCGACCCTAAATCCAATCCACCACTCTCACCCCAACTCCAAGAAACTCTGTTGACTCAGCTTCCCCCACCTGAACCACCCCAAAGTCCTTGCTTCCATGACCCACCTCATCCCCACCACCCTCTCTCAGACCCTCTCCCTGCTCCGGGCCCTCGGTACTCCCCCCGACCTGTCCACCGTGGTTGTGGCACGTGCCAAGATCGCTGAAATCCAGTCTAAGCTCCAAAACAGTAGTAGTAGTAGTGCCCTCCAAGAAGCCCAGAACTACTCACAAGTGAGAGAAGCGGCAGAGAAAGAGTTGGAGATATACAAGGCGGTGGTGAGGTTGGATGAGATGCACGAGACCTATGAGGAACAGTTGAGGGATGTGGAAGTGAGGCTTGCAGAGGCATATGGTTCGGTCGTGGCTGATTTAGAAAAGGAGAAGGAGGGTGAAGTGATAAAACTGAATGAGGAAGTGGTCAGGATTTTGAAGGAGGCAGAGAGTGGGGTAGCTGTTGAAAGAGTTGAGCTTTCTGGCCGTCATCTGAGGTTTCTACCTGAGGCCTTCGTGAAGCTTCATGGGTTGGTCTCTCTCAACCTGTCAAACAATCAGCTAGAGGTTTCCACTCTCATCTCTCTCTCTCTCTCTCTCTCTCTCTCTCTCTCTCTCTCTCTCTGTTGTTTATCTTAGAGACAGAAAAGCATACAACTTTTAATGAATCAGTTCACTTTTTGAATTAGACATATGCCAGATCAAGCATTTAGCTAATCCTATATGAAAAATTAATATAGCTTACAAGTCCACTCACAATTGGTTTTCTATATTTAGAGCAAAATCCAACTAACCAACCAATGTTTGCAGCAGATGGATAGAATTAAGACTCTCCTTGGCATCATTGATCTCTAAGTAGTAACTTATGATTAGGGTCTTGCATTTCATTGACGTAGTTCCTGGTAACATATTACATAACTGGTTTATTTTTTTGGCATAACAGTCCATTCCAGATTCAATAGCAGGACTTGAGAAACTCGAGGAGCTCCATGTTTCGTCCAATCTTTTAGTTTCCTTGCCCGACTCACTCGGATTGTTGCTTAACCTGAGGATCCTCAATGTGTCAGGAAACAAGCTGGATGCCCTTCCTGAAAGCATTGCTCGTTGCAGGTAATGTCTCAAATTTTCTTTTTCCACTTGTCCCATCTGTTCTTCATGTGTTCTGTTCTTGGCGGGTAATGTTTCCTTCTTTTCCTGTAATTCTCACTTTGTGACTGTTTCCAAAACTTCTTTTTGTACTCAATATTAGTTCACTGGTGGAGCTAGATGCAAGCTTTAACAACCTGATGTGTTTGCCAACAAATATTGGTTATGGGCTACTGAATCTCGACAGGCTCTCAATCCACTTGAATAAAATCCGTTCCCTTCCTCCATCCATCTGTGAAATGAGGTCACTGAGATATCTAGTTGTTCATTTCAATGAGCTTCGTGGGCTGCCATATGCAATTGGGAGACTGACAACTCTTGAGGTGCTCAACCTGTCCAGCAACTTCAGTGACTTGACAGAGCTTCCTGAATCAATTGGTGATTTAACCAACCTCATGGAGCTTGATCTAAGCAACAACCAGATTCGAGCTCTTCCTGCAAAATTTGGCCTGCTTAGAAACCTAACCAAGCTCAACTTGGATCAGAACCCGCTCGTGATTCCGCCAATGGAGATAGTAATTCAAGGGGTTGAAGCTGTCAAGGAATACATGGCACAGAGGTGGCTCGATATCGTAACAGAGGAACAACAGAGGAGCATGCTTGAAGCAAGCAAGCAAACAGCTCAGACTGGATGGCTGGGTTGGGGAACCTCCTTGTTGAATAACTTGGTTTCTGGGTTTCCCATGGTGTTGCAGGTAATCTTGGAGGGAAGAGAGATTCTAGAGACCCATGTCTTGATCAACAGTTGTGATCATCCAGCTTTTTCTGTAAATATTCCTGTGTATATATGTGTAGTCTGGACATTTAGTTATGTATGAAGTCTGGTCTCCGTAAGATATTACTGATTTTACTGCAATTAATGGATGACGATGGTATACATTGTTTTTGTGTAAAATGTTCTTGATAAATTCTCATTTATTTTCATGGGTTTTACCACAAAAAAAAAAAACAAAGAATTATTGAGCCAAGTGAAATGCTCTTACGACTAAGCTATGGACCTGTTGGTTTTCTTAAAGTGGTTGTTGAGCACGCACACAGCTGTCCGGAAGTGCCTTATATAACAATATTTTCATTTAGAGCCCTTGATCAAACTCAAGCAATCTTCTTCCCGAAAAATGGCGTCCTTCCAAATGGCAAAAGACACCATACCTCATTCCCTCATGTGAAGAATCAAAATGGGAAAAGACATCTTAATGTAGGTTTTGAGTAATGGAAGGTATAAGAGCGTGCACCGCATTCACAGGGAAGTGACCAACAAAGTTGAGGCAAGATTGTCATGTTTGATTTGATTGACGAGGAACACCCTCCATTGTACCGGAGGTATAAGCATGCAGAGTGTTTTTGAAGAATTCTACAAGCAAGAAGGAAAGAGAAGATTGGTGACGGAAGCTTTTGAGTTGCACAATTGATAATGGCCATGAATCAATGATCTGGTTGATGTATTCAAAACCGTGAATAAATGAATACCGTAACGCCTCAATAAAATAAAGGTTTCATTTCATTCAAGTTAAATAATATATAAAAAAAAGTCCAACAAAATAATAATAATAATATATGAAATGTTGTAAAATGAACGGTATATGCGGGAATATTGAGTTGCATGTAACGTAAATGAGACATAATATTTAACGAAATTCAGCCCTGCCTACGTCATCAGAGAGCAGCAGCAGTAACTTTTCCACTATGTAAAATAATAGGGCTACAACTTTAGTGTTTACAATCTTTGTGGCTCACTGATTTTTCTCTTTTGGAGAATTTCTCTCTGCTCTCTTTTCTTTCCTCTCACTCTTCTTTCTTTCTTCCTTCCTCTCTGCACAGGTTCTCATTTTCTTCTCTAATGGTTGGTGTGTAAAGCAAAGGAAGGGGGAAACCTTAATTGTGGCTGCTCACTCAAAAGTCTTTGGCTTCACGTGGGTGTTGGTAGACAAGCTTCACCATTATTTTCCTTAGGTCCACTACATTCTTTACAACACTCTCCTTTGGAGACCACAAGTAACATATTGTTGCCTCCCCCTGATATCTTCATGACTATACTTTTTGGAGGGAAAATCTTTCAGAGTGAGTGGATGATGTAGCCATAAATAGTTCCTTAGTTTAGTGAGTAATATATTTCCTGTGGGCGATCTCAATGTAAATCATAGAAATTTTCAAAGTCCACGTATCCAACAAAACTTGGGCTATTTCTAAGTTCATTTGAAAAGAATATGCCCATATATAGTGTCATGCGAAGATATCATCAAATATGGCTCACATCATCCCAAAGTGGTGGTGATGGAGCTAAGCTTTATCTGGAAAATACAATGTCCGGTCCAGTACACTTTCGAAAAATCATTTAAGTGTCCAATGGATAATCCACATAAAAATTCTTCTATACTTTCTTAGTATAAGCAAGAATCTCGTTGGCATAATGCTGGATCTTCAGGACAAGACAAATATTTCTTGAACTCTTCAGGAGTTTTAACCAAGTATTAACTCTTTAGGAGTTCTAATCAATTATCAACTCTTCATGAGTTGTAATGTGTTGCAACCATATCATAATTAATGTACTCACTGAGGTAATTTTTACATATTAGTATTGAGTACAAAATTTGTGCTTCAGGCACATGTCCTTCACGAACTTCATGCAATTTCAATCCTCCAACTATTTTATTTAAGAGATTACACTTTATGACACATCAAATAATTTTAACCTAGCTATGTATACATCTTTAGGGAATCGCTTATGGCCATATGCTTTGTGCATTTAATAACCCTTAAAGACAACATGTCGGTCTCCGTAAATGTGCAATAAGAAGGCATTGTTACATCTGTAAACATGGAGAACCTCAACATTCCTTGTTTCTACTAGAAACATTATGTCTTATAAAGTGAGTATATTCTTCTTTATTCATCCTTTGAAGTATATCCTAATTTTATTCAATTCATCCTAGGGAACTGTAGGTCCCTTTTATATACAATGACGGGTTGCCCAAAATGGTTACTATTCATGCATATGGTACTATTCATCAATTTTCACATATATGGTCACTATTCATAATACACTTGCCAGTACATTTACTATTCATGTGTACGGCTCACATATACGGTACTGTTACATTATCAAGGAACTTCAAGTCCTTATTTACATGTCAAGGATCAGGGATCTTCAAGTCCGATCACTTGTTTACAAATATAGTATTGGAGAGATTGTCAACTCTCATATTATTATCATCATTAAGAATTTTTAGGTCATTATGTAGTTGTATGATGGGACATAAAGTATATAAGTAAGACCGAGAGTGTAACAACCCGGTCCTAAATTAATAGTTAAATATTAAATTATTCAGAAAAAGGACAATTTTACCCCAAGAATGATTAAATAATTAAAATAAGAGGAAATAAGTTTAAATGAGAAAATAAATTGAAATAAATAAT